>NW_026870639.1:0-300000 GCF_963576545.1 Limanda limanda
AAAATGGTTAAATTCTTGAATTTTTTCATCACACATCATCCCAAATGTCACTAAACAGCTGGAAACGGGGAGATAAGCCTTTTTTGGAGAGCATTGATTAAGATTTCTGACTTTTTCATCACATGTCAGCCCAAGTGTCAGAAAAGCGCTGGAAACAGGGAGATAAGCCTTTTTTGGAAGAAATGGTTAAATTCTTGAATTTTTCATCACACATCATCCCAAATGTCTCTAAACAGCTGGAAACGGGGAGATAAGCCTTTTTTGGAAGCATTGATTAAGATTTCTGACTTTTTCATCACATGTCAGCCCAAGTGTCAGAAAAGCTGCTGGAAACAGTGAGATAAGCCTTTTTTGGAAGAAATGGTTAAATTCTTGAATTTTTCATCACATCATCCCAAATGTCACTAAACAGCTGGAAACGGGGAGATAAGCCTTTTTTGAAGCATTGATTAAGATTTCTGACTTTTTCATCACATGTCAGCCCAAGTGTCAGAAAGCGCTGGAAACAGGGAGATAAGCCTTTTTGGAAGAAATGGTTAAATCTTGAATTTTTCATCACACATTCATTCCAAATGTCACTAAACAGTCTGGAACGGGGAGATAAGCCTTTTTTGGAATTATTGATAGATTTCTGACTTTTTCATCACATATCAGCCCAAGTGTCAGAAAAGCGCTGGAAACAGGGAGATCTCCCTTTTTTTGGAAGAAAAGGTTAAATTCTTGAATTTTTCATCACACATCATCCCAAATGTCACTAAACAGCTGGAAACGGGGAGATAAGCCTTTTTTGGAAGCATTGGTTAACATTTCTGACTTTTTCATCACATATCAGTTCCAGTGTCAGAAAAGCGCTGGAAACAGGGAGATCTGCCTTTTTTTGGAAGAAAAAGGTTAAATTCTTGAATTTTTCATCACACATCATCCCAAATGTCACTAAACAGCTGGAAACGGGGAGATAGCCTTTTTTGGAAGCATTGATTAAGATTTCTGACTTTTCATCACATGTCAGCCCAAGTGTCAGAAAAGCGCTGGAAACAGGGAGATAAGCCTTTTTTGGAAGAAATGGTTAAATTCTTGAATTTTTCATCACACATCATCCCAAATGACACTAAACAGCTGGAACGGGGAGATAAGCCTTTTTTGGAAGCATTGATTAAGATTTCTGACTTTTTCATCACATGTCAGCCCAAGTGTCAGAAAAGCGCTGGAAACAGGGAGATAAGCCTTTTTTGGAAGAAATGGTTAAATTCTTGAATTTTTCATCACACATCATCCCAAATGTCACTAAACAGCTGGAAACTGGGGAGATAAGCCTTTTTTGGAAGCATTGATTAAGATTTCTGACTTTTTCATCACATGTCAGCCCAAGTGTCAGAAAAGCGCTGGAAACAGGGAGATAAGCCTTTTTTGGAAGAAATTGGTTAAATTCTTGAATTTTTCATCACCATCATCCCAAATGTCACTAAACAGCTGGAAACGGGGAGATAAGCCTTTTTTGGAAGCATTGATTAAGATTTCTGACTTTTTCATCACATGTCAGCCCAAGTGTCAGAAAAGCGCTGAAACAGGAGATAAGCCTTTTTTGGAAGAAATGGTTAAATTCTTTGAATTTTTCATCACACATCATCCCAAATGTCACTAAACAGCTGGAAACGGGAGATAAGCCTTTTTTGGAAGCATTGATAAGATTTCTGACTTTTTCATCACATGTCAGCCCAAGTGTCAGAAAAGCGCTGGAAACAGGGAGATAAGCCATTTTTTGGAAGAAATGGTTAAATTCTTGAATTTTTCATCACACATCATCCCAAATGTCACTAAACAGCTGGAAACGGGGAGATAAGCTTTTTTGGAAGCATTGATTAAGATTTCTGACTTTTTCATCACATGTCAGCCCAAGTGTCAGAAAAGCGCTGGAAACAGGGAGATAAGCCTTTTTGGAAGAAATGGTTAAATTCTTGAATTTTTCATCACACATCATCCAAATGTCACTAAACAGCTGGAAACGGGGAGATAAGCCTTTTTGGAAGCATTGATTAAGATTTCTGACTTTTTCATTCACATGTCAGCCCAAGTGTCAGAAAAGCGCTGGGAAACAGGGAGATAAGCCTTTTTTGGAAGAAATGGTTAAATTCTTGAATTTTTCATCACACATCATCCCAAATGTCACTAAACAGCTGGAAACGGGGGAGATAAGCCTATTTTTTGGAAGCATTGATTAAGATTTCTGACTTTTTCATCACATGTCAGCCCAAGTGTCAGAAAAGCGCTGGAAACAGGGAGATAAGCCTTTTTTGGAAGAAATGGTTAAATTCTTGAATTTTTCATCACACATCATCCCAAATGTCACTAAACAGCTGGAAACGGGGAGATAAGCCTTTTTGGAAGCATTGATTAAGATTTCTGACTTTTTCATCACATGTCAGCCCAAGTGTCAGAAAAGCGCTGGAACAGGGAGATAAGCCTTTTTTGGAAGAAATGGTTAAATTCTTGAATTTTTCATCATAATCATCCCAAATGTCACTAAACAGCTGGGAAACGGGGGAGATAAGCCTTTTTTGGAAGCAATGGTTAACATTTTGACTTTCATCACATATCAGCTCCAGTGTCAGAAAAGCGCTGGAAACAGGGAGATCAGCCTTTTTGGAAGAAATGGTTAAATTCTTGAAATTTTTCATCACACATCATCCCAAATGTCACTAAACAGCTGGAAACGGGGAGATAAGCCTTTTTTGGAAGCATTGATTAGATTTCTGACTTTTTCATCACATGTCAGCCACAGTGTCAGAAAAGCGCTGAATACAGGGAGATAAGCTTTTTTGGAAGAAATGGTTAAATTTTGAATTTTCATCACACATCATCCCAAATGTCACTAAACAGCTGGAAACGGGGAGATAAGCTTTTTTGGAAGCATTGATTTAAGATTTCTGACTTTTTCATCACATGTCAGCCCAAGTGTCAGAAAAGCGCTGGAAACAGGGAGATAGCCTTTTTTGGAAGAAATGGTTAAATTCTTGAATTTTTCATCACACATCATCCCAAATGTCACTAAACAGCTGGAAACGGGGAGATAAGCCTTTTTGGAAGCATTGATTAAGATTTCTGACTTTTTCATCACATGTCAGCCCAAGTGTCAGAAAAGCGCTGGAAACAGGGAGATAAGCCTTTTTGGAAGAAATGGTTAAATTCTTGAATTTTTCATCACACATCATCCCAAATGTCACTAAACAGCTGGAAACGGGGAGATAAGCCTTTTGGAAGCATTGATTAAGATTTCTGACTTTTTCATCACATGTCAGCCCAAGTGTCAGAAAAGCGCTGGAAACAGGGAGATAAGCCTTTTTTGGAAGAAATGGTTAAATTCTTGAATTTTTCATCACACATCATCCCAAATGTCACTAAACAGCTGGAAACGGGGAGATAAGCCTTTTTTGGAAGCATTGATTAAGATTTCTGACTTTTTCATCACATGTCAGCCCAAGTGTCAGAAAAGCGCTGGAAACAGGGAGATAAGCCTTTTTTGGAAGAAATGGTTAAATTCTTGAATTTTTCATCACACATCATCCCAAATGTCACTAAACAGCTGGAAACGGGGAGATAAGCCTTTTTTGGAAGCATTGATTAAGATTTCTGACTTTTTCATCACATGTCAGCCCAAGTGTCAGAAAAGCGCTGGAAACAGGGAGATAAGCCTTTTTTGGAAGAAATGGTTAAATTCTTGAATTTTTCATCACACATCATCCCAAATGTCACTAAACAGCTGGAAACGGGGAGATAAGCCTTTTTTGGAAGCATTGATTAAGATTTCTGACTTTTTCATCACATGTCAGCCCAAGTGTCAGAAAAGCGCTGGAAACAGGGAGATAAGCCTTTTTTGGAAGAAATGGTTAAATTCTTGAATTTTTCATCACACATCATCCCAAATGTCACTAAACAGCTGGAAACGGGGAGATAAGCCTTTTTTGGAAGCATTGATTAAGATTTCTGACTTTTTCATCACATGTCAGCCCAAGTGTCAGAAAAGCGCTGGAAACAGGGAGATAAGCCTTTTTTGGAAGAAATGGTTAAATTCTTGAATTTTTCATCACATAATCATCCCAAATGTCACTAAACAGCTGGAAACGGGGAGATAAGCCTTTTTTGGAAGCAATGGTTAACATTTTGACTTTTTCATCACATATCAGCTCCAGTGTCAGAAAAGCGCTGGAAACAGGGAGATCTGCCTTTTTTTGGAAGAAAAGGTTAAATTCTTGAATTTTTCATCACACATCATCCCAAATGTCACTAAACAGCTGGAAACGGGGAGATAAGCCTTTTTTGGAAGCATTGATTAAGATTTCTGACTTTTTCATCACATGTCAGCCCAAGTGTCAGAAAAGCGCTGGAAACAGGGAGATAAGCCTTTTTTGGAAGAAATGGTTAAATTCTTGAATTTTTCATCACACATCATCCCAAATGTCACTAAACAGCTGGAAACGGGGAGATAAGCCTTTTTTGGAAGCATTGATTAAGATTTCTGACTTTTTCATCACATGTCAGCCCAAGTGTCAGAAAAGCGCTGGAAACAGGGAGATAAGCCTTTTTTGGAAGAAATGGTTAAATTCTTGAATTTTTCATCACACATCATCCCAAATGTCACTAAACAGCTGGAAACGGGGAGATAAGCCTTTTTTGGAAGCATTGATTAAGATTTCTGACTTTTTCATCACATGTCAGCCCAAGTGTCAGAAAAGCGCTGGAAACAGGGAGATAAGCCTTTTTTGGAAGAAATGGTTAAATTCTTGAATTTTTCATCACACATCATCCCAAATGTCACTAAACAGCTGGAAACGGGGAGATAAGCCTTTTTTGGAAGCATTGATTAAGATTTCTGACTTTTTCATCACATGTCAGCCCAAGTGTCAGAAAAGCGCTGGAAACAGGGAGATAAGCCTTTTTTGGAAGAAATGGTTAAATTCTTGAATTTTTCATCACACATCATCCCAAATGTCACTAAACAGCTGGAAACGGGGAGATAAGCCTTTTTTGGAAGCATTGATTAAGATTTCTGACTTTTTCATCACATGTCAGCCCAAGTGTCAGAAAAGCGCTGGAAACAGGGAGATAAGCCTTTTTTGGAAGAAATGGTTAAATTCTTGAATTTTTCATCACACATCATCCCAAATGTCACTAAACAGCTGGAAACGGGGAGATAAGCCTTTTTTGGAAGCATTGATTAAGATTTCTGACTTTTTCATCACATGTCAGCCCAAGTGTCAGAAAAGCGCTGGAAACAGGGAGATAAGCCTTTTTTGGAAGAAATGGTTAAATTCTTGAATTTTTCATCACATAATCATCCCAAATGTCACTAAACAGCTGGAAACGGGGAGATAAGCCTTTTTTGGAAGCAATGGTTAACATTTTGACTTTTTCATCACATATCAGCTCCAGTGTCAGAAAAGCGCTGGAATCAGGTAGATCTGCCTTTTTTTTGAAGAAAAGGTTAAATTCTTGAATTTTTCATCACACATCATGCCAAATGTCACTAAACAGCTGGAAAAGGGGAGATAAGCCTTTTTTGGAAGCATTGATTAAGATTTCTGACTTTTTCATCACATGTCAGCCCAAGTGTCAGAAAAGCGCTGGAAACAGGGAGATAAGCCTTTTTTGGAAGAAATGGTTAAATTCTTGAATTTTTCATCACACATCATCCCAAATGTCACTAAACAGCTGGAAACGGGGAGATAAGCCTTTTTTGGAAGCATTGATTAAGATTTCTGACTTTTTCATCACATGTCAGCCCAAGTGTCAGAAAAGCGCTGGAAACAGGGAGATAAGCCTTTTTTGGAAGAAATGGTTAAATTCTTGAATTTTTCATCACACATCATCCCAAATGTCACTAAACAGCTGGAAACGGGGAGATAAGCCTTTTTTGGAAGCATTGATTAAGATTTCTGACTTTTTCATCACATGTCAGCCCAAGTGTCAGAAAAGCGCTGGAAACAGGGAGATAAGCCTTTTTTGGAAGAAATGGTTAAATTCTTGAATTTTTCATCACACATCATCCCAAATGTCACTAAACAGCTGGAAACGGGGAGATAAGCCTTTTTTGGAAGCATTAATTAAGATTTCTGACTTTTTCATCACATGTCAGCCCAAGTGTCAGAAAAGCGCTGGAAACAGGGAGATAAGCCTTTTTTGGAAGAAATGGTTAAATTCTTGAATTTTTCATCACACATCATCCCAAATGTCACTAAACAGCTGGAAACGGGGAGATAAGCCTTTTTTGGAAGCATTGATTAAGATTTCTGACTTTTTCATCACATGTCAGCCCAAGTGTCAGAAAAGCGCTGGAAACAGGGAGATAAGCCTTTTTTGGAAGAAATGGTTAAATTCTTGAATTTTTCATCACACATCATCCCAAATGTCACTAAACAGCTGGAAACGGGGAGATAAGCCTTTTTTGGAAGCATTGATTAAGATTTCTGACTTTTTCATCACATGTCAGCCCAAGTGTCAGAAAAGCGCTGGAAACAGGGAGATAAGCCTTTTTTGGAAGAAATGGTTAAATTCTTGAATTTTTCATCACACATCATCCCAAATGTCACTAAACAGCTGGAAACGGGGAGATAAGCCTTTTTTGGAAGCATTGATTAAGATTTCTGACTTTTTCATCACATGTCAGCCCAAGTGTCAGAAAAGCGCTGGAAACAGGGAGATAAGCCTTTTTTGGAAGAAATGGTTAAATTCTTGAATTTTTCATCACACATCATCCCAAATGTCACTAAACAGCTGGAAACGGGGAGATAAGCCTTTTTTGGAAGCATTGATTAAGATTTCTGACTTTTTCATCACATGTCAGCCCAAGTGTCAGAAAAGCGCTGGAAACAGGGAGATAAGCCTTTTTTGGAAGAAATGGTTAAATTCTTGAATTTTTCATCACATAATCATCCCAAATGTCACTAAACAGCTGGAAACGGGGAGATAAGCCTTTTTTGGAAGCAATGGTTAACATTTTGACTTTTTCATCACATATCAGCTCCAGTGTCAGAAAAGCGCTGGAAACAGGGAGATCTGCCTTTTTTTGGAAGAAAAGGTTAAATTCTTGAATTTTTCATCACACATCATCCCAAATGTCACTAAACAGCTGGAAACGGGGAGATAAGCCTTTTTTGGAAGCATTGATTAAGATTTCTGACTTTTTCATCACATGTCAGCCCAAGTGTCAGAAAAGCGCTGGAAACAGGGAGATAAGCCTTTTTTGGAAGAAATGGTTAAATTCTTGAATTTTTCATCACACATCATCCCAAATGTCACTAAACAGCTGGAAACGGGGAGATAAGCCTTTTTTGGAAGCATTGATTAAGATTTCTGACTTTTTCATCACATGTCAGCCCAAGTGTCAGAAAAGCGCTGGAAACAGGGAGATAAGCCTTTTTTGGAAGAAATGGTTAAATTCTTGAATTTTTCATCACACATCATCCCAAATGTCACTAAACAGCTGGAAACGGGGAGATAAGCCTTTTTTGGAAGCATTGATTAAGATTTCTGACTTTTTCATCACATGTCAGCCCAAGTGTCAGAAAAGCGCTGGAAACAGGGAGATAAGCCTTTTTTGGAAGAAATGGTTAAATTCTTGAATTTTTCATCACACATCATCCCAAATGTCACTAAACAGCTGGAAACGGGGAGATAAGCCTTTTTTGGAAGCATTGATTAAGATTTCTGACTTTTTCATCACATGTCAGCCCAAGTGTCAGAAAAGCGCTGGAAACAGGGAGATAAGCCTTTTTTGGAAGAAATGGTTAAATTCTTGAATTTTTCATCACACATCATCCCAAATGTCACTAAACAGCTGGAAACGGGGAGATAAGCCTTTTTTGGAAGCATTGATTAAGATTTCTGACTTTTTCATCACATGTCAGCCCAAGTGTCAGAAAAGCGCTGGAAACAGGGAGATAAGCCTTTTTTGGAAGAAATGGTTAAATTCTTGAATTTTTCATCACATAATCATCCCAAATGTCACTAAACAGCTGGAAACGGGGAGATAAGCCTTTTTTGGAAGCAATGGTTAACATTTTGACTTTTTCATCACATATCAGCTCCAGTGTCAGAAAAGCGCTGGAATCAGGTAGATCTGCCTTTTTTTTGAAGAAAAGGTTAAATTCTTGAATTTTTCATCACACATCATGCCAAATGTCACTAAACAGCTGGAAAAGGGGAGATAAGCCTTTTTTGGAAGCATTGATTAAGATTTCTGACTTTTTCATCACATGTCAGCCCAAGTGTCAGAAAAGCGCTGGAAACAGGGAGATAAGCCTTTTTTGGAAGAAATGGTTAAATTCTTGAATTTTTCATCACACATCATCCCAAATGTCACTAAACAGCTGGAAACGGGGAGATAAGCCTTTTTTGGAAGCATTGATTAAGATTTCTGACTTTTTCATCACATGTCAGCCCAAGTGTCAGAAAAGCGCTGGAAACAGGGAGATAAGCCTTTTTTGGAAGAAATGGTTAAATTCTTGAATTTTTCATCACACATCATCCCAAATGTCACTAAACAGCTGGAAACGGGGAGATAAGCCTTTTTTGGAAGCATTGATTAAGATTTCTGACTTTTTCATCACATGTCAGCCCAAGTGTCAGAAAAGCGCTGGAAACAGGGAGATAAGCCTTTTTTGGAAGAAATGGTTAAATTCTTGAATTTTTCATCACACATCATCCCAAATGTCACTAAACAGCTGGAAACGGGGAGATAAGCCTTTTTTGGAAGCATTGATTAAGATTTCTGACTTTTTCATCACATGTCAGCCCAAGTGTCAGAAAAGCGCTGGAAACAGGGAGATAAGCCTTTTTTGGAAGAAATGGTTAAATTCTTGAATTTTTCATCACACATCATCCCAAATGTCACTAAACAGCTGGAAACGGGGAGATAAGCCTTTTTTGGAAGCATTGATTAAGATTTCTGACTTTTTCATCACATGTCAGCCCAAGTGTCAGAAAAGCGCTGGAAACAGGGAGATAAGCCTTTTTTGGAAGAAATGGTTAAATTCTTGAATTTTTCATCACACATCATCCCAAATGTCACTAAACAGCTGGAAACGGGGAGATAAGCCTTTTTTGGAAGCATTGATTAAGATTTCTGACTTTTTCATCACATGTCAGCCCAAGTGTCAGAAAAGCGCTGGAAACAGGGAGATAAGCCTTTTTTGGAAGAAATGGTTAAATTCTTGAATTTTTCATCACACATCATCCCAAATGTCACTAAACAGCTGGAAACGGGGAGATAAGCCTTTTTTGGAAGCATTGATTAAGATTTCTGACTTTTTCATCACATGTCAGCCCAAGTGTCAGAAAAGCGCTGGAAACAGGGAGATAAGCCTTTTTTGGAAGAAATGGTTAAATTCTTGAATTTTTCATCACACATCATCCCAAATGTCACTAAACAGCTGGAAACGGGGAGATAAGCCTTTTTTGGAAGCATTGATTAAGATTTCTGACTTTTTCATCACATGTCAGCCCAAGTGTCAGAAAAGCGCTGGAAACAGGGAGATAAGCCTTTTTTGGAAGAAATGGTTAAATTCTTGAATTTTTCATCACACATCATCCCAAATGTCACTAAACAGCTGGAAACGGGGAGATAAGCCTTTTTTGGAAGCATTGATTAAGATTTCTGACTTTTTCATCACATTTCAGCCCAAGTGTCAGAAAAGCGCTGGAAACAGGGAGATAAGCCTTTTTTGGAAGAAATGGTTAAATTCTTGAATTTTTCATCACATAATCATCCCAAATGTCACTAAACAGCTGGAAACGGGGAGATAAGCCTTTTTTGGAAGCAATGGTTAACATTTTGACTTTTTCATCACATATCAGCTCCAGTGTCAGAAAAGCGCTGGAAACAGGGAGATCTGCCTTTTTTTGGAAGAAAAGGTTAAATTCTTGAATTTTTCATCACACATCATCCCAAATGTCACTAAACAGCTGGAAACGGGGAGATAAGCCTTTTTTGGAAGCATTGATTAAGATTTCTGACTTTTTCATCACATGTCAGCCCAAGTGTCAGAAAAGCGCTGGAAACAGGGAGATAAGCCTTTTTTGGAAGAAATGGTTAAATTCTTGAATTTTTCATCACACATCATCCCAAATGTCACTAAACAGCTGGAAACGGGGAGATAAGCCTTTTTTGGAAGCATTGATTAAGATTTCTGACTTTTTCATCACATGTCAGCCCAAGTGTCAGAAAAGCGCTGGAAACAGGGAGATAAGCCTTTTTTGGAAGAAATGGTTAAATTCTTGAATTTTTCATCACACATCATCCCAAATGTCACTAAACAGCTGGAAACGAGGAGATAAGCCTTTTTTGGAAGCATTGATTAAGATTTCTGACTTTTTCATCACATGTCAGCCCAAGTGTCAGAAAAGCGCTGGAAACAGGGAGATAAGCCTTTTTTGGAAGAAATGGTTAAATTCTTGAATTTTTCATCACATAATCATCCCAAATGTCACTAAACAGCTGGAAACGGGGAGATAAGCCTTTTTTGGAAGCAATGGTTTGCATTTTGACTTTTTCATCACATATCAGCTCCAGTGTCAGAAAAGCGCTGGAAACAGGGAGATCTGCCTTTTTTTGGAAGAAAAGGTTAAATTCTTGAATTTTTCATAACACATCATCCCAAATGTCACTAAACAGCTGGAAACGGGGAGATAAGCCTTTTTTGGAAGCATTGATTAAGATTTCTGACTTTTTCATCACATGTCAGCCCAAGTGTCAGAAAAGCGCTGGAAACAGGGAGATAAGCCTTTTTTGGAAGAAATGGTTAAATTCTTGAATTTTTCATCACACATCATCCCAAATGTCACTAAACAGCTGGAAACGGGGAGATAAGCCTTTTTTGGAAGCATTGATTAAGATTTCTGACTTTTTCATCACATGTCAGCCCAAGTGTCAGAAAAGCGCTGGAAACAGGGAGATAAGCCTTTTTTGGAAGAATTGGTTAAATTCTTGAATTTTTCATCACACATCATCCCAAATGTCACTAAACAGCTGGAAACGGGGAGATAAGCCTTTTTTGGAAGCATTGATTAAGATTTCTGACTTTTTCATCACATGTCAGCCCAAGTGTCAGAAAAGCGCTGGAAACAGGGAGATAAGCCTTTTTTGGAAGAAATGGTTAAATTCTTGAATTTTTCATCACACATCATCCCAAATGTCACTAAACAGCTGGAAACGGGGAGATAAGCCTTTTTTGGAAGCATTGATTAAGATTTCTGACTTTTTCATCACATGTCAGCCCAAGTGTATTTTGAAAGGAAGTGGCGCTCCAGCAACAGTGTTGAAAATCTCCTAGACTGGAAGAGTAGTGTTACAGAATATAAAAAGGCTCTCCACAAAGCAAGAGCTGCCTATTACTCAAAACTAATAGAAGAGAATAAAAACAACCCCAGGTTTCTCTTCAGCACTGTAGCCAGGCTGACAGAGAGTCACACCTCCACCGAACCCAGTATTCCTCGATCCCTAAATTGCAATATCTTTATGACCTTTTTTAATGATAAAATTCTAACTATTAGAAATAAAATCAATCATCTCCTGCCCTCAATTGGCACTAATACCCTCCCAACAATAGAGATCTCAGAAACGGCTGAGAATCCTTCCCATTATTTAGACAGCTTCTCTCTGATCACCCGTGATCAGTTTACCAAAATAGTCTCAGGTTCTAAACCAACAACCTGTATTTTAGATCCGATTCCAACTAAATTACTTAAAGAAATTCTGCCCCTAATAGATAATTCGTTACTTAACACAATCAATCTGTCATTATCATCAGGTTATGTACCACAGTCTTTTAAAATAGCTGTAATCAAACCCCTACTCAAAAAACCCACCCTAGACCCAGAGGTTTTAGCAAATTACAGGCCAATATCTAATCTCCCCTTCCTATCTAAAATCTTAGAAAAAGTTGTAGCCAATCAGCTGTGTGAGTTTCTCCAGGAAAATAATATATATGAAGACTTTCAGTCTGGGTTTAGAACCAATCATAGCACAGAGACAGCCCTGGCAAAAGTCACTAATGACCTTCTAATAGCTTCAGATCAGGGACTTGTGTCTGTCCTCGTTCTGTTAGATCTCAGTGCAGCATTCGACACAATTGACCATCAAATTTTATTAGAGAGACTAAAACAGTTAATTAACATTAAAGGAACGGCCTTAAACTGGTTTAAATCTTATTTTGCTGATCGCTCCCAATTCGTTCAAATCAATGATGAGTCATCGGTGCGCACCAAAGTTAACCATGGTGTCCCACAGGGGTCTGTGCTCGGCCCAATTTTATTCTCATTATATATGCTTCCACTAGGAAACATTATCAGGACACACTCGGTAAATTTTCACTGTTATGCGGATGACACCCAGTTATATTTGTCAATAAAACCTGATCAAAGTAATCAATTAACTAAACTTCGAGCATGTCTCAAGGACATAAAAACCTGGATGACCCGCAATTTTCTCTTATTAAACTCAGATAAAACAGAGGTTATAATACTCGGCCCTAAACACCTTAGAGATACATTATCTAATGATATAGCTGCGCTAGATGACATTGCCCTTGCTTCCAATGACACAGTCAGGAACTTGGGAGTGATCTTCGATCCTGATTTGTCCTTTAATAGTCACTTAAAAGTAATTTCTAGGACCGCGTTTTTCCACTTGCGTAATATCTCAAAAATCAGACATGTCCTTTCGCAAAAAGATGCAGAAAAACTAGTCCACGCCTTTGTTACATCGAGACTGGACTATTGTAATTCATTATTATCAGGCTCCAGCAGCAAGTCGTTAAAGACTCTGCAGCTGGTCCAAAATGCCGCAGCACGTGTCCTGACGAGAACTAAGAAAAGAGAGCACATTTCTCCAGTATTAGCATCGCTACACTGGCTTCCTGTTAAATCTAGAATAGAATTTAAAATTCTCCTCCTCACCTTCAAGGCCCTTAATGATATGGCACCTCTTTACCTTAAAGAGATGTTAGTTCCATATCAACCTACTAGAGCACTCCGATCCCAGAACTCAGGTTTACTTGTTGTCCCTAAAGTCTCTAAAAGTAGAGTAGGAGCCAGAGCTTTTAGCCATCAAGCCCCACTGCTGTGGAATAATCTCTCACTTTCAGTTAGGGAGGCAGACACGCTCTGTTCGTTTAAAAGTAGACTCAAAACCTTCCTTTTTTATAAAGCTTATAGTTAGAGCTAATTTGTGCGATGTTCCAAATTTGATTAAATGGCAAAAACCCCTGATGACGCTAAGACGCACAGGGAATTTATGACACAAGACACACGGAGCTTCTCTTTCCTGCTTCTCCTTCCTTTTCTCCATATTTATCACATCAAGATAATTCTTATCTGATCAGTACATGTTACTAACTTGACCCCTTTTCCCAGAGTTTCTGTGCCTTAGCGCCCGCGGATGCAGGGCCACAGCTGTGGCCGCACCATGGATTATGATTGTGGATCGCGTGTCGGAGGTCGCAATGGTGGATCCAGTTCGGTGGATTCTGTATCGTGCCAGCTGATCGTCGTTGTAATGGAGGATCCTTTGTCGCGTTGGCATCGGATGATGAGGGACCACGACCGAGGCGGCAGCTGATAATGGATTCTAACTGGCGGTGGTGGACAATGACTGTGGATTATAGTGGATCCCATCCTGATGCTGGATCGTGGTCTTGCTGCTGGCCAGAGACTGTGATTGCAGCGGGACTGCCTGACACATAGTATTGAAAAATGTTTAGCCTAATGGATGCTGCTAAAAATCCTGATGATGTTTTCTTACACCTGACATCTATTGCACTTCTGTCCGTCCTGAGAGAGGGATCCCTCACATGTGGCTCTCTCTGAGGTTTCTACATATTTTTACCTGTGAAAAGGGTTTTTAGTAGTTTTTCCTTACTCTTGTTGAGGGTTAAGGACAGAGGATGTCACACAATGTTAAAGCCCCATGAGACGAATTGTTATTTGTGAATGTGGGCTATACAAATAAAACTTGATTGATTGATTGATTGAAGTGTCAGAAAAGCGCTGGAAACAGGGAGATAAGCCTTTTTTGGAAGAAATGGTTAAATTCTTGAATTTTTCATCACACATCATCCCAAATGTCACTAAACAGCTGGAAACGGGGAGATAAGCCTTTTTTGGAAGCATTGATTAAGATTTCTGACTTTTTCATCACATGTCAGCCCAAGTGTCAGAAAAGCGCTGGAAACAGGGAGATAAGCCTTTTTTGGAAGAAATGGTTAAATTCTTGAATTTTTCATCACACATCATCCCAAATGTCACTAAACAGCTGGAAACGGGGAGATAAGCCTTTTTTGGAAGCATTGATTAAGATTTCTGACTTTTTCATCACATGTCAGCCCAAGTGTCAGAAAAGCGCTGGAAACAGGGAGATAAGCCTTTTTTGGAAGAAATGGTTAATTTCTTGAATTTTTCATCACACATCATCCCAAATGTCACTAAACAGCTGGAAACGGGGAGATAAGCCTTTTTTGGAATTATTGATTAAGATTTCTGACTTTTTCATCACATATCAGCCCAAGTGTCAGAAAAGCGCTGGAAACAGGGAGATCTCCCTTTTTTTGGAAGAAAAGGTTAAATTCTTGAATTTTTCATCACACATCATCCCAAATGTCACTAAACAGCTGGAAACGGGGAGATAAGCCTTTTTTGGAAGCAATGGTTAACATTTTGACTTTTTCATCACATATCAGTTCCAGTGTCAGAAAAGCGCTGGAAACAGGGAGATCTGCCTTTTTTTGGAAGAAAAGGTTAAATTCTTGAATTTTTCATCACACATCATCCCAAATGTCACTAAACAGCTGGAAACGGGGAGATAAGCCTTTTTTGGAAGCATTGATTAAGATTTCTGACTTTTTCATCACATGTCAGCCCAAGTGTCAGAAAAGCGCTGGAAACAGGGAGATGAGCCTTTTTTGGAAGAAATGGTTAAATTCTTGAATTTTTCATCACACATCATCCCAAATGTCACTAAACAGCTGGAAACGGGGAGATAAGCCTTTTTTGGAAGCATTGATTAAGATTTCTGACTTTTTCATCACATGTCAGCCCAAGTGTCACAAAAGCGCTGGAAACAGGGAGATAAGCCATTTTTGGAAGAAATGGTTAAATTCTTTAATTTTTCATCACACATCATCCCAAATGTCACTAAACAGCTGGAAACGGGGAGATAAGCCTTTTTTGGAATTATTGATTAAGATTTCTGACTTTTTCATCACATATCAGCCCAAGTGTCAGAAAAGCGCTGGAAACAGGGAGATCTCCCTTTTTTTGGAAGAAAAGGTTAAATTCTTGAATTTTTCATCACACATCATCCCAAATGTCACTAAACAGCTGGAAACGGGGAGATAAGCCTTTTTTGGAAGCATTGATTAAGATTTCTGACTTTTTCATCACATGTCAGCCCAAGTGTCAGAAAAGCGCTGGAAACAGGGAGATAAGCCTTTTTTGGAAGAAATGGTTAAATTCTTGAATTTTTCATCACATAATCATCCCAAATGTCACTAAACAGCTGGAAACGGGGAGATAAGCCTTTTTTGGAAGCATTGATTAAGATTTCTGACTTTTTCATCACATGTCAGCCCAAGTGTCAGAAAAGCGCTGGAAACAGGGAGATAAGCCTTTTTTGGAAGAAATGGTTAAATTCTTGAATTTTTCATCACACATCATCCCAAATGTCACTAAACAGCTGGAAACGGGGAGATAAGCCTTTTTTGGAAGCATTGATTAAGATTTCTGACTTTTTCATCACATGTCAGCCCAAGTGTCAGAAAAGCGCTGGAAACAGGGAGATAAGCCTTTTTTGGAAGAAATGGTTAAATTCTTGAATTTTTCATCACATAATCATCCCAAATGTCACTAAACAGCTGGAAACGGGGAGATAAGCCTTTTTTGGAATTATTGATTAAGATTTCTGACTTTTTCATCACATATCAGCCCAAGTGTCAGAAAAGCGCTGGAAACAGGGAGATCTCCCTTTTTTTGGAAGAAAAGGTTAAATTCTTGAATTTTTCATCACACATCATCCCAAATGTCACTAAACAGCTGGAAACGGGGAGATAAGCCTTTTTTGGAAGCAATGGTTAACATTTTGACTTTTTCATCACATATCAGTTCCAGTGTCAGAAAAGCGCTGGAAACAGGGAGATCTGCCTTTTTTTGGAAGAAAAGGTTAAATTCTTGAATTTTTCATCACACATCATCCCAAATGTCACTAAACAGCTGGAAACGGGGAGATAAGCCTTTTTTGGAAGCATTGATTAAGATTTCTGACTTTTTCATCACATGTCAGCCCAAGTGTCAGAAAAGCGCTGGAAACAGGGAGATAAGCCTTTTTTGGAAGAAATGGTTAAATTCTTGAATTTTTCATCACACATCATCCCAAATGTCACTAAACAGCTGGAAACGGGGAGATAAGCCTTTTTTGGAAGCATTGATTAAGATTTCTGACTTTTTCATCACATGTCAGCCCAAGTGTCAGAAAAGCGCTGGAAACAGGGAGATAAGCATTTTTTGGAAGAAATGGTTAAATTCTTGAATTTTTCATCACACATCATCCCAAATGTCACTAAACAGCTGGAAACGGGGAGATAAGCCTTTTTTGGAAGCATTGATTAAGATTTCTGACTTTTTCATCACATGTCAGCCCAAGTGTCAGAAAAGCGCTGGAAACAGGGAGATAAGCCTTTTTTGGAAGAAATGGTTAAATTCTTGAATTTTTCATCACATAATCATCCCAAATGTCACTAAACAGCTGGAAACGGGGAGATAAGCCTTTTTTGGAAGCAATGGTTAACATTTTGACTTTTTCATCACATATCAGCTCCAGTGTCAGAAAAGCGCTGGAAACAGGGAGATCTGCCTTTTTTTGGAAGAAAAGGTTAAATTCTTGAATTTTTCATCACACATCATCCCAAATGTCACTAAACAGCTGGAAACGGGGAGATAAGCCTTTTTTGGAAGCATTGATTAAGATTTCTGACTTTTTCATCACATGTCAGCCCAAGTGTCAGAAAAGCGCTGGAAACAGGGAGATAAGCCTTTTTTGGAAGAAATGGTTAAATTCTTGAATTTATCATCACACATCATCCCAAATGTCACTAAACAGCTGGAAACGGGGAGATAAGCCTTTTTTGGAAGCATTGATTAAGATTTCTGACTTTTTCATCGCATGTCAGCCCAAGTGTCAGAAAAGCGCTGGAAACAGGGAGATAAGCCTTTTTTGGAAGAAATGGTTAAATTCTTGAATTTTTCATCACACATCATCCCAAATGTCACTAAACAGCTGGAAACGGGGAGATAAGCCTTTTTTGGAAGCATTGATTAAGATTTCTGACTTTTTCATCACATGTCAGCCCAAGTGTCAGAAAAGCGCTGGAAACAGGGAGATAAGCCTTTTTTGGAAGAAATGGTTAAATTCTTGAATTTTTCATCACACATCATCCCAAATGTCACTAAACAGCTGGAAACGGGGAGATAAGCCTTTTTTGGAAGCATTGATTAAGATTTCTGACTTTTTCATCACATGTCGGCCCAAGTGTCAGAAAAGCGCTGGAAACAGGGAGATAAGCCTTTTTTGGAAGAAATGGTTAAATTCTTGAATTTTTCATCACACATCATCCCAAATGTCACTAAACAGCTGGAAACGGGGAGATAAGCCTTTTTTGGAAGCATTGATTAAGATTTCTGACTTTTTCATCACATGTCAGCCCAAGTGTCAGAAAAGCGCTGGAAACAGGGAGATAAGCCTTTTTTGGAAGAAATGGTTAAATTCTTGAATTTTTCATCACACATCATCCCAAATGTCACTAAACAGCTGGAAATGGGGAGATAAGCCTTTTTTGGAAGCATTGATTAAGATTTCTGACTTTTTCATCACATGTCAGCCCAAGTGTCAGAAAAGCGCTGGAAACAGGGAGATAAGCCTTTTTTGGAAGAAATGGTTAAATTCTTGAATTTTTCATCACACATCATCCCAAATGTCACTAAACAGCTGGAAACGGGGAGATAAGCCTTTTTTGGAAGCATTGATTAAGATTTCTGACTTTTTCATCACATATCAGCCCAAGTGTCAGAAAAGCGCTGGAAACAGGGAGATCTCCCTTTTTTTGGAAGAAAAGGTTAAATTCTTGAATTTTTCATCACACATCATCCCAAATGTCACTAAACAGCTGGAAACGGGGAGATAAGCCTTTTTTGGAAGCATTGATTAAGATTTCTGACTTTTTCATCACATGTCAGCCCAAGTGTCAGAAAAGCGCTGGAAACAGGGAGATAAGCCTTTTTTGGAAGAAATGGTTAAATTCTTGAATTTATCATCACACATCATCCCAAATGTCACTAAACAGCTGGAAACGGGGAGATAAGCCTTTTTTGGAAGCATTGATTAAGATTTCTGACTTTTTCATCGCATGTCAGCCCAAGTGTCAGAAAAGCGCTGGAAACAGGGAGATAAGCCTTTTTTGGAAGAAATGGTTAAATTCTTGAATTTTTCATCACACATCATCCCAAATGTCACTAAACAGCTGGAAACGGGGAGATAAGCCTTTTTTGGAAGCATTGATTAAGATTTCTGACTTTTTCATCACATGTCAGCCCAAGTGTCAGAAAAGCGCTGGAAACAGGGAGATAAGCCTTTTTTGGAAGAAATGGTTAAATTCTTGAATTTTTCATCACACATCATCCCAAATGTCACTAAACAGCTGGAAATGGGGAGATAAGCCTTTTTTGGAAGCATTGATTAAGATTTCTGACTTTTTCATCACATGTCAGCCCAAGTGTCAGAAAAGCGCTGGAAACAGGGAGATAAGCCTTTTTTGGAAGAAATGGTTAAATTCTTGAATTTTTCATCACACATCATCCCAAATGTCACTAAACAGCTGGAAACGGGGAGATAAGCCTTTTTTGGAAGCATTGATTAAGATTTCTGACTTTTTCATCGCATGTCAGCCCAAGTGTCAGAAAAGCGCTGGAAACAGGGAGATAAGCCTTTTTTGGAAGAAATGGTTAAATTCTTGAATTTTTCATCACACATCATCCCAAATGTCACTAAACAGCTGGAAACGGGGAGATAAGCCTTTTTTGGAAGCATTGATTAAGATTTCTGACTTTTTCATCACATATCAGCCCAAGTGTCAGAAAAGCGCTGGAAACAGGGAGATCTCCCTTTTTTTGGAAGAAAAGGTTAAATTCTTGAATTTTTCATCACACATCATCCCAAATGTCACTAAACAGCTGGAAACGGGGAGATAAGCCTTTTTTGGAAGCATTGATTAAGATTTCTGACTTTTTCATCACATGTCAGCCCAAGTGTCAGAAAAGCGCTGGAAACAGGGAGATAAGCCTTTTTTGGAAGAAATGGTTAAATTCTTGAATTTATCATCACACATCATCCCAAATGTCACTAAACAGCTGGAAACGGGGAGATAAGCCTTTTTTGGAAGCATTGATTAAGATTTCTGACTTTTTCATCGCATGTCAGCCCAAGTGTCAGAAAAGCGCTGGAAACAGGGAGATAAGCCTTTTTTGGAAGAAATGGTTAAATTCTTGAATTTTTCATCACACATCATCCCAAATGTCACTAAACAGCTGGAAACGGGGAGATAAGCCTTTTTTGGAAGCATTGATTAAGATTTCTGACTTTTTCATCACATGTCAGCCCAAGTGTCAGAAAAGCGCTGGAAACAGGGAGATAAGCCTTTTTTGGAAGAAATGGTTAAATTCTTGAATTTTTCATCACACATCATCCCAAATGTCACTAAACAGCTGGAAACGGGGAGATAAGCCTTTTTTGGAAGCATTGATTAAGATTTCTGACTTTTTCATCACATGTCAGCCCAAGTGTCAGAAAAGCGCTGGAAACAGGGAGATAAGCCTTTTTTGGAAGAAATGGTTAAATTCTTGAATTTTTCATCACACATCATCCCAAATGTCACTAAACAGCTGGAAACGGGGAGATAAGCCTTTTTTGGAAGCATTGATTAAGATTTCTGACTTTTTCATCACATGTCAGCCCAAGTGTCAGAAAAGCGCTGGAAACAGGGAGATAAGCCTTTTTTGGAAGAAATGGTTAAATTCTTGAATTTTTCATCACACATCATCCCAAATGTCACTAAACAGCTGGAAACGGGGAGATAAGCCTTTTTTGGAAGCATTGATTAAGATTTCTGACTTTTTCATCACATGTCAGCCCAAGTGTCAGAAAAGCGCTGGAAACAGGGAGATAAGCCTTTTTTGGAAGAAATGGTTAAATTCTTGAATTTTTCATCACACATCATCCCAAATGTCACTAAACAGCTGGAAACGGGGAGATAAGCCTTTTTTGGAATTATTGATTAAGATTTCTGACTTTTTCATCACATATCAGCCCAAGTGTCAGAAAAGCGCTGGAAACAGGGAGATCTCCCTTTTTTTGGAAGAAAAGGTTAAATTCTTGAATTTTTCATCACACATCATCCCAAATGTCACTAAACAGCTGGAAACGGGGAGATAAGCCTTTTTTGGAAGCAATGGTTAACATTTTGACTTTTTCATCACATATCAGTTCCAGTGTCAGAAAAGCGCTGGAAACAGGGAGATCTGCCTTTTTTTGGAAGAAAAGGTTAAATTCTTGAATTTTTCATCACACATCATCCCAAATGTCACTAAACAGCTGGAAACGGGGAGATAAGCCTTTTTTGGAAGCATTGATTAAGATTTCTGACTTTTTCATCACATGTCAGCCCAAGTGTCAGAAAAGCGCTGGAAACAGGGAGATAAGCCTTTTTTGGAAGAAATGGTTAAATTCTTGAATTTTTCATCACACATCATCCCAAATGTCACTAAACAGCTGGAAACGGGGAGATAAGCCTTTTTTGGAAGCATTGATTAAGATTTCTGACTTTTTCATCGCATGTCAGCCCAAGTGTCAGAAAAGCGCTGGAAACAGGGAGATAAGCCTTTTTTGGAAGAAATGGTTAAATTCTTGAATTTTTCATCACACATCATCCCAAATGTCACTAAACAGCTGGAAACGGGGAGATAAGCCTTTTTTGGAAGCATTGATTAAGATTTCTGACTTTTTCATCACATATCAGCCCAAGTGTCAGAAAAGCGCTGGAAACAGGGAGATCTCCCTTTTTTGGAAGAAAAGGTTAAATTCTTGAATTTTTCATCACACATCATCCCAAATGTCACTAAACAGCTGGAAACGGGGAGATAAGCCTTTTTTGGAAGCATTGATTAAGATTTCTGACTTTTTCATCACATGTCAGCCCAAGTGTCAGAAAAGCGCTGGAAACAGGGAGATAAGCCTTTTTTGGAAGAAATGGTTAAATTCTTGAATTTATCATCACACATCATCCCAAATGTCACTAAACAGCTGGAAACGGGGAGATAAGCCTTTTTTGGAAGCATTGATTAAGATTTCTGACTTTTTCATCGCATGTCAGCCCAAGTGTCAGAAAAGCGCTGGAAACAGGGAGATAAGCCTTTTTTGGAAGAAATGGTTAAATTCTTGAATTTTTCATCACACATCATCCCAAATGTCACTAAACAGCTGGAAACGGGGAGATAAGCCTTTTTTGGAAGCATTGATTAAGATTTCTGACTTTTTCATCACATGTCAGCCCAAGTGTCAGAAAAGCGCTGGAAACAGGGAGATAAGCCTTTTTTGGAAGAAATGGTTAAATTCTTGAATTTTTCATCACACATCATCCCAAATGTCACTAAACAGCTGGAAACGGGGAGATAAGCCTTTTTTGGAAGCATTGATTAAGATTTCTGACTTTTTCATCACATGTCAGCCCAAGTGTCAGAAAAGCGCTGGAAACAGGGAGATAAGCCTTTTTTGGAAGAAATGGTTAAATTCTTGAATTTTTCATCACACATCATCCCAAATGTCACTAAACAGCTGGAAACGGGGAGATAAGCCTTTTTTGGAAGCATTGATTAAGATTTCTGACTTTTTCATCACATGTCAGCCCAAGTGTCAGAAAAGCGCTGGAAACAGGGAGATAAGCCTTTTTTGGAAGAAATGGTTAAATTCTTGAATTTTTCATCACACATCATCCCAAATGTCACTAAACAGCTGGAAACGGGGAGATAAGCCTTTTTTGGAAGCATTGATTAAGATTTCTGACTTTTTCATCACATGTCAGCCCAAGTGTCAGAAAAGCGCTGGAAACAGGGAGATAAGCCTTTTTTGGAAGAAATGGTTAAATTCTTGAATTTTTCATCACACATCATCCCAAATGTCACTAAACAGCTGGAAACGGGGAGATAAGCCTTTTTTGGAAGCATTGATTAAGATTTCTGACTTTTTCATCACATGTCAGCCCAAGTGTCAGAAAAGCGCTGGAAACAGGGAGATAAGCCTTTTTTGGAAGAAATGGTTAAATTCTTGAATTTTTCATCACACATCATCCCAAATGTCACTAAACAGCTGGAAACGGGGAGATAAGCCTTTTTTGGAAGCATTGATTAAGATTTCTGACTTTTTCATCACATGTCAGCCCGAGTGTCAGAAAAGCGCTGGAAACAGGGAGATAAGCCTTTTTTGGAAGAAATGGTTAATTTCTTGAATTTTTCATCACACATCATCCCAAATGTCACTAAACAGCTGGAAACGGGGAGATAAGCCTTTTTTGGAATTATTGATTAAGATTTCTGACTTTTTCATCACATATCAGCCCAAGTGTCAGAAAAGCGCTGGAAACAGGGAGATAAGCCTTTTTTGGAAGAAATGGTTAAATTCTTGAATTTTTCATCACACATCATCCCAAATGTCACTAAACAGCTGGAAACGGGGAGATAAGCCTTTTTTGGAAGCATTGATTAAGATTTCTGACTTTTTCATCACATGTCAGCCCAAGTGTCAGAAAAGCGCTGGAAACAGGGAGATAAGCCTTTTTTGGAAGAAATGGTTAAATTCTTGAATTTTTCATCACACATCATCCCAAATGTCACTAAACAGCTGGAAACGGGGAGATAAGCCTTTTTTGGAAACATTGATTAAGATTTCTGACTTTTTCATCACATGTCAGCCCAAGTGTCAGAAAAGCGCTGGAAACAGGGAGATAAGCCTTTTTTGGAAGAAATGGTTAAATTCTTGAATTTTTCATCACACATCATCCCAAATGTCACTAAACAGCTGGAAACGGGGAGATAAGCCTTTTTTGGAAGCATTGATTAAGATTTCTGACTTTTTCATCACATGTCAGCCCAAGTGTCAGAAAAGCGCTGGAAACAGGGAGATAAGCCTTTTTTGGAAGAAATGGTTAAATTCTTGAATTTATCATCACACATCATCCCAAATGTCACTAAACAGCTGGAAACGGGGAGATAAGCCTTTTTTGGAAGCATTGATTAAGATTTCTGACTTTTTCATCGCATGTCAGCCCAAGTGTCAGAAAAGCGCTGGAAACAGGGAGATAAGCCTTTTTTGGAAGAAATGGTTAAATTCTTGAATTTTTCATCACACATCATCCCAAATGTCACTAAACAGCTGGAAACGGGGAGATAAGCCTTTTTTGGAAGCATTGATTAAGATTTCTGACTTTTTCATCACATGTCAGCCCAAGTGTCAGAAAAGCGCTGGAAACAGGGAGATAAGCCTTTTTTGGAAGAAATGGTTAAATTCTTGAATTTTTCATCACACATCATCCCAAATGTCACTAAACAGCTGGAAACGGGGAGATAAGCCTTTTTTGGAAGCATTGATTAAGATTTCTGACTTTTTCATCACATGTCAGCCCAAGTGTCAGAAAAGCTTTGGAAACAGGGAGATAAGCCTTTTTTGGAAGAAATGGTTAAATTCTTGAATTTTTCATCACACATCATCCCAAATGTCACTAAACAGCTGGAAACGGGGAGATAAGCCTTTTTTGGAAGCATTGATTAAGATTTCTGACTTTTTCATCACATGTCAGCCCGAGTGTCAGAAAAGCGCTGGAAACAGGGAGATAAGCCTTTTTTGGAAGAAATGGTTAATTTCTTGAATTTTTCATCACACATCATCCCAAATGTCACTAAACAGCTGGAAACGGGGAGATAAGCCTTTTTTGGAATTATTGATTAAGATTTCTGACTTTTTCATCACATATCAGCCCAAGTGTCAGAAAAGCGCTGGAAACAGGGAGATAAGCCTTTTTTGGAAGAAATGGTTAAATTCTTGAATTTTTCATCACACATCATCCCAAATGTCACTAAACAGCTGGAAACGGGGAGATAAGCCTTTTTTGGAAGCATTGATTAAGATTTCTGACTTTTTCATCACATGTCAGCCCAAGTGTCAGAAAAGCGCTGGAAACAGGGAGATAAGCCTTTTTTGGAAGAAATGGTTAAATTCTTGAATTTTTCATCACACATCATCCCAAATGTCACTAAACAGCTGGAAACGGGGAGATAAGCCTTTTTTGGAAACATTGATTAAGATTTCTGACTTTTTCATCACATGTCAGCCCAAGTGTCAGAAAAGCGCTGGAAACAGGGAGATAAGCCTTTTTTGGAAGAAATGGTTAAATTCTTGAATTTTTCATCACACATCATCCCAAATGTCACTAAACAGCTGGAAACGGGGAGATAAGCCTTTTTTGGAAGCATTGATTAAGATTTCTGACTTTTTCATCACATGTCAGCCCGAGTGTCAGAAAAGCGCTGGAAACAGGGAGATAAGCCTTTTTTGGAAGAAATGGTTAATTTCTTGAATTTTTCATCACACATCATCCCAAATGTCACTAAACAGCTGGAAACGGGGAGATAAGCCTTTTTTGGAATTATTGATTAAGATTTCTGACTTTTTCATCACATATCAGCCCAAGTGTCAGAAAAGCGCTGGAAACAGGGAGATAAGCCTTTTTTGGAAGAAATGGTTAAATTCTTGAATTTTTCATCACACATCATCCCAAATGTCACTAAACAGCTGGAAACGGGGAGATAAGCCTTTTTTGGAAGCATTGATTAAGATTTCTGACTTTTTCATCACATGTCAGCCCAAGTGTCAGAAAAGCGCTGGAAACAGGGAGATAAGCCTTTTTTGGAAGAAATGGTTAAATTCTTGAATTTTTCATCACACATCATCCCAAATGTCACTAAACAGCTGGAAACGGGGAGATAAGCCTTTTTTGGAAACATTGATTAAGATTTCTGACTTTTTCATCACATGTCAGCCCAAGTGTCAGAAAAGCGCTGGAAACAGGGAGATAAGCCTTTTTTGGAAGAAATGGTTAAATTCTTGAATTTTTCATCACACATCATCCCAAATGTCACTAAACAGCTGGAAACGGGGAGATAAGCCTTTTTTGGAAGCATTGATTAAGATTTCTGACTTTTTCATCACATGTCAGCCCAAGTGTCAGAAAAGCGCTGGAAACAGGGAGATAAGCCTTTTTTGGAAGAAATGGTTAAATTCTTGAATTTTTCATCACACATCATCCCAAATGTCACTAAACAGCTGGAAACGGGGAGATAAGCCTTTTTTGGAAGCATTGATTAAGATTTCTGACTTTTTCATCACATGTCAGCCCAAGTGTCAGAAAAGCGCTGGAAACAGGGAGATAAGCCTTTTTTGGAAGAAATGGTTAAATTCTTGAATTTTTCATCACACATCATCCCAAATGTCACTAAACAGCTGGAAACGGGGAGATAAGCCTTTTTTGGAAGCATTGATTAAGATTTCTGACTTTTTCATCACATGTCAGCCCAAGTGTCAGAAAAGCGCTGGAAACAGGGAGATAAGCCTTTTTTGGAAGAAATGGTTAAATTCTTGAATTTTTCATCACACATCATCCCAAATGTCACTAAACAGCTGGAAACGGGGAGATAAGCCTTTTTTGGAAGCATTGATTAAGATTTCTGACTTTTTCATCACATGTCAGCCCAAGTGTCAGAAAAGCGCTGGAAACAGGGAGATAAGCCTTTTTTGGAAGAAATGGTTAAATTCTTGAATTTTTCATCACATAATCATCCCAAATGTCACTAAACAGCTGGAAACGGGGAGATAAGCCTTTTTTGGAAGCAAAAGTTAACATTTTGACTTTTTCATCACATATCAGCTCCAGTGTCAGAAAAGCGCTGGAAACAGGGAGATCTGCCTTTTTTTGGAAGAAAAGGTTAAATTCTTGAATTTTTCATCACACATCATCCCAAATGTCACTAAACAGCTGGAAACGGGGAGATAAGCCTTTTTTGGAAGCATTGATTAAGATTTCTGACTTTTTCATCACATGTCAGCCCAAGTGTCAGAAAAGCGCTGGAAACAGAGAGATAAGCCTTTTTTGGAAGAAATGGTTAAATTCTTGAATTTTTCATCACACATCATCCCAAATGTCACTAAACAGCTGGAAACGGGGAGATAAGCCTTTTTTGGAAGCATTGATTAAGATTTCTGACTTTTTCATCACATGTCAGCCCAAGTGTCAGAAAAGCGCTGGAAACAGGGAGATAAGCCTTTTTTGGAAGAAATGGTTAAATTCTTGAATTTTTCATCAGGTCGGAGAGACTTGGAAAGTGGTTTCATCTGGACTAATTTGGGTCCTGCGGATCGATTGGTACCATCCCCGAGCTTGTACGACCTTCGGAAGAGGTCGACCGACAGAATTCCCCCAAATCTGAGGAGATATTCTTGAATAACTTTTTTTGTGAAGGTCGGAGAGACTTGCAAGTAGGCTCTACCCCCACTAAATGGGGTAATGCGCATCGATCGGTACCATCCTTGAGCTTCTCCGACTTTCGGAAGGGTTAGGGTTAGGGTTAGGGATGAAAGCACATAGGAGAAAGAGATATTCTTGAATAACTTTTTTTGTGAAGGTCGGAGAGACTTGGAAAGTGGTTGCATCTGGACTAATTTGGGTCCTGCGGATCGATTGGTACCATCCCCGAGCTTGTACGACCTTCGGAAGAGGTCGACCGACAGAATTCCCCCAAATCTGAGGAGATATTCTTGAATAACTTTTTTTGTGAAGGTCGGAGAGACTTGCAAGTAGGCTCTACCCCCACTAAATGGGGTAATGCACATCGATCGGTACCATCCTTGAGCTTCTCCGACTTTCGGAAGGGTTAGGGTTAGGGTTAGGGATGAAAGCACATAGGAGAAAGAGATATTCTTGAATAACTTTTTTTGTGAAGGTCGGAGAGACTTGGAAAGTGGTTGCATCTGGACTAATTTGGGTCCTGCGGATCGATTGGTACCATCCCCGAGCTTGTACGACCATCGAAAGAGGTCGACCGACAGAATTCCCCCAAATCTGAGGAGATATTCTTGAATAACTTTTTTTGTGAAGGTCGGAGAGACTTGCAAGTAGGCTCTACCCCCACTAAATAGGGTAATGCGCATCGATCGGTACCATCCTTGAGCTTCTCCGACTTTCGGAAGGGTTAGGGTTAGGGATGAAAGCACATAGGAGAAAGAGATATTCTTGAATAACTTTTTTTGTGAAGGTCAGAGAGACTTGCAAGTAGGCTCTACCCCCACTAAATGGGGTAGCGCGCATCGATCAGTACCATCCTTGAGCTTCTCCGACTTTCGGAAGGGTTAGGGTTAGGGATGAAAGCACATAGGAGAAAGAGATATTCTTGAATAACTTTTTTTGTGAAGGTCGGAGAGACTTGGAAAGTGGTTGCATCTGGACTAATTTGGGTCCTGCGGATCGATTGGTACCATCCCCGAGCTTGTACGACCTTCGGAAGAGGTCGACCGACGAAATTCCCCCAAATCTGAGGAGATATTCTTGAATAACTTTTTTTGTGAAGGTCGGAGAGACTTGCAAGTAGGCTCTACCCCCACTAAATGGGGTAGCGCGCATCGATCGGTACTATCCTTGAGCTTCTCCGACTTTCGGACGGGTTAGGGTTAGGGTTAGGGATGAAAGCACATAGGAGAAAGAGATATTCTTGAATAACTTTTTTTGTGAAGGTCGGAGAGACTTGGAAAGTGGTTGCATCTGGACTAATTTGGGTCCTGCGGATCGATTGGTACCATCCCCGAGCTTGTACGAGCTTCGGAAGAGGTCGACCGACGAAATTCCCCCAAATCTGAGGAGATATTCTTGAATAACTTTTTTTGTGAAGGTCGGAGAGACTTGCAAGTAGGCTTTACCCCAACTAAATGGGGTAGCGCGCATCGATCGGTACCATCCTTGAGCTTCTCCGACTTTCGGAAGGGTTAGGGTTAGGGTTAGGGATGAAAGCACATAGGAGAAAGAGATATTCTTGAATAACTTTTTTTGTGAAGGTCGGAGAGACTTGCAAGTAGGCTCTACCCCCACTAAATGGGGTAGCGCGCATCGATCGGTACCATCCTTGAGCTTCTCCGACTTTTGGAAGGGTTAGGGTTAGGGTTAGGGATGAAAGCACATAGGAGAAAGAGATATTCTTGAATAACTTTTTTTGTGAAGGTCGGAGAGACTTGCAAGTAGGCTCTACCCCCACTAAATGGGGTAGCGCTCATCGATCGGTACCATCCTTGAGCTTCTCCGACTTTCGGAAGGGTTAGGGTTAGGGATGAAAGCACATAGGAGAAAGAGATATTCTTGAATAACTTTTTTTGTGAAGGTCGGAGAGACTTGCAAGTAGGCTCTACCCCCACTAAATGGGGTAGCGCGCATCGATCGGTACCATCCTTGAGCTTCTCCGACTTTCGGAAGGGTTAGGGTTAGGGTTAGGGATGAAAGCACATAGGAGAAAGAGATATTCTTGAATAACTTTTTTTGTGAAGGTCGGAGAGACTTGGAAAGTGGTTGCATCTGGACTAATTTGGGTCCTGCGGATCGATTGGTACCATCCCCGAGCTTGTACGACCTTCGGAAGAGGTCGACCGACGAAATTCCCCCAAATCTGAGGAGATATTCTTGAATAACTTTTTTTGTGAAGGTCGGAGAGACTTGCAAGTAGGCTCTACCCCCACTAAATGGGGTAGCGCGCATCGATCGGTACCATCCTTGAGCTTCTCCGACTTTCGGAAGGGTTAGGGTTAGGGTTAGGGATGAAAGCACATAGGAGAAAGAGATATTCTTGAATAACTTTTTTTGTGAAGGTCGGAGAGACTTGCAAGTAGGCTCTACCCCCACTAAATGGGGTAGCGCACATCGATCAGTACCATCCTTGAGCTTCTCCGACTTTCGGAAGGGTTAGGGTTAGGGTTAGGGATGAAAGCACATAGGAGAAAGAGATATTCTTGAATAACTTTTTTTGTGAAGGTCGGAGAGACTTGCAAGTAGGCTCTACCCCCACTAAATGGGGTAGCGCGCATCGATCAGTACCATCCTTGAGCTTCTCCGACTTTCGGAAGGGTTAGGGTTAGGGATGAAAGCACATAGGAGAAAGAGATATTCTTGAATAACTTTTTTTGTGAAGGTCGGAGAGACTTGGAAAGTGGTTGCATCTGGACTAATTTGGGTCCTGCGGATCGATTGGTACCATCCCCGAGCTTGTACGACCTTCGGAAGAGGTCGACCGACGAAATTCCCCCAAATCTGAGGAGATATTCTTGAATAACTTTTTTTGTGAAGGTCGGAGAGACTTGCAAGTAGGCTCTACCCCCACTAAATGGGGTAGCGCGCATCGATCGGTACTATCCTTGAGCTTCTCCGACTTTCGGACGGGTTAGGGTTAGGGTTAGGGATGAAAGCACATAGGAGAAAGAGATATTCTTGAATAACTTTTTTTGTGAAGGTCGGAGAGACTTGGAAAGTGGTTGCATCTGGACTAATTTGGGTCCTGCGGATCGATTGGTACCATCCCCGAGCTTGTACGAGCTTCGGAAGAGGTCGACCGACGAAATTCCCCCAAATCTGAGGAGATATTCTTGAATAACTTTTTTTGTGAAGGTCGGAGAGACTTGCAAGTAGGCTTTACCCCAACTAAATGGGGTAGCGCGCATCGATCGGTACCATCCTTGAGCTTCTCCGACTTTCGGAAGGGTTAGGGTTAGGGTTAGGGATGAAAGCACATAGGAGAAAGAGATATTCTTGAATAACTTTTTTTGTGAAGGTCGGAGAGACTTGCAAGTAGGCTCTACCCCCACTAAATGGGGTAGCGCGCATCGATCGGTACCATCCTTGAGCTTCTCCGACTTTTGGAAGGGTTAGGGTTAGGGTTAGGGATGAAAGCACATAGGAGAAAGAGATATTCTTGAATAACTTTTTTTGTGAAGGTCGGAGAGACTTGCAAGTAGGCTCTACCCCCACTAAATGGGGTAGCGCTCATCGATCGGTACCATCCTTGAGCTTCTCCGACTTTCGGAAGGGTTAGGGTTAGGGATGAAAGCACATAGGAGAAAGAGATATTCTTGAATAACTTTTTTTGTGAAGGTCGGAGAGACTTGCAAGTAGGCTCTACCCCCACTAAATGGGGTAGCGCGCATCGATCGGTACCATCCTTGAGCTTCTCCGACTTTCGGAAGGGTTAGGGTTAGGGTTAGGGATGAAAGCACATAGGAGAAAGAGATATTCTTGAATAACTTTTTTTGTGAAGGTCGGAGAGACTTGGAAAGTGGTTGCATCTGGACTAATTTGGGTCCTGCGGATCGATTGGTACCATCCCCGAGCTTGTACGACCTTCGGAAGAGGTCGACCGACGAAATTCCCCCAAATCTGAGGAGATATTCTTGAATAACTTTTTTTGTGAAGGTCGGAGAGACTTGCAAGTAGGCTCTACCCCCACTAAATGGGGTAGCGCGCATCGATCGGTACCATCCTTGAGCTTCTCCGACTTTCGGAAGGGTTAGGGTTAGGGTTAGGGATGAAAGCACATAGGAGAAAGAGATATTCTTGAATAACTTTTTTTGTGAAGGTCGGAGAGACTTGCAAGTAGGCTCTACCCCCACTAAATGGGGTAGCGCGCATCGATTGGTACCATCCTTGAGCTTCTCCGACTTTCGGAAGGGTTAGGGTTAGGGTTAGGGATGAAAGCACATAGGAGAAAGAGATATTCTTGAATAACTTTTTTTGTGAAGGTCGGAGAGACTTGGAAAGTGGTTGCATCTGGACTAATTTGGGTCCTGCGGATCGATTGGTACCATCCCCGAGCTTGTACGACCTTCGGAAGAGGTCGACCGACGAAATTCCCCCAAATCTGAGGAGATATTCTTGAATAACTTTTTTTGTGAAGGTCGGAGAGACTTGCAAGTAGGCTCTACCCCCACTAAATGGGGTAGCGCACATCGATCGGTACTATCCTTGAGCTTCTCCGACTTTCGGAAGGGTTAGGGTTAGGGTTAGGGATGAAAGCACATAGGAGAAAGAGATATTCTTGAATAACTTTTTTTGTGAAGGTCGGAGAGACTTGCAAGTAGGCTCTACCCCCACTAAATGGGGTAGCGCGCATCGATCAGTACCATCCTTGAGCTTCTCCGACTTTCGGAAGGGTTAGGGTTAGGGATGAAAGCACATAGGAGAAAGAGATATTCTTGAATAACTTTTTTTGTGAAGGTCGGAGAGACTTGGAAAGTGGTTGCATTAGGACTAATTTGGGTCCTGCGGATCGATTGGTACCATCCCCGAGCTTGTACGACCTTCGGAAGAGGTCGACCGACGAAATTCCCCCAAATCTGAGGAGATATTCTTGAATAACTTTTTTTGTGAAGGTCGGAGAGACTTGCAAGTAGGCTCTACCCCCACTAAATGGGGTAGCGCGCATCGATCGGTACTATCCTTGAGCTTCTCCGACTTTCGGAAGGGTTAGGGTTAGGGTTAGGGATGAAAGCACATAGGAGAAAGAGATATTCTTGAATAACTTTTTTTGTGAAGGTCGGAGAGACTTGGAAAGTGGTTGCATCTGGACTAATTTGGGTCCTGCGGATCGATTGGTACCATCCCCGAGCTTGTACGAGCTTCGGAAGAGGTCGACCGACGAAATTCCCCCAAATCTGAGGAGATATTCTTGAATAACTTTTTTTGTGAAGGTCGGAGAGACTTGCAAGTAGGCTCTACCCCCACTAAATGGGGTAGCGCGCATCGATCAGTACCATCCTTGAGCTTCTCCGACTTTCGGAAGGGTTAGGGTTAGGGATGAAAGCACATAGGAGAAAGAGATATTCTTGAATAACTTTTTTTGTGAAGGTCGGAGAGACTTGGAAAGTGGTTGCATTAGGACTAATTTGGGTCCTGCGGATCGATTGGTACCATCCCCGAGCTTGTACGACCTTCGGAAGAGGTCGACCGACGAAATTCCCCCAAATCTGAGGAGATATTCTTGAATAACTTTTTTTGTGAAGGTCGGAGAGACTTGCAAGTAGGCTCTACCCCCACTAAATGGGGTAGCGCGCATCGATCGGTACTATCCTTGAGCTTCTCCGACTTTCGGAAGGGTTAGGGTTAGGGTTAGGGATGAAAGCACATAGGAGAAAGAGATATTCTTGAATAACTTTTTTTGTGAAGGTCGGAGAGACTTGGAAAGTGGTTGCATCTGGACTAATTTGGGTCCTGCGGATCGATTGGTACCATCCCCGAGCTTGTACGAGCTTCGGAAGAGGTCGACCGACGAAATTCCCCCAAATCTGAGGAGATATTCTTGAATAACTTTTTTTGTGAAGGTCGGAGAGACTTGCAAGTAGGCTTTACCCCAACTAAATGGGGTAGCGCGCATCGATCGGTACCATCCTTGAGCTTCTCCGACTTTCGGAAGGGTTAGGGTTAGGGTTAGGGATGAAAGCACATAGGAGAAAGAGATATTCTTGAATAACTTTTTTTGTGAAGGTCGGAGAGACTTGCAAGTAGGCTCTACCCCCACTAAATGGGGTAGCGCGCATTGATCAGTACCATCCTTGAGCTTCTCCGACTTTCGGAAGGGTTAGGGTTAGGGTTAGGGATGAAAGCACATAGGAGAAAGAGATATTCTTGAATAACTTTTTTTGTGAAGGTCGGAGAGACTTGCAAGTAGGCTCTACCCCCACTAAATGGGGTAGCGCGCATCGATCGGTACCATCCTTGAGCTTCTACGACTTTCGGAAGGGTTAGGGTTAGGGTTAGGGATGAAAGCACATAGGAGAAAGAGATATTCTTGAATAACTTTTTTTGTGAAGGTCGGAGAGACTTGCAAGTAGGCTCTACCCCCACTAAATGGGGTAGCGCGCATCGATCGGTACCATCCTTGAGCTTCTCCGACTTTCGGAAGGGTTAGGGTTAGGGTTAGGGATGAAAGCACATAGGAGAAAGAGATATTCTTGAATAACTTTTTTTGTGAAGGTCGGAGAGACTTGGAAAGTGGTTGCATCTGGACTAATTTGGGTCCTGCGGATCGATTGGTACCATCCCCGAGCTTGTACGACCTTCGGAAGAGGTCGACCGACGAAATTCCCCCAAATCTGAGGAGATATTCTTGAATAACTTTTTTTGTGAAGGTCGGAGAGACTTGCAAGTAGGCTCTACCCCCACTAAATGGGGTAGCGCGCATCGATCGGTACCATCCTTGAGCTTCTCCGACTTTCGGAAGGGTTAGGGTTAGGGTTAGGGATGAAAGCACATAGGAGAAAGAGATATTCTTGAATAACTTTTTTTGTGAAGGTCGGAGAGACTTGCAAGTAGGCTCTACCCCCACTAAATGGGGTAGCGCGCATCGATCGGTACCATCATTGAGCTTCTCCGACTTTCGGAAGGGTTAGGGTTAGGGTTAGGGATGAAAGCACATAGGAGAAAGAGATATTCTTGAATAACTTTTTTTGTGAAGGTCGGAGAGACTTGGAAAGTGGTTGCATCTGGACTAATTTGGGTCCTGCGGATCGATTGGTGCCATCCCCGAGCTTGTACGACCTTCGGAAGAGGTCGACCGACGAAATTCCCCCAAATCTGAGGAGATATTCTTGAATAACTTTTTTTGTGAAGGTCGGAGAGACTTGCAAGTAGGCTCTACCCCCACTAAATGGGGTAGCGCACATCGATCGGTACTATCCTTGAGCTTCTCCGACTTTCGGAAGGGTTAGGGTTAGGGTTAGGGATGAAAGCACATAGGAGAAAGAGATATTCTTGAATAACTTTTTTTGTGAAGGTCGGAGAGACTTGCAAGTAGGCTCTACCCCCACTAAATGGGGTAGCGCGCATCGATCAGTACCATCCTTGAGCTTCTCCGACTTTCGGAAGGGTTAGGGTTAGGGATGAAAGCACATAGGAGAAAGAGATATTCTTGAATAACTTTTTTTGTGAAGGTCGGAGAGACTTGGAAAGTGGTTGCATTAGGACTAATTTGGGTCCTGCGGATCGATTGGTACCATCCCCGAGCTTGTACGACCTTCGCAAGAGGTCGACCGACGAAATTCCCCCAAATCTGAGGAGATATTCTTGAATAACTTTTTTTGTGAAGGTCGGAGAGACTTGCAAGTAGGCTCTACCCCCACTAAATGGGGTAGCGCGCATCGATCGGTACTATCCTTGAGCTTCTCCGACTTTCGGAAGGGTTAGGGTTAGGGTTAGGGATGAAAGCACATAGGAGAAAGAGATATTCTTGAATAACTTTTTTTGTGAAGGTCGGAGAGACTTGGAAAGTGGTTGCATCTGGACTAATTTGGGTCCTGCGGATCGATTGGTACCATCCCCGAGCTTGTACGAGCTTCGGAAGAGGTCGACCGACGAAATTCCCCCAAATCTGAGGAGATATTCTTGAATAACTTTTTTTGTGAAGGTCGGAGAGACTTGCAAGTAGGCTTTACCCCAACTAAATGGGGTAGCGCGCATCGATCGGTACCATCCTTGAGCTTCTCCGACTTTCGGAAGGGTTAGGGTTAGGGTTAGGGATGAAAGCACATAGGAGAAAGAGATATTCTTGAATAACTTTTTTTGTGAAGGTCGGAGAGACTTGCAAGTAGGCTCTACCCCCACTAAATGGGGTAGCGCGCATTGATCAGTACCATCCTTGAGCTTCTCCGACTTTCGGAAGGGTTAGGGTTAGGGTTAGGGATGAAAGCACATAGGAGAAAGAGATATTCTTGAATAACTTTTTTTGTGAAGGTCGGAGAGACTTGCAAGTAGGCTCTACCCCCACTAAATGGGGTAGCGCGCATCGATCGGTACCATCCTTGAGCTTCTACGACTTTCGGAAGGGTTAGGGTTAGGGTTAGGGATGAAAGCACATAGGAGAAAGAGATATTCTTGAATAACTTTTTTTGTGAAGGTCGGAGAGACTTGCAAGTAGGCTCTACCCCCACTAAATGGGGTAGCGCGCATCGATCGGTACCATCCTTGAGCTTCTCCGACTTTCGGAAGGGTTAGGGTTAGGGTTAGGGATGAAAGCACATAGGAGAAAGAGATATTCTTGAATAACTTTTTTTGTGAAGGTCGGAGAGACTTGGAAAGTGGTTGCATCTGGACTAATTTGGGTCCTGCGGATCGATTGGTACCATCCCCGAGCTTGTACGACCTTCGGAAGAGGTCGACCGACGAAATTCCCCCAAATCTGAGGAGATATTCTTGAATAACTTTTTTTGTGAAGGTCGGAGAGACTTGCAAGTAGGCTCTACCCCCACTAAATGGGGTAGCGCGCATCGATCGGTACCATCCTTGAGCTTCTCCGACTTTCGGAAGGGTTAGGGTTAGGGTTAGGGATGAAAGCACATAGGAGAAAGAGATATTCTTGAATAACTTTTTTTGTGAAGGTCGGAGAGACTTGCAAGTAGGCTCTACCCCCACTAAATGGGGTAGCGCGCATCGATCGGTACCATCCTTGAGCTTCTCCGACTTTCGGAAGGGTTAGGGTTAGGGTTAGGGATGAAAGCACATAGGAGAAAGAGATATTCTTGAATAACTTTTTTTGTGAAGGTCGGAGAGACTTGGAAAGTGGTTGCATCTGGACTAATTTGGGTCCTGCGGATCGATTGGTGCCATCCCCGAGCTTGTACGACCTTCGGAAGAGGTCGACCGACGAAATTCCCCCAAATCTGAGGAGATATTCTTGAATAACTTTTTTTGTGAAGGTCGGAGAGACTTGCAAGTAGGCTCTACCCCCACTAAATGGGGTAGCGCACATCGATCGGTACTATCCTTGAGCTTCTCCGACTTTCGGAAGGGTTAGGGTTAGGGTTAGGGATGAAAGCACATAGGAGAAAGAGATATTCTTGAATAACTTTTTTTGTGAAGGTCGGAGAGACTTGCAAGTAGGCTCTACCCCCACTAAATGGGGTAGCGCGCATCGATCAGTACCATCCTTGAGCTTCTCCGACTTTCGGAAGGGTTAGGGTTAGGGATGAAAGCACATAGGAGAAAGAGATATTCTTGAATAACTTTTTTTGTGAAGGTCGGAGAGACTTGGAAAGTGGTTGCATTAGGACTAATTTGGGTCCTGCGGATCGATTGGTACCATCCCCGAGCTTGTACGACCTTCGCAAGAGGTCGACCGACGAAATTCCCCCAAATCTGAGGAGATATTCTTGAATAACTTTTTTTGTGAAGGTCGGAGAGACTTGCAAGTAGGCTCTACCCCCACTAAATGGGGTAGCGCGCATCGATCGGTACTATCCTTGAGCTTCTCCGACTTTCGGAAGGGTTAGGGTTAGGGTTAGGGATGAAAGCACATAGGAGAAAGAGATATTCTTGAATAACTTTTTTTGTGAAGGTCGGAGAGACTTGGAAAGTGGTTGCATCTGGACTAATTTGGGTCCTGCGGATCGATTGGTACCATCCCCGAGCTTGTACGAGCTTCGGAAGAGGTCGACCGACGAAATTCCCCCAAATCTGAGGAGATATTCTTGAATAACTTTTTTTGTGAAGGTCGGAGAGACTTGCAAGTAGGCTTTACCCCAACTAAATGGGGTAGCGCGCATCGATCGGTACCATCCTTGAGCTTCTCCGACTTTCGGAAGGGTTAGGGTTAGGGTTAGGGATGAAAGCACATAGGAGAAAGAGATATTCTTGAATAACTTTTTTTGTGAAGGTCGGAGAGACTTGCAAGTAGGCTCTACCCCCACTAAATGGGGTAGCGCGCATCGATCAGTACCATCCTTGAGCTTCTCCGACTTTCGGAAGGGTTAGGGTTAGGGTTAGGGATGAAAGCACATAGGAGAAAGAGATATTCTTGAATAACTTTTTTTGTGAAGGTCGGAGAGACTTGCAAGTAGGCTCTACCCCCACTAAATGGGGTAGCGCGCATCGATCGGTACCATCCTTGAGCTTCTACGACTTTCGGAAGGGTTAGGGTTAGGGTTAGGGATGAAAGCACATAGGAGAAAGAGATATTCTTGAATAACTTTTTTTGTGAAGGTCGGAGAGACTTGCAAGTAGGCTCTACCCCCACTAAATGGGGTAGCGCGCATCGATCGGTACCATCCTTGAGCTTCTCCGACTTTCGGAAGGGTTAGGGTTAGGGTTAGGGATGAAAGCACATAGGAGAAAGAGATATTCTTGAATAACTTTTTTTGTGAAGGTCGGAGAGACTTGGAAAGTGGTTGCATCTGGACTAATTTGGGTCCTGCGGATCGATTGGTACCATCCCCGAGCTTGTACGACCTTCGGAAGAGGTCGACCGACGAAATTCCCCCAAATCTGAGGAGATATTCTTGAATAACTTTTTTTGTGAAGGTCGGAGAGACTTGCAAGTAGGCTCTACCCCCACTAAATGGGGTAGCGCGCATCGATCGGTACCATCCTTGAGCTTCTCCGACTTTCGGAAGGGTTAGGGTTAGGGTTAGGGATGAAAGCACATAGGAGAAAGAGATATTCTTGAATAACTTTTTTTGTGAAGGTCGGAGAGACTTGCAAGTAGGCTCTACCCCCACTAAATGGGGTAGCGCGCATCGATCGGTACCATCCTTGAGCTTCTCCGACTTTCGGAAGGGTTAGGGTTAGGGTTAGGGATGAAAGCACATAGGAGAAAGAGATATTCTTGAATAACTTTTTTTGTGAAGGTCGGAGAGACTTGGAAAGTGGTTGCATCTGGACTAATTTGGGTCCTGCGGATCGATTGGTGCCATCCCCGAGCTTGTACGACCTTCGGAAGAGGTCGACCGACGAAATTCCCCCAAATCTGAGGAGATATTCTTGAATAACTTTTTTTGTGAAGGTCGGAGAGACTTGCAAGTAGGCTCTACCCCCACTAAATGGGGTAGCGCGCATCGATCAGTACTATCCTTGAGCTTCTCCGACTTTCGGAAGGGTTAGGGTTAGGGTTAGGGATGAAAGCACATAGGAGAAAGAGATATTCTTGAATAACTTTTTTTGTGAAGGTCGGAGAGACTTGGAAAGTGGTTGCATCTGGACTAATTTGGGTCCTGCGGATCGATTGGTACCATCCCCGAGCTTGTACGAGCTTCGGAAGAGGTCGACCGACGAAATTCCCCCAAATCTGAGGAGATATTCTTGAATAACTTTTTTTGTGAAGGTCGGAGAGACTTGCAAGTAGGCTTTACCCCAACTAAATGGGGTAGCGCGCATCGATCGGTACCATCCTTGAGCTTCTCCGACTTTCGGAAGGGTTAGGGTTAGGGTTAGGGATGAAAGCACATAGGAGAAAGAGATATTCTTGAATAACTTTTTTTGTGAAGGTCGGAGAGACTTGCAAGTAGGCTCTACCCCCACTAAATGGGGTAGCGCGCATCGATCAGTACCATCCTTGAGCTTCTCCGACTTTCGGAAGGGTTAGGGTTAGGGTTAGGGATGAAAGCACATAGGAGAAAGAGATATTCTTGAATAACTTTTTTTGTGAAGGTCGGAGAGACTTGCAAGTAGGCTCTACCCCCACTAAATGGGGTAGCGCGCATCGATCGGTACCATCCTTGAGCTTCTCCGACTTTCGTAAGGGTTAGGGTTAGGGTTAGGGATGAAAGCACATAGGAGAAAGAGATATTCTTGAATAACTTTTTTTGTGAAGGTCGGAGAGACTTGCAAGTAGGCTCTACCCCCACTAAATGGGGTAGCGCGCATCGATCGGTACCATCCTTGAGCTTCTCCGACTTTCGGAAGGGTTAGGGTTAGGGTTAGGGATGAAAGCACATAGGAGAAAGAGATATTCTTGAATAACTTTTTTTGTGAAGGTCGGAGAGACTTGGAAAGTGGTTGCATCTGGACTAATTTGGGTCCTGCGGATCGATTGGTACCATCCCCGAGCTTGTACGACCTTCGGAAGAGGTCGACCGACGAAATTCCCCCAAATCTGAGGAGATATTCTTGAATAACTTTTTTTGTGAAGGTCGGAGAGACTTGCAAGTAGGCTCTACCCCCACTAAATGGGGTAGCGCACATCGATCGGTACCATCCTTGAGCTTCTCCGACTTTCGGAAGGGTTAGGGTTAGGGTTAGGGATGAAAGCACATAGGAGAAAGAGATATTCTTGAATAACTTTTTTTGTGAAGGTCGGAGAGACTTGCAAGTAGGCTCTACCCCCACTAAATGGGGTAGCGCGCATCGATCGGTACCATCCTTGAGCTTCTCCGACTTTCGGAAGGGTTAGGGTTAGGGATGAAAGCACATAGGAGAAAGAGATATTCTTGAATAACTTTTTTTATGAAGGTCGGAGAGACTTGGAAAGTGGTTGCATCTGGACTAATTTGGGTCCTGCGGATCGATTGGTGCCATCCCCGAGCTTGTACGACCTTCGGAAGAGGTCGACCGACGAAATTCCCCCAAATCTGAGGAGATATTCTTGAATAACTTTTTTTGTGAAGGTCGGAGAGACTTGCAAGTAGGCTCTACCCCCACTAAATGGGGTAGCGCACATCGATCGGTACTATCCTTGAGCTTCTCCGACTTTCGGAAGGGTTAGGGTTAGGGTTAGGGATGAAAGCACATAGGAGAAAGAGATATTCTTGAATAACTTTTTTTGTGAAGGTCGGAGAGACTTGCAAGTAGGCTCTACCCCCACTAAATGGGGTAGCGCGCATCGATCAGTACCATCCTTGAGCTTCTCCGACTTTCGGAAGGGTTAGGGTTAGGGATGAAAGCACATAGGAGAAAGAGATATTCTTGAATAACTTTTTTTGTGAAGGTCGGAGAGACTTGGAAAGTGGTTGCATTAGGACTAATTTGGGTCCTGCGGATCGATTGGTACCATCCCCGAGCTTGTACGACCTTCGCAAGAGGTCGACCGACGAAATTCCCCCAAATCTGAGGAGATATTCTTGAATAACTTTTTTTGTGAAGGTCGGAGAGACTTGCAAGTAGGCTCTACCCCCACTAAATGGGGTAGCGCGCATCGATCGGTACTATCCTTGAGCTTCTCCGACTTTCGGAAGGGTTAGGGTTAGGGTTAGGGATGAAAGCACATAGGAGAAAGAGATATTCTTGAATAACTTTTTTTGTGAAGGTCGGAGAGACTTGGAAAGTGGTTGCATCTGGACTAATTTGGGTCCTGCGGATCGATTGGTACCATCCCCGAGCTTGTACGAGCTTCGGAAGAGGTCGACCGACGAAATTCCCCCAAATCTGAGGAGATATTCTTGAATAACTTTTTTTGTGAAGGTCGGAGAGACTTGCAAGTAGGCTTTACCCCAACTAAATGGGGTAGCGCGCATCGATCGGTACCATCCTTGAGCTTCTCCGACTTTCGGAAGGGTTAGGGTTAGGGTTAGGGATGAAAGCACATAGGAGAAAGAGATATTCTTGAATAACTTTTTTTGTGAAGGTCGGAGAGACTTGCAAGTAGGCTCTACCCCCACTAAATGGGGTAGCGCGCATCGATCAGTACCATCCTTGAGCTTCTCCGACTTTCGGAAGGGTTAGGGTTAGGGTTAGGGATGAAAGCACATAGGAGAAAGAGATATTCTTGAATAACTTTTTTTGTGAAGGTCGGAGAGACTTGCAAGTAGGCTCTACCCCCACTAAATGGGGTAGCGCGCATCGATCGGTACCATCCTTGAGCTTCTACGACTTTCGGAAGGGTTAGGGTTAGGGTTAGGGATGAAAGCACATAGGAGAAAGAGATATTCTTGAATAACTTTTTTTGTGAAGGTCGGAGAGACTTGCAAGTAGGCTCTACCCCCACTAAATGGGGTAGCGCGCATCGATCGGTACCATCCTTGAGCTTCTCCGACTTTCGGAAGGGTTAGGGTTAGGGTTAGGGATGAAAGCACATAGGAGAAAGAGATATTCTTGAATAACTTTTTTTGTGAAGGTCGGAGAGACTTGGAAAGTGGTTGCATCTGGACTAATTTGGGTCCTGCGGATCGATTGGTACCATCCCCGAGCTTGTACGACCTTCGGAAGAGGTCGACCGACGAAATTCCCCCAAATCTGAGGAGATATTCTTGAATAACTTTTTTTGTGAAGGTCGGAGAGACTTGCAAGTAGGCTCTACCCCCACTAAATGGGGTAGCGCGCATCGATCGGTACCATCCTTGAGCTTCTCCGACTTTCGGAAGGGTTAGGGTTAGGGTTAGGGATGAAAGCACATAGGAGAAAGAGATATTCTTGAATAACTTTTTTTGTGAAGGTCGGAGAGACTTGCAAGTAGGCTCTACCCCCACTAAATGGGGTAGCGCGCATCGATCGGTACCATCCTTGAGCTTCTCCGACTTTCGGAAGGGTTAGGGTTAGGGTTAGGGATGAAAGCACATAGGAGAAAGAGATATTCTTGAATAACTTTTTTTGTGAAGGTCGGAGAGACTTGGAAAGTGGTTGCATCTGGACTAATTTGGGTCCTGCGGATCGATTGGTGCCATCCCCGAGCTTGTACGACCTTCGGAAGAGGTCGACCGACGAAATTCCCCCAAATCTGAGGAGATATTCTTGAATAACTTTTTTTGTGAAGGTCGGAGAGACTTGCAAGTAGGCTCTACCCCCACTAAATGGGGTAGCGCGCATCGATCAGTACTATCCTTGAGCTTCTCCGACTTTCGGAAGGGTTAGGGTTAGGGTTAGGGATGAAAGCACATAGGAGAAAGAGATATTCTTGAATAACTTTTTTTGTGAAGGTCGGAGAGACTTGGAAAGTGGTTGCATCTGGACTAATTTGGGTCCTGCGGATCGATTGGTACCATCCCCGAGCTTGTACGAGCTTCGGAAGAGGTCGACCGACGAAATTCCCCCAAATCTGAGGAGATATTCTTGAATAACTTTTTTTGTGAAGGTCGGAGAGACTTGCAAGTAGGCTTTACCCCAACTAAATGGGGTAGCGCGCATCGATCGGTACCATCCTTGAGCTTCTCCGACTTTCGGAAGGGTTAGGGTTAGGGTTAGGGATGAAAGCACATAGGAGAAAGAGATATTCTTGAATAACTTTTTTTGTGAAGGTCGGAGAGACTTGCAAGTAGGCTCTACCCCCACTAAATGGGGTAGCGCGCATCGATCAGTACCATCCTTGAGCTTCTCCGACTTTCGGAAGGGTTAGGGTTAGGGTTAGGGATGAAAGCACATAGGAGAAAGAGATATTCTTGAATAACTTTTTTTGTGAAGGTCGGAGAGACTTGCAAGTAGGCTCTACCCCCACTAAATGGGGTAGCGCGCATCGATCGGTACCATCCTTGAGCTTCTCCGACTTTCGTAAGGGTTAGGGTTAGGGTTAGGGATGAAAGCACATAGGAGAAAGAGATATTCTTGAATAACTTTTTTTGTGAAGGTCGGAGAGACTTGCAAGTAGGCTCTACCCCCACTAAATGGGGTAGCGCGCATCGATCGGTACCATCCTTGAGCTTCTCCGACTTTCGGAAGGGTTAGGGTTAGGGTTAGGGATGAAAGCACATAGGAGAAAGAGATATTCTTGAATAACTTTTTTTGTGAAGGTCGGAGAGACTTGGAAAGTGGTTGCATCTGGACTAATTTGGGTCCTGCGGATCGATTGGTACCATCCCCGAGCTTGTACGACCTTCGGAAGAGGTCGACCGACGAAATTCCCCCAAATCTGAGGAGATATTCTTGAATAACTTTTTTTGTGAAGGTCGGAGAGACTTGCAAGTAGGCTCTACCCCCACTAAATGGGGTAGCGCACATCGATCGGTACCATCCTTGAGCTTCTCCGACTTTCGGAAGGGTTAGGGTTAGGGTTAGGGATGAAAGCACATAGGAGAAAGAGATATTCTTGAATAACTTTTTTTGTGAAGGTCGGAGAGACTTGCAAGTAGGCTCTACCCCCACTAAATGGGGTAGCGCGCATCGATCGGTACCATCCTTGAGCTTCTCCGACTTTCGGAAGGGTTAGGGTTAGGGATGAAAGCACATAGGAGAAAGAGATATTCTTGAATAACTTTTTTTATGAAGGTCGGAGAGACTTGGAAAGTGGTTGCATCTGGACTAATTTGGGTCCTGCGGATCGATTGGTACCATCCCCGAGCTTGTACGACCTTCGGAAGAGGTCGACCGACGAAATTCCCCCAAATCTGAGGAGATATTCTTGAATAACTTTTTTTGTGAAGGTCGGAGAGACTTGCAAGTAGGCTCTACCCCCACTAAATGGGGTAGCGCGCATCGATCGGTACTATCCTTGAGCTTTTCCGACTTTCGGAAGGGTTAGGGTTAGGGATGAAAGCACATAGGAGAAAGAGATATTCTTGAATAACTTTTTTTGTGAAGGTCGGAGAGACTTGCAAGTAGGCTCTACCCCCACTAAATGGGGTAGCGCGCATCGATCGGTACCATCCTTGAGCTTCTCCGTCTTTCGGAAGGGTTAGGGTTAGGGTTAGGGATGAAAGCACATAGGAGAAAGAGATATTCTTGAATAACTTTTTTTGTGAAGGTCGGAGAGACTTGCAAGTAGGCTCTACCCCCACTAAATGGGGTAGCGCGCATCGATCGGTACCATCCTTGAGCTTCTCCGACTTTCGGAAGGGTTAGGGTTAGGGTTAGGGATGAAAGCACATAGGAGAAAGAGATATTCTTGAATAACTTTTTTTGTGAAGGTCGGAGAGACTTGGAAAGTGGTTGCATCTGGACTAATTTGGGTCCTGCGGATCGATTGGTACCATCCCCGAGCTTGTACGACCTTCGGAAGAGGTCGACCGACGAAATTCCCCCAAATCTGAGGAGATATTCTTGAATAACTTTTTTTGTGAAGGTCGGAGAGACTTGCAAGTAGGCTCTACCCCCACTAAATGGGGTAGCGCGCATCGATCGGTACCATCCTTGAGCTTCTCCGACTTTCGGAAGGGTTAGGGTTAGGGTTAGGGATGAAAGCACATAGGAGAAAGAGATATTCTTGAATAACTTTTTTTGTGAAGGTCGGAGAGACTTGCAAGTAGGCTCTACCCCCACTAAATGGGGTAGCGCGCATCGATCGGTACCATCCTTGAGCTTCTCCGACTTTCGTAAGGGTTAGGGTTAGGGTTAGGGATGAAAGCACATAGGAGAAAGAGATATTCTTGAATAACTTTTTTTGTGAAGGTCGGAGAGACTTGCAAGTAGGCTCTACCCCCACTAAATGGGGTAGCGCGCATCGATCGGTACCATCCTTGAGCTTCTCCGACTTTCGGAAGGGTTAGGGTTAGGGTTAGGGATGAAAGCACATAGGAGAAAGAGATATTCTTGAATAACTTTTTTTGTGAAGGTCGGAGAGACTTGGAAAGTGGTTGCATCTGGACTAATTTGGGTCCTGCGGATCGATTGGTACCATCCCCGAGCTTGTACGACCTTCGGAAGAGGTCGACCGACGAAATTCCCCCAAATCTGAGGAGATATTCTTGAATAACTTTTTTTGTGAAGGTCGGAGAGACTTGCAAGTAGGCTCTACCCCCACTAAATGGGGTAGCGCACATCGATCGGTACCATCCTTGAGCTTCTCCGACTTTCGGAAGGGTTAGGGTTAGGGTTAGGGATGAAAGCACATAGGAGAAAGAGATATTCTTGAATAACTTTTTTTGTGAAGGTCGGAGAGACTTGCAAGTAGGCTCTACCCCCACTAAATGGGGTAGCGCGCATCGATCGGTACCATCCTTGAGCTTCTCCGACTTTCGGAAGGGTTAGGGTTAGGGATGAAAGCACATAGGAGAAAGAGATATTCTTGAATAACTTTTTTTATGAAGGTCGGAGAGACTTGGAAAGTGGTTGCATCTGGACTAATTTGGGTCCTGCGGATCGATTGGTACCATCCCCGAGCTTGTACGACCTTCGGAAGAGGTCGACCGACGAAATTCCCCCAAATCTGAGGAGATATTCTTGAATAACTTTTTTTGTGAAGGTCGGAGAGACTTGCAAGTAGGCTCTACCCCCACTAAATGGGGTAGCGCGCATCGATCGGTACTATCCTTGAGCTTTTCCGACTTTCGGAAGGGTTAGGGTTAGGGATGAAAGCACATAGGAGAAAGAGATATTCTTGAATAACTTTTTTTGTGAAGGTCGGAGAGACTTGCAAGTAGGCTCTACCCCCACTAAATGGGGTAGCGCGCATCGATCGGTACCATCCTTGAGCTTCTCCGACTTTCGGAAGGGTTAGGGTTAGGGTTAGGGATGAAAGCACATAGGAGAAAGAGATATTCTTGAATAACTTTTTTTGTGAAGGTCGGAGAGACTTGCAAGTAGGCTCTACCCCCACTAAATGGGGTAGCGCGCATCGATCGGTACCATCCTTGAGCTTCTCCGACTTTCGGAAGGGTTAGGGTTAGGGTTAGGGATGAAAGCACATAGGAGAAAGAGATATTCTTGAATAACTTTTTTTGTGAAGGTCGGAGAGACTTGGAAAGTGGTTGCATCTGGACTAATTTGGGTCCTGCGGATCGATTGGTACCATCCCCGAGCTTGTACGACCTTCGGAAGAGGTCGACCGACGAAATTCCCCCAAATCTGAGGAGATATTCTTGAATAACTTTTTTTGTGAAGGTCGGAGAGACTTGCAAGTAGGCTCTACCCCCACTAAATGGGGTAGCGCACATCGATCGGTACCATCCTTGAGCTTCTCCGACTTTCGGAAGGGTTAGGGTTAGGGTTAGGGATGAAAGCACATAGGAGAAAGAGATATTCTTGAATAACTTTTTTTGTGAAGGTCGGAGAGACTTGCAAGTAGGCTCTACCCCCACTAAATGGGGTAGCGCGCATCGATCGGTACCATCCTTGAGCTTCTCCGACTTTCGGAAGGGTTAGGGTTAGGGATGAAAGCACATAGGAGAAAGAGATATTCTTGAATAACTTTTTTTATGAAGGTCGGAGAGACTTGGAAAGTGGTTGCATCTGGACTAATTTGGGTCCTGCGGATCGATTGGTACCATCCCCGAGCTTGTACGACCTTCGGAAGAGGTCGACCGACGAAATTCCCCCAAATCTGAGGAGATATTCTTGAATAACTTTTTTTGTGAAGGTCGGAGAGACTTGCAAGTAGGCTCTACCCCCACTAAATGGGGTAGCGCGCATCGATCGGTACTATCCTTGAGCTTTTCCGACTTTCGGAAGGGTTAGGGTTAGGGATGAAAGCACATAGGAGAAAGAGATATTCTTGAATAACTTTTTTTGTGAAGGTCGGAGAGACTTGCAAGTAGGCTCTACCCCCACTAAATGGGGTAGCGCGCATCGATCGGTACCATCCTTGAGCTTCTCCGACTTTCGGAAGGGTTAGGGTTAGGGTTAGGGATGAAAGCACATAGGAGAAAGAGATATTCTTGAATAACTTTTTTTGTGAAGGTCGGAGAGACTTGCAAGTAGGCTCTACCCCCACTAAATGGGGTAGCGCGCATCGATCGGTACCATCCTTGAGCTTCTCCGACTTTCGGAAGGGTTAGGGTTAGGGTTAGGGATGAAAGCACATAGGAGAAAGAGATATTCTTGAATAACTTTTTTTGTGAAGGTCGGAGAGACTTGGAAAGTGGTTGCATCTGGACTAATTTGGGTCCTGCGGATCGATTGGTACCATCCCCGAGCTTGTACGACCTTCGGAAGAGGTCGACCGACGAAATTCCCCCAAATCTGAGGAGATATTCTTGAATAACTTTTTTTGTGAAGGTCGGAGAGACTTGCAAGTAGGCTCTACCCCCACTAAATGGGGTAGCGCGCATCGATCGGTACCATCCTTGAGCTTCTCCGACTTTCGGAAGGGTTAGGGTTAGGGTTAGGGATGAAAGCACATAGGAGAAAGAGATATTCTTGAATAACTTTTTTTGTGAAGGTCGGAGAGACTTGCAAGTAGGCTCTACCCCCACTAAATGGGGTAGCGCGCATCGATCGGTACCATCCTTGAGCTTCTCCGACTTTCGTAAGGGTTAGGGTTAGGGTTAGGGATGAAAGCACATAGGAGAAAGAGATATTCTTGAATAACTTTTTTTGTGAAGGTCGGAGAGACTTGCAAGTAGGCTCTACCCCCACTAAATGGGGTAGCGCGCATCGATCGGTACCATCCTTGAGCTTCTCCGACTTTCGGAAGGGTTAGGGTTAGGGTTAGGGATGAAAGCACATAGGAGAAAGAGATATTCTTGAATAACTTTTTTTGTGAAGGTCGGAGAGACTTGGAAAGTGGTTGCATCTGGACTAATTTGGGTCCTGCGGATCGATTGGTACCATCCCCGAGCTTGTACGACCTTCGGAAGAGGTCGACCGACGAAATTCCCCCAAATCTGAGGAGATATTCTTGAATAACTTTTTTTGTGAAGGTCGGAGAGACTTGCAAGTAGGCTCTACCCCCACTAAATGGGGTAGCGCACATCGATCGGTACCATCCTTGAGCTTCTCCGACTTTCGGAAGGGTTAGGGTTAGGGTTAGGGATGAAAGCACATAGGAGAAAGAGATATTCTTGAATAACTTTTTTTGTGAAGGTCGGAGAGACTTGCAAGTAGGCTCTACCCCCACTAAATGGGGTAGCGCGCATCGATCGGTACCATCCTTGAGCTTCTCCGACTTTCGGAAGGGTTAGGGTTAGGGATGAAAGCACATAGGAGAAAGAGATATTCTTGAATAACTTTTTTTATGAAGGTCGGAGAGACTTGGAAAGTGGTTGCATCTGGACTAATTTGGGTCCTGCGGATCGATTGGTACCATCCCCGAGCTTGTACGACCTTCGGAAGAGGTCGACCGACGAAATTCCCCCAAATCTGAGGAGATATTCTTGAATAACTTTTTTTGTGAAGGTCGGAGAGACTTGCAAGTAGGCTCTACCCCCACTAAATGGGGTAGCGCGCATCGATCGGTACTATCCTTGAGCTTTTCCGACTTTCGGAAGGGTTAGGGTTAGGGATGAAAGCACATAGGAGAAAGAGATATTCTTGAATAACTTTTTTTGTGAAGGTCGGAGAGACTTGCAAGTAGGCTCTACCCCCACTAAATGGGGTAGCGCGCATCGATCGGTACCATCCTTGAGCTTCTCCGACTTTCGGAAGGGTTAGGGTTAGGGTTAGGGATGAAAGCACATAGGAGAAAGAGATATTCTTGAATAACTTTTTTTGTGAAGGTCGGAGAGACTTGCAAGTAGGCTCTACCCCCACTAAATGGGGTAGCGCGCATCGATCGGTACCATCCTTGAGCTTCTCCGACTTTCGGAAGGGTTAGGGTTAGGGTTAGGGATGAAAGCACATAGGAGAAAGAGATATTCTTGAATAACTTTTTTTGTGAAGGTCGGAGAGACTTGGAAAGTGGTTGCATCTGGACTAATTTGGGTCCTGCGGATCGATTGGTACCATCCCCGAGCTTGTACGACCTTCGGAAGAGGTCGACCGACGAAATTCCCCCAAATCTGAGGAGATATTCTTGAATAACTTTTTTTGTGAAGGTCGGAGAGACTTGCAAGTAGGCTCTACCCCCACTAAATGGGGTAGCGCGCATCGATCGGTACCATCCTTGAGCTTCTCCGACTTTCGGAAGGGTTAGGGTTAGGGTTAGGGATGAAAGCACATAGGAGAAAGAGATATTCTTGAATAACTTTTTTTGTGAAGGTCGGAGAGACTTGCAAGTAGGCTCTACCCCCACTAAATGGGGTAGCGCGCATCGATTGGTACCATCCTTGAGCTTCTCCGACTTTCGGAAGGGTTAGGGTTAGGGTTAGGGATGAAAGCACATAGGAGAAAGAGATATTCTTGAATAACTTTTTTTGTGAAGGTCGGAGAGACTTGGAAAGTGGTTGCATCTGGACTAATTTGGGTCCTGCGGATCGATTGGTACCATCCCCGAGCTTGTACGACCTTCGGAAGAGGTCGACCGACGAAATTCCCCCAAATCTGAGGAGATATTCTTGAATAACTTTTTTTGTGAAGGTCGGAGAGACTTGCAAGTAGGCTCTACCCCCACTAAATGGGGTAGCGCACATCGATCGGTACTATCCTTGAGCTTCTCCGACTTTCGGAAGGGTTAGGGTTAGGGTTAGGGATGAAAGCACATAGGAGAAAGAGATATTCTTGAATAACTTTTTTTGTGAAGGTCGGAGAGACTTGCAAGTAGGCTCTACCCCCACTAAATGGGGTAGCGCGCATCGATCAGTACCATCCTTGAGCTTCTCCGACTTTCGGAAGGGTTAGGGTTAGGGATGAAAGCACATAGGAGAAAGAGATATTCTTGAATAACTTTTTTTGTGAAGGTCGGAGAGACTTGGAAAGTGGTTGCATTAGGACTAATTTGGGTCCTGCAGATCGATTGGTACCATCCCCGAGCTTGTACGACCTTCGGAAGAGGTCGACCGACGAAATTCCCCCAAATCTGAGGAGATATTCTTGAATAACTTTTTTTGTGAAGGTCGGAGAGACTTGCAAGTAGGCTCTACCCCCACTAAATGGGGTAGCGCGCATCGATCGGTACTATCCTTGAGCTTCTCCGACTTTCGGAAGGGTTAGGGTTAGGGTTAGGGATGAAAGCACATAGGAGAAAGAGATATTCTTGAATAACTTTTTTTGTGAAGGTCGGAGAGACTTGGAAAGTGGTTGCATCTGGACTAATTTGGGTCCTGCGGATCGATTGGTACCATCCCCGAGCTTGTACGAGCTTCGGAAGAGGTCGACCGACGAAATTCCCCCAAATCTGAGGAGATATTCTTGAATAACTTTTTTTGTGAAGGTCGGAGAGACTTGCAAGTAGGCTTTACCCCAACTAAATGGGGTAGCGCGCATCGATCGGTACCATCCTTGAGCTTCTCCGACTTTCGGAAGGGTTAGGGTTAGGGTTAGGGATGAAAGCACATAGGAGAAAGAGATATTCTTGAATAACTTTTTTTGTGAAGGTCGGAGAGACTTGCAAGTAGGCTCTACCCCCACTAAATGGGGTAGCGCGCATCGATCAGTACCATCCTTGAGCTTCTCCGACTTTCGGAAGGGTTAGGGTTAGGGTTAGGGATGAAAGCACATAGGAGAAAGAGATATTCTTGAATAACTTTTTTTGTGAAGGTCGGAGAGACTTGCAAGTAGGCTCTACCCCCACTAAATGGGGTAGCGCGCATCGATCGGTACCATCCTTGAGCTTCTACGACTTTCGGAAGGGTTAGGGTTAGGGTTAGGGATGAAAGCACATAGGAGAAAGAGATATTCTTGAATAACTTTTTTTGTGAAGGTCGGAGAGACTTGCAAGTAGGCTCTACCCCCACTAAATGGGGTAGCGCGCATCGATCGGTACCATCCTTGAGCTTCTCCGACTTTCGGAAGGGTTAGGGTTAGGGTTAGGGATGAAAGCACATAGGAGAAAGAGATATTCTTGAATAACTTTTTTTGTGAAGGTCGGAGAGACTTGGAAAGTGGTTGCATCTGGACTAATTTGGGTCCTGCGGATCGATTGGTACCATCCCCGAGCTTGTACGACCTTCGGAAGAGGTCGACCGACGAAATTCCCCCAAATCTGAGGAGATATTCTTGAATAACTTTTTTTGTGAAGGTCGGAGAGACTTGCAAGTAGGCTCTACCCCCACTAAATGGGGTAGCGCGCATCGATCGGTACCATCCTTGAGCTTCTCCGACTTTCGGAAGGGTTAGGGTTAGGGTTAGGGATGAAAGCACATAGGAGAAAGAGATATTCTTGAATAACTTTTTTTGTGAAGGTCGGAGAGACTTGCAAGTAGGCTCTACCCCCACTAAATGGGGTAGCGCGCATCGATCGGTACCATCCTTGAGCTTCTCCGACTTTCGGAAGGGTTAGGGTTAGGGTTAGGGATGAAAGCACATAGGAGAAAGAGATATTCTTGAATAACTTTTTTTGTGAAGGTCGGAGAGACTTGGAAAGTGGTTGCATCTGGACTAATTTGGGTCCTGCGGATCGATTGGTGCCATCCCCGAGCTTGTACGACCTTCGGAAGAGGTCGACCGACGAAATTCCCCCAAATCTGAGGAGATATTCTTGAATAACTTTTTTTGTGAAGGTCGGAGAGACTTGCAAGTAGGCTCTACCCCCACTAAATGGGGTAGCGCACATCGATCGGTACTATCCTTGAGCTTCTCCGACTTTCGGAAGGTTTAGGGTTAGGGTTAGGGATGAAAGCACATAGGAGAAAGAGATATTCTTGAATAACTTTTTTTGTGAAGGTCGGAGAGACTTGCAAGTAGGCTCTACCCCCACTAAATGGGGTAGCGCGCATCGATCAGTACCATCCTTGAGCTTCTCCGACTTTCGGAAGGGTTAGGGTTAGGGATGAAAGCACATAGGAGAAAGAGATATTCTTGAATAACTTTTTTTGTGAAGGTCGGAGAGACTTGGAAAGTGGTTGCATTAGGACTAATTTGGGTCCTGCGGATCGATTGGTACCATCCCCGAGCTTGTACGACCTTCGGAAGAGGTCGACCGACGAAATTCCCCCAAATCTGAGGAGATATTCTTGAATAACTTTTTTTGTGAAGGTCGGAGAGACTTGCAAGTAGGCTCTACCCCCACTAAATGGGGTAGCGCGCATCGATCGGTACTATCCTTGAGCTTCTCCGACTTTCGGAAGGGTTAGGGTTAGGGTTAGGGATGAAAGCACATAGGAGAAAGAGATATTCTTGAATAACTTTTTTTGTGAAGGTCGGAGAGACTTGCAAGTAGGCTCTACCCCCACTAAATGGGGTAGCGCGCATCGATCAGTACCATCCTTGAGCTTCTCCGACTTTCGGAAGGGTTAGGGTTAGGGTTAGGGATGAAAGCACATAGGAGAAAGAGATATTCTTGAATAACTTTTTTTGTGAAGGTCGGAGAGACTTGCAAGTAGGCTCTACCCCCACTAAATGGGGTAGCGCGCATCGATCGGTACCATCCTTGAGCTTCTACGACTTTCGGAAGGGTTAGGGTTAGGGTTAGGGATGAAAGCACATAGGAGAAAGAGATATTCTTGAATAACTTTTTTTGTGAAGGTCGGAGAGACTTGCAAGTAGGCTCTACCCCCACTAAATGGGGTAGCGCGCATCGATCGGTACCATCCTTGAGCTTCTCCGACTTTCGGAAGGGTTAGGGTTAGGGTTAGGGATGAAAGCACATAGGAGAAAGAGATATTCTTGAATAACTTTTTTTGTGAAGGTCGGAGAGACTTGGAAAGTGGTTGCATCTGGACTAATTTGGGTCCTGCGGATCGATTGGTACCATCCCCGAGCTTGTACGACCTTCGGAAGAGGTCGACCGACGAAATTCCCCCAAATCTGAGGAGATATTCTTGAATAACTTTTTTTGTGAAGGTCGGAGAGACTTGCAAGTAGGCTCTACCCCCACTAAATGGGGTAGCGCGCATCGATCGGTACCATCCTTGAGCTTCTCCGACTTTCGGAAGGGTTAGGGTTAGGGTTAGGGATGAAAGCACATAGGAGAAAGAGATATTCTTGAATAACTTTTTTTGTGAAGGTCGGAGAGACTTGCAAGTAGGCTCTACCCCCACTAAATGGGGTAGCGCGCATCGATCGGTACCATCCTTGAGCTTCTCCGACTTTCGGAAGGGTTAGGGTTAGGGTTAGGGATGAAAGCACATAGGAGAAAGAGATATTCTTGAATAACTTTTTTTGTGAAGGTCGGAGAGACTTGCAAGTAGGCTCTACCCCCACTAAATGGGGTAGCGCGCATCGATCAGTACCATCCTTGAGCTTCTCCGACTTTCGGAAGGGTTAGGGTTAGGGATGAAAGCACATAGGAGAAAGAGATATTCTTGAATAACTTTTTTTGTGAAGGTCGGAGAGACTTGGAAAGTGGTTGCATTAGGACTAATTTGGGTCCTGCGGATCGATTGGTACCATCCCCGAGCTTGTACGACCTTCGGAAGAGGTCGACCGACGAAATTCCCCCAAATCTGAGGAGATATTCTTGAATAACTTTTTTTGTGAAGGTCGGAGAGACTTGCAAGTAGGCTCTACCCCCACTAAATGGGGTAGCGCGCATCGATCGGTACTATCCTTGAGCTTCTCCGACTTTCGGAAGGGTTAGGGTTAGGGTTAGGGATGAAAGCACATAGGAGAAAGAGATATTCTTGAATAACTTTTTTTGTGAAGGTCGGAGAGACTTGCAAGTAGGCTCTACCCCCACTAAATGGGGTAGCGCGCATCGATCAGTACCATCCTTGAGCTTCTCCGACTTTCGGAAGGGTTAGGGTTAGGGTTAGGGATGAAAGCACATAGGAGAAAGAGATATTCTTGAATAACTTTTTTTGTGAAGGTCGGAGAGACTTGCAAGTAGGCTCTACCCCCACTAAATGGGGTAGCGCGCATCGATCGGTACCATCCTTGAGCTTCTACGACTTTCGGAAGGGTTAGGGTTAGGGTTAGGGATGAAAGCACATAGGAGAAAGAGATATTCTTGAATAACTTTTTTTGTGAAGGTCGGAGAGACTTGCAAGTAGGCTCTACCCCCACTAAATGGGGTAGCGCGCATCGATCGGTACCATCCTTGAGCTTCTCCGACTTTCGGAAGGGTTAGGGTTAGGGTTAGGGATGAAAGCACATAGGAGAAAGAGATATTCTTGAATAACTTTTTTTGTGAAGGTCGGAGAGACTTGGAAAGTGGTTGCATCTGGACTAATTTGGGTCCTGCGGATCGATTGGTACCATCCCCGAGCTTGTACGACCTTCGGAAGAGGTCGACCGACGAAATTCCCCCAAATCTGAGGAGATATTCTTGAATAACTTTTTTTGTGAAGGTCGGAGAGACTTGCAAGTAGGCTCTACCCCCACTAAATGGGGTAGCGCGCATCGATCGGTACCATCCTTGAGCTTCTCCGACTTTCGGAAGGGTTAGGGTTAGGGTTAGGGATGAAAGCACATAGGAGAAAGAGATATTCTTGAATAACTTTTTTTGTGAAGGTCGGAGAGACTTGCAAGTAGGCTCTACCCCCACTAAATGGGGTAGCGCGCATCGATCGGTACCATCCTTGAGCTTCTCCGACTTTCGGAAGGGTTAGGGTTAGGGTTAGGGATGAAAGCACATAGGAGAGAGAGATATTCTTGAATAACTTTTTTTGTGAAGGTCGGAGAGACTTGGAAAGTGGTTGCATCTGGACTAATTTGGGTCCTGCGGATCGATTGGTGCCATCCCCGAGCTTGTACGACCTTCGGAAGAGGTCGACCGACGAAATTCCCCCAAATCTGAGGAGATATTCTTGAATAACTTTTTTTGTGAAGGTCGGAGAGACTTGCAAGTAGGCTCTACCCCCACTAAATGGGGTAGCGCGCATCGATCAGTACTATCCTTGAGCTTCTCCGACTTTCGGAAGGGTTAGGGTTAGGGTTAGGGATGAAAGCACATAGGAGAAAGAGATATTCTTGAATAACTTTTTTTGTGAAGGTCGGAGAGACTTGGAAAGTGGTTGCATCTGGACTAATTTGGGTCCTGCGGATCGATTGGTACCATCCCCGAGCTTGTACGAGCTTCGGAAGAGGTCGACCGACGAAATTCCCCCAAATCTGAGGAGATATTCTTGAATAACTTTTTTTGTGAAGGTCGGAGAGACTTGCAAGTAGGCTTTACCCCAACTAAATGGGGTAGCGCGCATCGATCGGTACCATCCTTGAGCTTCTCCGACTTTCGGAAGGGTTAGGGTTAGGGTTAGGGATGAAAGCACATAGGAGAAAGAGATATTCTTGAATAACTTTTTTTGTGAAGGTCGGAGAGACTTGCAAGTAGGCTCTACCCCCACTAAATGGGGTAGCGCGCATCGATCAGTACCATCCTTGAGCTTCTCCGACTTTCGGAAGGGTTAGGGTTAGGGTTAGGGATGAAAGCACATAGGAGAAAGAGATATTCTTGAATAACTTTTTTTGTGAAGGTCGGAGAGACTTGCAAGTAGGCTCTACCCCCACTAAATGGGGTAGCGCGCATCGATCGGTACCATCCTTGAGCTTCTCCGACTTTCGTAAGGGTTAGGGTTAGGGTTAGGGATGAAAGCACATAGGAGAAAGAGATATTCTTGAATAACTTTTTTTGTGAAGGTCGGAGAGACTTGCAAGTAGGCTCTACCCCCACTAAATGGGGTAGCGCGCATCGATCGGTACCATCCTTGAGCTTCTCCGACTTTCGGAAGGGTTAGGGTTAGGGTTAGGGATGAAAGCACATAGGAGAAAGAGATATTCTTGAATAACTTTTTTTGTGAAGGTCGGAGAGACTTGGAAAGTGGTTGCATCTGGACTAATTTGGGTCCTGCGGATCGATTGGTACCATCCCCGAGCTTGTACGACCTTCGGAAGAGGTCGACCGACGAAATTCCCCCAAATCTGAGGAGATATTCTTGAATAACTTTTTTTGTGAAGGTCGGAGAGACTTGCAAGTAGGCTCTACCCCCACTAAATGGGGTAGCGCACATCGATCGGTACCATCCTTGAGCTTCTCCGACTTTCGGAAGGGTTAGGGTTAGGGTTAGGGATGAAAGCACATAGGAGAAAGAGATATTCTTGAATAACTTTTTTTGTGAAGGTCGGAGAGACTTGCAAGTAGGCTCTACCCCCACTAAATGGGGTAGCGCGCATCGATCGGTACCATCCTTGAGCTTCTCCGACTTTCGGAAGGGTTAGGGTTAGGGATGAAAGCACATAGGAGAAAGAGATATTCTTGAATAACTTTTTTTATGAAGGTCGGAGAGACTTGGAAAGTGGTTGCATCTGGACTAATTTGGGTCCTGCGGATCGATTGGTACCATCCCCGAGCTTGTACGACCTTCGGAAGAGGTCGACCGACGAAATTCCCCCAAATCTGAGGAGATATTCTTGAATAACTTTTTTTGTGAAGGTCGGAGAGACTTGCAAGTAGGCTCTACCCCCACTAAATGGGGTAGCGCGCATCGATCGGTACTATCCTTGAGCTTTTCCGACTTTCGGAAGGGTTAGGGTTAGGGATGAAAGCACATAGGAGAAAGAGATATTCTTGAATAACTTTTTTTGTGAAGGTCGGAGAGACTTGCAAGTAGGCTCTACCCCCACTAAATGGGGTAGCGCGCATCGATCGGTACCATCCTTGAGCTTCTCCGACTTTCGGAAGGGTTAGGGTTAGGGTTAGGGATGAAAGCACATAGGAGAAAGAGATATTCTTGAATAACTTTTTTTGTGAAGGTCGGAGAGACTTGCAAGTAGGCTCTACCCCCACTAAATGGGGTAGCGCGCATCGATCGGTACCATCCTTGAGCTTCTCCGACTTTCGGAAGGGTTAGGGTTAGGGTTAGGGATGAAAGCACATAGGAGAAAGAGATATTCTTGAATAACTTTTTTTGTGAAGGTCGGAGAGACTTGGAAAGTGGTTGCATCTGGACTAATTTGGGTCCTGCGGATCGATTGGTACCATCCCCGAGCTTGTACGACCTTCGGAAGAGGTCGACCGACGAAATTCCCCCAAATCTGAGGAGATATTCTTGAATAACTTTTTTTGTGAAGGTCGGAGAGACTTGCAAGTAGGCTCTACCCCCACTAAATGGGGTAGCGCGCATCGATCGGTACCATCCTTGAGCTTCTCCGACTTTCGGAAGGGTTAGGGTTAGGGTTAGGGATGAAAGCACATAGGAGAAAGAGATATTCTTGAATAACTTTTTTTGTGAAGGTCGGAGAGACTTGCAAGTAGGCTCTACCCCCACTAAATGGGGTAGCGCGCATCGATTGGTACCATCCTTGAGCTTCTCCGACTTTCGGAAGGGTTAGGGTTAGGGTTAGGGATGAAAGCACATAGGAGAAAGAGATATTCTTGAATAACTTTTTTTGTGAAGGTCGGAGAGACTTGGAAAGTGGTTGCATCTGGACTAATTTGGGTCCTGCGGATCGATTGGTACCATCCCCGAGCTTGTACGACCTTCGGAAGAGGTCGACCGACGAAATTCCCCCAAATCTGAGGAGATATTCTTGAATAACTTTTTTTGTGAAGGTCGGAGAGACTTGCAAGTAGGCTCTACCCCCACTAAATGGGGTAGCGCACATCGATCGGTACTATCCTTGAGCTTCTCCGACTTTCGGAAGGGTTAGGGTTAGGGTTAGGGATGAAAGCACATAGGAGAAAGAGATATTCTTGAATAACTTTTTTTGTGAAGGTCGGAGAGACTTGCAAGTAGGCTCTACCCCCACTAAATGGGGTAGCGCGCATCGATCAGTACCATCCTTGAGCTTCTCCGACTTTCGGAAGGGTTAGGGTTAGGGATGAAAGCACATAGGAGAAAGAGATATTCTTGAATAACTTTTTTTGTGAAGGTCGGAGAGACTTGGAAAGTGGTTGCATTAGGACTAATTTGGGTCCTGCAGATCGATTGGTACCATCCCCGAGCTTGTACGACCTTTGGAAGAGGTCGACCGACGAAATTCCCCCAAATCTGAGGAGATATTCTTGAATAACTTTTTTTGTGAAGGTCGGAGAGACTTGCAAGTAGGCTCTACCCCCACTAAATGGGGTAGCGCGCATCGATCGGTACTATCCTTGAGCTTCTCCGACTTTCGGAAGGGTTAGGGTTAGGGTTAGGGATGAAAGCACATAGGAGAAAGAGATATTCTTGAATAACTTTTTTTGTGAAGGTCGGAGAGACTTGGAAAGTGGTTGCATCTGGACTAATTTGGGTCCTGCGGATCGATTGGTACCATCCCCGAGCTTGTACGAGCTTCGGAAGAGGTCGACCGACGAAATTCCCCCAAATCTGAGGAGATATTCTTGAATAACTTTTTTTGTGAAGGTCGGAGAGACTTGCAAGTAGGCTTTACCCCAACTAAATGGGGTAGCGCGCATCGATCGGTACCATCCTTGAGCTTCTCCGACTTTCGGAAGGGTTAGGGTTAGGGTTAGGGATGAAAGCACATAGGAGAAAGAGATATTCTTGAATAACTTTTTTTGTGAAGGTCGGAGAGACTTGCAAGTAGGCTCTACCCCCACTAAATGGGGTAGCGCGCATCGATCAGTACCATCCTTGAGCTTCTCCGACTTTCGGAAGGGTTAGGGTTAGGGTTAGGGATGAAAGCACATAGGAGAAAGAGATATTCTTGAATAACTTTTTTTGTGAAGGTCGGAGAGACTTGCAAGTAGGCTCTACCCCCACTAAATGGGGTAGCGCGCATCGATCGGTACCATCCTTGAGCTTCTACGACTTTCGGAAGGGTTAGGGTTAGGGTTAGGGATGAAAGCACATAGGAGAAAGAGATATTCTTGAATAACTTTTTTTGTGAAGGTCGGAGAGACTTGCAAGTAGGCTCTACCCCCACTAAATGGGGTAGCGCGCATCGATCGGTACCATCCTTGAGCTTCTCCGACTTTCGGAAGGGTTAGGGTTAGGGTTAGGGATGAAAGCACATAGGAGAAAGAGATATTCTTGAATAACTTTTTTTGTGAAGGTCGGAGAGACTTGGAAAGTGGTTGCATCTGGACTAATTTGGGTCCTGCGGATCGATTGGTACCATCCCCGAGCTTGTACGACCTTCGGAAGAGGTCGACCGACGAAATTCCCCCAAATCTGAGGAGATATTCTTGAATAACTTTTTTTGTGAAGGTCGGAGAGACTTGCAAGTAGGCTCTACCCCCACTAAATGGGGTAGCGCGCATCGATCGGTACCATCCTTGAGCTTCTCCGACTTTCGGAAGGGTTAGGGTTAGGGTTAGGGATGAAAGCACATAGGAGAAAGAGATATTCTTGAATAACTTTTTTTGTGAAGGTCGGAGAGACTTGCAAGTAGGCTCTACCCCCACTAAATGGGGTAGCGCGCATCGATCGGTACCATCCTTGAGCTTCTCCGACTTTCGGAAGGGTTAGGGTTAGGGTTAGGGATGAAAGCACATAGGAGAAAGAGATATTCTTGAATAACTTTTTTTGTGAAGGTCGGAGAGACTTGGAAAGTGGTTGCATCTGGACTAATTTGGGTCCTGCGGATCGATTGGTGCCATCCCCGAGCTTGTACGACCTTCGGAAGAGGTCGACCGACGAAATTCCCCCAAATCTGAGGAGATATTCTTGAATAACTTTTTTTGTGAAGGTCGGAGAGACTTGCAAGTAGGCTCTACCCCCACTAAATGGGGTAGCGCACATCGATCGGTACTATCCTTGAGCTTCTCCGACTTTCGGAAGGGTTAGGGTTAGGGTTAGGGATGAAAGCACATAGGAGAAAGAGATATTCTTGAATAACTTTTTTTGTGAAGGTCGGAGAGACTTGCAAGTAGGCTCTACCCCCACTAAATGGGGTAGCGCGCATCGATCAGTACCATCCTTGAGCTTCTCCGACTTTCGGAAGGGTTAGGGTTAGGGATGAAAGCACATAGGAGAAAGAGATATTCTTGAATAACTTTTTTTGTGAAGGTCGGAGAGACTTGGAAAGTGGTTGCATTAGGACTAATTTGGGTCCTGCGGATCGATTGGTACCATCCCCGAGCTTGTACGACCTTCGGAAGAGGTCGACCGACGAAATTCCCCCAAATCTGAGGAGATATTCTTGAATAACTTTTTTTGTGAAGGTCGGAGAGACTTGCAAGTAGGCTCTACCCCCACTAAATGGGGTAGCGCGCATCGATCGGTACTATCCTTGAGCTTCTCCGACTTTCGGAAGGGTTAGGGTTAGGGTTAGGGATGAAAGCACATAGGAGAAAGAGATATTCTTGAATAACTTTTTTTGTGAAGGTCGGAGAGACTTGGAAAGTGGTTGCATCTGGACTAATTTGGGTCCTGCGGATCGATTGGTACCATCCCCGAGCTTGTACGAGCTTCGGAAGAGGTCGACCGACGAAATTCCCCCAAATCTGAGGAGATATTCTTGAATAACTTTTTTTGTGAAGGTCGGAGAGACTTGCAAGTAGGCTTTACCCCAACTAAATGGGGTAGCGCGCATCGATCGGTACCATCCTTGAGCTTCTCCGACTTTCGGAAGGGTTAGGGTTAGGGTTAGGGATGAAAGCACATAGGAGAAAGAGATATTCTTGAATAACTTTTTTTGTGAAGGTCGGAGAGACTTGCAAGTAGGCTCTACCCCCACTAAATGGGGTAGCGCGCATCGATCAGTACCATCCTTGAGCTTCTCCGACTTTCGGAAGGGTTAGGGTTAGGGTTAGGGATGAAAGCACATAGGAGAAAGAGATATTCTTGAATAACTTTTTTTGTGAAGGTCGGACAGACTTGCAAGTAGGCTCTACCCCCACTAAATGGGGTAGCGCGCATCGATCGGTACCATCCTTGAGCTTCTACGACTTTCGGAAGGGTTAGGGTTAGGGTTAGGGATGAAAGCACATAGGAGAAAGAGATATTCTTGAATAACTTTTTTTGTGAAGGTCGGAGAGACTTGCAAGTAGGCTCTACCCCCACTAAATGGGGTAGCGCGCATCGATCGGTACCATCCTTGAGCTTCTCCGACTTTCGGAAGGGTTAGGGTTAGGGTTAGGGATGAAAGCACATAGGAGAAAGAGATATTCTTGAATAACTTTTTTTGTGAAGGTCGGAGAGACTTGGAAAGTGGTTGCATCTGGACTAATTTGGGTCCTGCGGATCGATTGGTACCATCCCCGAGCTTGTACGACCTTCGGAAGAGGTCGACCGACGAAATTCCCCCAAATCTGAGGAGATATTCTTGAATAACTTTTTTTGTGAAGGTCGGAGAGACTTGCAAGTAGGCTCTACCCCCACTAAATGGGGTAGCGCGCATCGATCGGTACCATCCTTGAGCTTCTCCGACTTTCGGAAGGGTTAGGGTTAGGGTTAGGGATGAAAGCACATAGGAGAAAGAGATATTCTTGAATAACTTTTTTTGTGAAGGTCGGAGAGACTTGCAAGTAGGCTCTACCCCCACTAAATGGGGTAGCGCGCATCGATCGGTACCATCCTTGAGCTTCTCCGACTTTCGGAAGGGTTAGGGTTAGGGTTAGGGATGAAAGCACATAGGAGAAAGAGATATTCTTGAATAACTTTTTTTGTGAAGGTCGGAGAGACTTGGAAAGTGGTTGCATCTGGACTAATTTGGGTCCTGCGGATCGATTGGTGCCATCCCCGAGCTTGTACGACCTTCGGAAGAGGTCGACCGACGAAATTCCCCCAAATCTGAGGAGATATTCTTGAATAACTTTTTTTGTGAAGGTCGGAGAGACTTGCAAGTAGGCTCTACCCCCACTAAATGGGGTAGCGCGCATCGATCAGTACTATCCTTGAGCTTCTCCGACTTTCGGAAGGGTTAGGGTTAGGGTTAGGGATGAAAGCACATAGGAGAAAGAGATATTCTTGAATAACTTTTTTTGTGAAGGTCGGAGAGACTTGGAAAGTGGTTGCATCTGGACTAATTTGGGTCCTGCGGATCGATTGGTACCATCCCCGAGCTTGTACGAGCTTCGGAAGAGGTCGACCGACGAAATTCCCCCAAATCTGAGGAGATATTCTTGAATAACTTTTTTTGTGAAGGTCGGAGAGACTTGCAAGTAGGCTTTACCCCAACTAAATGGGGTAGCGCGCATCGATCGGTACCATCCTTGAGCTTCTCCGACTTTCGGAAGGGTTAGGGTTAGGGTTAGGGATGAAAGCACATAGGAGAAAGAGATATTCTTGAATAACTTTTTTTGTGAAGGTCGGAGAGACTTGCAAGTAGGCTCTACCCCCACTAAATGGGGTAGCGCGCATCGATCAGTACCATCCTTGAGCTTCTCCGACTTTCGGAAGGGTTAGGGTTAGGGTTAGGGATGAAAGCACATAGGAGAAAGAGATATTCTTGAATAACTTTTTTTGTGAAGGTCGGAGAGACTTGCAAGTAGGCTCTACCCCCACTAAATGGGGTAGCGCGCATCGATCGGTACCATCCTTGAGCTTCTCCGACTTTCGTAAGGGTTAGGGTTAGGGTTAGGGATGAAAGCACATAGGAGAAAGAGATATTCTTGAATAACTTTTTTTGTGAAGGTCGGAGAGACTTGCAAGTAGGCTCTACCCCCACTAAATGGGGTAGCGCGCATCGATCGGTACCATCCTTGAGCTTCTCCGACTTTCGGAAGGGTTAGGGTTAGGGTTAGGGATGAAAGCACATAGGAGAAAGAGATATTCTTGAATAACTTTTTTTGTGAAGGTCGGAGAGACTTGGAAAGTGGTTGCATCTGGACTAATTTGGGTCCTGCGGATCGATTGGTACCATCCCCGAGCTTGTACGACCTTCGGAAGAGGTCGACCGACGAAATTCCCCCAAATCTGAGGAGATATTCTTGAATAACTTTTTTTGTGAAGGTCGGAGAGACTTGCAAGTAGGCTCTACCCCCACTAAATGGGGTAGCGCACATCGATCGGTACCATCCTTGAGCTTCTCCGACTTTCGGAAGGGTTAGGGTTAGGGTTAGGGATGAAAGCACATAGGAGAAAGAGATATTCTTGAATAACTTTTTTTGTGAAGGTCGGAGAGACTTGCAAGTAGGCTCTACCCCCACTAAATGGGGTAGCGCGCATCGATCGGTACCATCCTTGAGCTTCTCCGACTTTCGGAAGGGTTAGGGTTAGGGATGAAAGCACATAGGAGAAAGAGATATTCTTGAATAACTTTTTTTATGAAGGTCGGAGAGACTTGGAAAGTGGTTGCATCTGGACTAATTTGGGTCCTGCGGATCGATTGGTACCATCCCCGAGCTTGTACGACCTTCGGAAGAGGTCGACCGACGAAATTCCCCCAAATCTGAGGAGATATTCTTGAATAACTTTTTTTGTGAAGGTCGGAGAGACTTGCAAGTAGGCTCTACCCCCACTAAATGGGGTAGCGCGCATCGATCGGTACTATCCTTGAGCTTTTCCGACTTTCGGAAGGGTTAGGGTTAGGGATGAAAGCACATAGGAGAAAGAGATATTCTTGAATAACTTTTTTTGTGAAGGTCGGAGAGACTTGCAAGTAGGCTCTACCCCCACTAAATGGGGTAGCGCGCATCGATCGGTACCATCCTTGAGCTTCTCCGACTTTCGGAAGGGTTAGGGTTAGGGTTAGGGATGAAAGCACATAGGAGAAAGAGATATTCTTGAATAACTTTTTTTGTGAAGGTCGGAGAGACTTGCAAGTAGGCTCTACCCCCACTAAATGGGGTAGCGCGCATCGATCGGTACCATCCTTGAGCTTCTCCGACTTTCGGAAGGGTTAGGGTTAGGGTTAGGGATGAAAGCACATAGGAGAAAGAGATATTCTTGAATAACTTTTTTTGTGAAGGTCGGAGAGACTTGGAAAGTGGTTGCATCTGGACTAATTTGGGTCCTGCGGATCGATTGGTACCATCCCCGAGCTTGTACGACCTTCGGAAGAGGTCGACCGACGAAATTCCCCCAAATCTGAGGAGATATTCTTGAATAACTTTTTTTTTGAAGGTCGGAGAGACTTGGAAAGTGGTTGCATCTGGACTAATTTGGGTCCTGCAGATCGATTGGTACCATCCCCGAGCTTGTACGACCTTCGGAAGAGGTCGACCGACGAAATTCCCCCAAATCTGAGGAGATATTCTTGAATAACTTTTTTTGTGAAGGTCGGAGAGACTTGCAAGTAGGCTCTACCCCCACTAAATGGGGTAGCGCACATCGATCGGTACCATCTTTGAGCTTCTCCGACTTTCGGAAGGGTTAGGGTTAGGGATGAAAGCACATAGGAGAAAGAGATATTCTTGAATAACTTTTTCTGTGAAGGTCGGAGAGACTTGCAAGTAGGCTCTACCCCCACTAAATGGGGTAGCGCGCATCGATCGGTACCATCCTTGAGCTTCTCCGACTTTCGGAAGGGTTAGGGTTAGGGTTAGGGATGAAAGCACATAGGAGAAAGAGATATTCTTGAATAACTTTTTTTGTGAAGGTCGGAGAGACTTGCAAGTAGGCTCTACCCCCACTAAATGGGGTAGCGCGCATCGATCGGTACCATCCTTGAGCTTCTCCGACTTTCGGAAGGGTTAGGGTTAGGGTTAGGGATGAAAGCACATAGGAGAAAGAGATATTCTTGAATAACTTTTTTTGTGAAGGTCGGAGAGACTTGGAAAGTGGTTGCATCTGGACTAATTTGGGTCCTGCGGATCGATTGGTACCATCCCCGAGCTTGTACGACCTTCGGAAGAGGTCGACCGACGAAATTCCCCCAAATCTGAGGAGATATTCTTGAATAACTTTTTTTTTGAAGGTCGGAGAGACTTGGAAAGTGGTTGCATCTGGACTAATTTGGGTCCTGCAGATCGATTGGTACCATCCCCGAGCTTGTACGACCTTCGGAAGAGGTCGACCGACGAAATTCCCCCAAATCTGAGGAGATATTCTTGAATAACTTTTTTTGTGAAGGTCGGAGAGACTTGCAAGTAGGCTCTACCCCCACTAAATGGGGTAGCGCACATCGATCGGTACCATCTTTGAGCTTCTCCGACTTTCGGAAGGGTTAGGGTTAGGGATGAAAGCACATAGGAGAAAGAGATATTCTTGAATAACTTTTTCTGTGAAGGTCGGAGAGACTTGCAAGTAGGCTCTACCCCCACTAAATGGGGTAGCGCGCATCGATCGGTACCATCCTTGAGCTTCTCCGACTTTCGGAAGGGTTAGGGTTAGGGTTAGGGATGAAAGCACATAGGAGAAAGAGATATTCTTGAATAACTTTTTTTGTGAAGGTCGGAGAGACTTGCAAGTAGGCTCTACCCCCACTAAATGGGGTAGCGCGCATCGATCGGTACCATCCTTGAGCTTCTCCGACTTTCGGAAGGGTTAGGGTTAGGGTTAGGGATGAAAGCACATAGGAGAAAGAGATATTCTTGAATAACTTTTTTTGTGAAGGTCGGAGAGACTTGGAAAGTGGTTGCATCTGGACTAATTTGGGTCCTGCGGATCGATTGGTACCATCCCCGAGCTTGTACGACCTTCGGAAGAGGTCGACCGACGAAATTCCCCCAAATCTGAGGAGATATTCTTGAATAACTTTTTTTTTGAAGGTCGGAGAGACTTGGAAAGTGGTTGCATCTGGACTAATTTGGGTCCTGCAGATCGATTGGTACCATCCCCGAGCTTGTACGACCTTCGGAAGAGGTCGACCGACGAAATTCCCCCAAATCTGAGGAGATATTCTTGAATAACTTTTTTTGTGAAGGTCGGAGAGACTTGCAAGTAGGCTCTACCCCCACTAAATGGGGTAGCGCACATCGATCGGTACCATCTTTGAGCTTCTCCGACTTTCGGAAGGGTTAGGGTTAGGGATGAAAGCACATAGGAGAAAGAGATATTCTTGAATAACTTTTTCTGTGAAGGTCGGAGAGACTTGCAAGTAGGCTCTACCCCCACTAAATGGGGTAGCGCGCATCGATCGGTACCATCCTTGAGCTTCTCCGACTTTCGGAAGGGTTAGGGTTAGGGTTAGGGATGAAAGCACATAGGAGAAAGAGATATTCTTGAATAACTTTTTTTGTGAAGGTCGGAGAGACTTGCAAGTAGGCTCTACCCCCACTAAATGGGGTAGCGCGCATCGATCGGTACCATCCTTGAGCTTCTCCGACTTTCGGAAGGGTTAGGGTTAGGGATGAAAGCACATAGGAGAAAGAGATATTCTTGAATAACTTTTTTTATGAAGGTCGGAGAGACTTGGAAAGTGGTTGCATCTGGACTAATTTGGGTCCTGCGGATCGATTGGTACCATCCCCGAGCTTGTACGACCTTCGGAAGAGGTCGACCGACGAAATTCCCCCAAATCTGAGGAGATATTCTTGAATAACTTTTTTTGTGAAGGTCGGAGAGACTTGCAAGTAGGCTCTACCCCCACTAAATGGGGTAGCGCGCATCGATCGGTACTATCCTTGAGCTTCTCCGACTTTCGGAAGGGTTAGGGTTAGGGTTAGGGATGAAAGCACATAGGAGAAAGAGATATTCTTGAATAACTTTTTTTGTGAAGGTCGGAGAGACTTGCAAGTAGGCTCTACCCCCACTAAATGGGGTAGCGCGCATCGATCGGTACCATCCTTGAGCTTCTCCGACTTTCGGAAGGGTTAGGGTTAGGGTTAGGGCTGAAAGCACATAGGAGAAAGAGATATTCTTGAATAACTTTTTTTGTGAAGGTCGGAGAGACTTGCAAGTAGGCTCTACCCCCACTAAATGGGGTAGCGCGCATCGATCGGTACCATCCTTGAGCTTCTCCGACTTTCGGAAGGGTTAGGGTTAGGGTTAGGGATGAAAGCACATAGGAGAAAGAGATATTCTTGAATAACTTTTTTTGTGAAGGTCGGAGAGACTTGGAAAGTGGTTGCATCTGGACTAATTTGGGTCCTGCGGATCGATTGGTACCATCCCCGAGCTTGTACGACCTTCGGAAGAGGTCGACCGACGAAATTCCCCCAAATCTGAGGAGATATTCTTGAATAACTTTTTTTTTGAAGGTCGGAGAGACTTGGAAAGTGGTTGCATCTGGACTAATTTGGGTCCTGCAGATCGATTGGTACCATCCCCGAGCTTGTACGACCTTCGGAAGAGGTCGACCGACGAAATTCCCCCAAATCTGAGGAGATATTCTTGAATAACTTTTTTTGTGAAGGTCGGAGAGACTTGCAAGTAGGCTCTACCCCCACTAAATGGGGTAGCGCACATCGATCGGTACCATCCTTGAGCTTCTCCGACTTTCGGAAGGGTTAGGGTTAGGGTTAGGGATGAAAGCACATAGGAGAAAGAGATATTCTTGAATAACTTTTTCTGTGAAGGTCGGAGAGACTTGCAAGTAGGCTCTACCCCCACTAAATGGGGTAGCGCGCATCGATCGGTACCATCCTTGAGCTTCTCCGACTTTCGGAAGGGTTAGGGTTAGGGTTAGGGATGAAAGCACATAGGAGAAAGAGATATTCTTGAATAACTTTTTTTGTGAAGGTCGGAGAGACTTGGAAAGTGGTTGCATCTGGACTAATTTGGGTCCTGCGGATCGATTGGTACCATCCCCGAGCTTGTACGACCTTCGGAAGAGGTCGACCGACGAAATTCCCCCAAATCTGAGGAGATATTCTTGAATAACTTTTTTTTTGAAGGTCGGAGAGACTTGGAAAGTGGTTGCATCTGGACTAATTTGGGTCCTGCAGATCGATTGGTACCATCCCCGAGCTTGTACGACCTTCGGAAGAGGTCGACCGACGAAATTCCCCCAAATCTGAGGAGATATTCTTGAATAACTTTTTTTGTGAAGGTCGGAGAGACTTGCAAGTAGGCTCTACCCCCACTAAATGGGGTAGCGCACATCGATCGGTACCATCCTTGAGCTTCTCCGACTTTCGGAAGGGTTAGGGTTAGGGATGAAAGCACATAGGAGAAAGAGATATTCTTGAATAACTTTTTCTGTGAAGGTCGGAGAGACTTGCAAGTAGGCTCTACCCCCACTAAATGGGGTAGCGCGCATCGATCGGTACCATCCTTGAGCTTCTCCGACTTTCGGAAGGGTTAGGGTTAGGGTTAGGGATGAAAGCACATAGGAGAAAGAGATATTCTTGAATAACTTTTTTTGTGAAGGTCGGAGAGACTTGCAAGTAGGCTCTACCCCCACTAAATGGGGTAGCGCGCATCGATCGGTACCATCCTTGAGCTTCTCCGACTTTCGGAAGGGTTAGGGTTAGGGATGAAAGCACATAGGAGAAAGAGATATTCTTGAATAACTTTTTTTATGAAGGTCGGAGAGACTTGGAAAGTGGTTGCATCTGGACTAATTTGGGTCCTGCGGATCGATTGGTACCATCCCCGAGCTTGTACGACCTTCGGAAGAGGTCGACCGACGAAATTCCCCCAAATCTGAGGAGATATTCTTGAATAACTTTTTTTGTGAAGGTCGGAGAGACTTGCAAGTAGGCTCTACCCCCACTAAATGGGGTAGCGCGCATCGATCGGTACTATCCTTGAGCTTCTCCGACTTTCGGAAGGGTTAGGGTTAGGGTTAGGGATGAAAGCACATAGGAGAAAGAGATATTCTTGAATAACTTTTTTTGTGAAGGTCGGAGAGACTTGCAAGTAGGCTCTACCCCCACTAAATGGGGTAGCGCGCATCGATCGGTACCATCCTTGAGCTTCTCCGACTTTCGGAAGGGTTAGGGTTAGGGTTAGGGCTGAAAGCACATAGGAGAAAGAGATATTCTTGAATAACTTTTTTTGTGAAGGTCGGAGAGACTTGCAAGTAGGCTCTACCCCCACTAAATGGGGTAGCGCGCATCGATCGGTACCATCCTTGAGCTTCTCCGACTTTCGGAAGGGTTAGGGTTAGGGTTAGGGATGAAAGCACATAGGAGAAAGAGATATTCTTGAATAACTTTTTTTGTGAAGGTCGGAGAGACTTGCAAGTAGGCTCTACCCCCACTAAATGGGGTAGCGCGCATCGATTGGTACCATCCTTGAGCTTCTCCGACTTTCGGAAGGGTTAGGGTTAGGGTTAGGGATGAAAGCACATAGGAGAAAGAGATATTCTTGAATAACTTTTTTTGTGAAGGTCGGAGAGACTTGGAAAGTGGTTGCATCTGGACTAATTTGGGTCCTGCGGATCGATTGGTACCATCCCCGAGCTTGTACGACCTTCGGAAGAGGTCGACCGACGAAATTCCCCCAAATCTGAGGAGATATTCTTGAATAACTTTTTTTGTGAAGGTCGGAGAGACTTGCAAGTAGGCTCTACCCCCACTAAATGGGGTAGCGCACATCGATCGGTACTATCCTTGAGCTTCTCCGACTTTCGGAAGGGTTAGGGTTAGGGTTAGGGATGAAAGCACATAGGAGAAAGAGATATTCTTGAATAACTTTTTTTGTGAAGGTCGGAGAGACTTGCAAGTAGGCTCTACCCCCACTAAATGGGGTAGCGCGCATCGATCAGTACCATCCTTGAGCTTCTCCGACTTTCGGAAGGGTTAGGGTTAGGGATGAAAGCACATAGGAGAAAGAGATATTCTTGAATAACTTTTTTTGTGAAGGTCGGAGAGACTTGGAAAGTGGTTGCATTAGGACTAATTTGGGTCCTGCAGATCGATTGGTACCATCCCCGAGCTTGTACGACCTTCGGAAGAGGTCGACCGACGAAATTCCCCCAAATCTGAGGAGATATTCTTGAATAACTTTTTTTGTGAAGGTCGGAGAGACTTGCAAGTAGGCTCTACCCCCACTAAATGGGGTAGCGCGCATCGATCGGTACTATCCTTGAGCTTCTCCGACTTTCGGAAGGGTTAGGGTTAGGGTTAGGGATGAAAGCACATAGGAGAAAGAGATATTCTTGAATAACTTTTTTTGTGAAGGTCGGAGAGACTTGGAAAGTGGTTGCATCTGGACTAATTTGGGTCCTGCGGATCGATTGGTACCATCCCCGAGCTTGTACGAGCTTCGGAAGAGGTCGACCGACGAAATTCCCCCAAATCTGAGGAGATATTCTTGAATAACTTTTTTTGTGAAGGTCGGAGAGACTTGCAAGTAGGCTTTACCCCAACTAAATGGGGTAGCGCGCATCGATCGGTACCATCCTTGAGCTTCTCCGACTTTCGGAAGGGTTAGGGTTAGGGTTAGGGATGAAAGCACATAGGAGAAAGAGATATTCTTGAATAACTTTTTTTGTGAAGGTCGGAGAGACTTGCAAGTAGGCTCTACCCCCACTAAATGGGGTAGCGCGCATCGATCAGTACCATCCTTGAGCTTCTCCGACTTTCGGAAGGGTTAGGGTTAGGGTTAGGGATGAAAGCACATAGGAGAAAGAGATATTCTTGAATAACTTTTTTTGTGAAGGTCGGAGAGACTTGCAAGTAGGCTCTACCCCCACTAAATGGGGTAGCGCGCATCGATCGGTACCATCCTTGAGCTTCTACGACTTTCGGAAGGGTTAGGGTTAGGGTTAGGGATGAAAGCACATAGGAGAAAGAGATATTCTTGAATAACTTTTTTTGTGAAGGTCGGAGAGACTTGCAAGTAGGCTCTACCCCCACTAAATGGGGTAGCGCGCATCGATCGGTACCATCCTTGAGCTTCTCCGACTTTCGGAAGGGTTAGGGTTAGGGTTAGGGATGAAAGCACATAGGAGAAAGAGATATTCTTGAATAACTTTTTTTGTGAAGGTCGGAGAGACTTGGAAAGTGGTTGCATCTGGACTAATTTGGGTCCTGCGGATCGATTGGTACCATCCCCGAGCTTGTACGACCTTCGGAAGAGGTCGACCGACGAAATTCCCCCAAATCTGAGGAGATATTCTTGAATAACTTTTTTTGTGAAGGTCGGAGAGACTTGCAAGTAGGCTCTACCCCCACTAAATGGGGTAGCGCGCATCGATCGGTACCATCCTTGAGCTTCTCCGACTTTCGGAAGGGTTAGGGTTAGGGTTAGGGATGAAAGCACATAGGAGAAAGAGATATTCTTGAATAACTTTTTTTGTGAAGGTCGGAGAGACTTGCAAGTAGGCTCTACCCCCACTAAATGGGGTAGCGCGCATCGATCGGTACCATCCTTGAGCTTCTCCGACTTTCGGAAGGGTTAGGGTTAGGGTTAGGGATGAAAGCACATAGGAGAAAGAGATATTCTTGAATAACTTTTTTTGTGAAGGTCGGAGAGACTTGGAAAGTGGTTGCATCTGGACTAATTTGGGTCCTGCGGATCGATTGGTGCCATCCCCGAGCTTGTACGACCTTCGGAAGAGGTCGACCGACGAAATTCCCCCAAATCTGAGGAGATATTCTTGAATAACTTTTTTTGTGAAGGTCGGAGAGACTTGCAAGTAGGCTCTACCCCCACTAAATGGGGTAGCGCACATCGATCGGTACTATCCTTGAGCTTCTCCGACTTTCGGAAGGTTTAGGGTTAGGGTTAGGGATGAAAGCACATAGGAGAAAGAGATATTCTTGAATAACTTTTTTTGTGAAGGTCGGAGAGACTTGCAAGTAGGCTCTACCCCCACTAAATGGGGTAGCGCGCATCGATCAGTACCATCCTTGAGCTTCTCCGACTTTCGGAAGGGTTAGGGTTAGGGATGAAAGCACATAGGAGAAAGAGATATTCTTGAATAACTTTTTTTGTGAAGGTCGGAGAGACTTGGAAAGTGGTTGCATTAGGACTAATTTGGGTCCTGCGGATCGATTGGTACCATCCCCGAGCTTGTACGACCTTCGGAAGAGGTCGACCGACGAAATTCCCCCAAATCTGAGGAGATATTCTTGAATAACTTTTTTTGTGAAGGTCGGAGAGACTTGCAAGTAGGCTCTACCCCCACTAAATGGGGTAGCGCGCATCGATCGGTACTATCCTTGAGCTTCTCCGACTTTCGGAAGGGTTAGGGTTAGGGTTAGGGATGAAAGCACATAGGAGAAAGAGATATTCTTGAATAACTTTTTTTGTGAAGGTCGGAGAGACTTGCAAGTAGGCTCTACCCCCACTAAATGGGGTAGCGCGCATCGATCAGTACCATCCTTGAGCTTCTCCGACTTTCGGAAGGGTTAGGGTTAGGGTTAGGGATGAAAGCACATAGGAGAAAGAGATATTCTTGAATAACTTTTTTTGTGAAGGTCGGAGAGACTTGCAAGTAGGCTCTACCCCCACTAAATGGGGTAGCGCGCATCGATCGGTACTATCCTTGAGCTTCTACGACTTTCGGAAGGGTTAGGGTTAGGGTTAGGGATGAAAGCACATAGGAGAAAGAGATATTCTTGAATAACTTTTTTTGTGAAGGTCGGAGAGACTTGCAAGTAGGCTCTACCCCCACTAAATGGGGTAGCGCGCATCGATCGGTACCATCCTTGAGCTTCTCCGACTTTCGGAAGGGTTAGGGTTAGGGTTAGGGATGAAAGCACATAGGAGAAAGAGATATTCTTGAATAACTTTTTTTGTGAAGGTCGGAGAGACTTGGAAAGTGGTTGCATCTGGACTAATTTGGGTCCTGCGGATCGATTGGTACCATCCCCGAGCTTGTACGACCTTCGGAAGAGGTCGACCGACGAAATTCCCCCAAATCTGAGGAGATATTCTTGAATAACTTTTTTTGTGAAGGTCGGAGAGACTTGCAAGTAGGCTCTACCCCCACTAAATGGGGTAGCGCGCATCGATCGGTACCATCCTTGAGCTTCTCCGACTTTCGGAAGGGTTAGGGTTAGGGTTAGGGATGAAAGCACATAGGAGAAAGAGATATTCTTGAATAACTTTTTTTGTGAAGGTCGGAGAGACTTGCAAGTAGGCTCTACCCCCACTAAATGGGGTAGCGCGCATCGATCGGTACCATCCTTGAGCTTCTCCGACTTTCGGAAGGGTTAGGGTTAGGGTTAGGGATGAAAGCACATAGGAGAAAGAGATATTCTTGAATAACTTTTTTTGTGAAGGTCGGAGAGACTTGGAAAGTGGTTGCATCTGGACTAATTTGGGTCCTGCGGATCGATTGGTGCCATCCCCGAGCTTGTACGACCTTCGGAAGAGGTCGACCGACGAAATTCCCCCAAATCTGAGGAGATATTCTTGAATAACTTTTTTTGTGAAGGTCGGAGAGACTTGCAAGTAGGCTCTACCCCCACTAAATGGGGTAGCGCACATCGATCGGTACTATCCTTGAGCTTCTCCGACTTTCGGAAGGGTTAGGGTTAGGGTTAGGGATGAAAGCACATAGGAGAAAGAGATATTCTTGAATAACTTTTTTTGTGAAGGTCGGAGAGACTTGCAAGTAGGCTCTACCCCCACTAAATGGGGTAGCGCGCATCGATCAGTACCATCCTTGAGCTTCTCCGACTTTCGGAAGGGTTAGGGTTAGGGATGAAAGCACATAGGAGAAAGAGATATTCTTGAATAACTTTTTTTGTGAAGGTCGGAGAGACTTGGAAAGTGGTTGCATTAGGACTAATTTGGGTCCTGCGGATCGATTGGTACCATCCCCGAGCTTGTACGACCTTCGGAAGAGGTCGACCGACGAAATTCCCCCAAATCTGAGGAGATATTCTTGAATAACTTTTTTTGTGAAGGTCGGAGAGACTTGCAAGTAGGCTCTACCCCCACTAAATGGGGTAGCGCGCATCGATCGGTACTATCCTTGAGCTTCTCCGACTTTCGGAAGGGTTAGGGTTAGGGTTAGGGATGAAAGCACATAGGAGAAAGAGATATTCTTGAATAACTTTTTTTGTGAAGGTCGGAGAGACTTGCAAGTAGGCTCTACCCCCACTAAATGGGGTAGCGCGCATCGATCAGTACCATCCTTGAGCTTCTCCGACTTTCGGAAGGGTTAGGGTTAGGGTTAGGGATGAAAGCACATAGGAGAAAGAGATATTCTTGAATAACTTTTTTTGTGAAGGTCGGAGAGACTTGCAAGTAGGCTCTACCCCCACTAAATGGGGTAGCGCGCATCGATCGGTACCATCCTTGAGCTTCTACGACTTTCGGAAGGGTTAGGGTTAGGGTTAGGGATGAAAGCACATAGGAGAAAGAGATATTCTTGAATAACTTTTTTTGTGAAGGTCGGAGAGACTTGCAAGTAGGCTCTACCCCCACTAAATGGGGTAGCGCGCATCGATCGGTACCATCCTTGAGCTTCTCCGACTTTCGGAAGGGTTAGGGTTAGGGTTAGGGATGAAAGCACATAGGAGAAAGAGATATTCTTGAATAACTTTTTTTGTGAAGGTCGGAGAGACTTGGAAAGTGGTTGCATCTGGACTAATTTGGGTCCTGCGGATCGATTGGTACCATCCCCGAGCTTGTACGACCTTCGGAAGAGGTCGACCGACGAAATTCCCCCAAATCTGAGGAGATATTCTTGAATAACTTTTTTTGTGAAGGTCGGAGAGACTTGCAAGTAGGCTCTACCCCCACTAAATGGGGTAGCGCGCATCGATCGGTACCATCCTTGAGCTTCTCCGACTTTCGGAAGGGTTAGGGTTAGGGTTAGGGATGAAAGCACATAGGAGAAAGAGATATTCTTGAATAACTTTTTTTGTGAAGGTCGGAGAGACTTGCAAGTAGGCTCTACCCCCACTAAATGGGGTAGCGCGCATCGATCGGTACCATCCTTGAGCTTCTCCGACTTTCGGAAGGGTTAGGGTTAGGGTTAGGGATGAAAGCACATAGGAGAGAGAGATATTCTTGAATAACTTTTTTTGTGAAGGTCGGAGAGACTTGGAAAGTGGTTGCATCTGGACTAATTTGGGTCCTGCGGATCGATTGGTGCCATCCCCGAGCTTGTACGACCTTCGGAAGAGGTCGACCGACGAAATTCCCCCAAATCTGAGGAGATATTCTTGAATAACTTTTTTTGTGAAGGTCGGAGAGACTTGCAAGTAGGCTCTACCCCCACTAAATGGGGTAGCGCGCATCGATCAGTACTATCCTTGAGCTTCTCCGACTTTCGGAAGGGTTAGGGTTAGGGTTAGGGATGAAAGCACATAGGAGAAAGAGATATTCTTGAATAACTTTTTTTGTGAAGGTCGGAGAGACTTGGAAAGTGGTTGCATCTGGACCAATTTGGGTCCTGCGGATCGATTGGTACCATCCCCGAGCTTGTACGAGCTTCGGAAGAGGTCGACCGACGAAATTCCCCCAAATCTGAGGAGATATTCTTGAATAACTTTTTTTGTGAAGGTCGGAGAGACTTGCAAGTAGGCTTTACCCCAACTAAATGGGGTAGCGCGCATCGATCGGTACCATCCTTGAGCTTCTCCGACTTTCGGAAGGGTTAGGGTTAGGGTTAGGGATGAAAGCACATAGGAGAAAGAGATATTCTTGAATAACTTTTTTTGTGAAGGTCGGAGAGACTTGCAAGTAGGCTCTACCCCCACTAAATGGGGTAGCGCGCATCGATCAGTACCATCCTTGAGCTTCTCCGACTTTCGGAAGGGTTAGGGTTAGGGTTAGGGATGAAAGCACATAGGAGAAAGAGATATTCTTGAATAACTTTTTTTGTGAAGGTCGGAGAGACTTGCAAGTAGGCTCTACCCCCACTAAATGGGGTAGCGCGCATCGATCGGTACCATCCTTGAGCTTCTCCGACTTTCGTAAGGGTTAGGGTTAGGGTTAGGGATGAAAGCACATAGGAGAAAGAGATATTCTTGAATAACTTTTTTTGTGAAGGTCGGAGAGACTTGCAAGTAGGCTCTACCCCCACTAAATGGGGTAGCGCGCATCGATCGGTACCATCCTTGAGCTTCTCCGACTTTCGGAAGGGTTAGGGTTAGGGTTAGGGATGAAAGCACATAGGAGAAAGAGATATTCTTGAATAACTTTTTTTGTGAAGGTCGGAGAGACTTGGAAAGTGGTTGCATCTGGACTAATTTGGGTCCTGCGGATCGATTGGTACCATCCCCGAGCTTGTACGACCTTCGGAAGAGGTCGACCGACGAAATTCCCCCAAATCTGAGGAGATATTCTTGAATAACTTTTTTTGTGAAGGTCGGAGAGACTTGCAAGTAGGCTCTACCCCCACTAAATGGGGTAGCGCACATCGATCGGTACCATCCTTGAGCTTCTCCGACTTTCGGAAGGGTTAGGGTTAGGGTTAGGGATGAAAGCACATAGGAGAAAGAGATATTCTTGAATAACTTTTTTTGTGAAGGTCGGAGAGACTTGCAAGTAGGCTCTACCCCCACTAAATGGGGTAGCGCGCATCGATCGGTACCATCCTTGAGCTTCTCCGACTTTCGGAAGGGTTAGGGTTAGGGATGAAAGCACATAGGAGAAAGAGATATTCTTGAATAACTTTTTTTATGAAGGTCGGAGAGACTTGGAAAGTGGTTGCATCTGGACTAATTTGGGTCCTGCGGATCGATTGGTACCATCCCCGAGCTTGTACGACCTTCGGAAGAGGTCGACCGACGAAATTCCCCCAAATCTGAGGAGATATTCTTGAATAACTTTTTTTGTGAAGGTCGGAGAGACTTGCAAGTAGGCTCTACCCCCACTAAATGGGGTAGCGCGCATCGATCGGTACTATCCTTGAGCTTTTCCGACTTTCGGAAGGGTTAGGGTTAGGGATGAAAGCACATAGGAGAAAGAGATATTCTTGAATAACTTTTTTTGTGAAGGTCGGAGAGACTTGCAAGTAGGCTCTACCCCCACTAAATGGGGTAGCGCGCATCGATCGGTACCATCCTTGAGCTTCTCCGACTTTCGGAAGGGTTAGGGTTAGGGTTAGGGATGAAAGCACATAGGAGAAAGAGATATTCTTGAATAACTTTTTTTGTGAAGGTCGGAGAGACTTGCAAGTAGGCTCTACCCCCACTAAATGGGGTAGCGCGCATCGATCGGTACCATCCTTGAGCTTCTCCGACTTTCGGAAGGGTTAGGGTTAGGGTTAGGGATGAAAGCACATAGGAGAAAGAGATATTCTTGAATAACTTTTTTTGTGAAGGTCGGAGAGACTTGGAAAGTGGTTGCATCTGGACTAATTTGGGTCCTGCGGATCGATTGGTACCATCCCCGAGCTTGTACGACCTTCGGAAGAGGTCGACCGACGAAATTCCCCCAAATCTGAGGAGATATTCTTGAATAACTTTTTTTGTGAAGGTCGGAGAGACTTGCAAGTAGGCTCTACCCCCACTAAATGGGGTAGCGCGCATCGATCGGTACCATCCTTGAGCTTCTCCGACTTTCGGAAGGGTTAGGGTTAGGGTTAGGGATGAAAGCACATAGGAGAAAGAGATATTCTTGAATAACTTTTTTTGTGAAGGTCGGAGAGACTTGCAAGTAGGCTCTACCCCCACTAAATGGGGTAGCGCGCATCGATTGGTACCATCCTTGAGCTTCTCCGACTTTCGGAAGGGTTAGGGTTAGGGTTAGGGATGAAAGCACATAGGAGAAAGAGATATTCTTGAATAACTTTTTTTGTGAAGGTCGGAGAGACTTGGAAAGTGGTTGCATCTGGACTAATTTGGGTCCTGCGGATCGATTGGTACCATCCCCGAGCTTGTACGACCTTCGGAAGAGGTCGACCGACGAAATTCCCCCAAATCTGAGGAGATATTCTTGAATAACTTTTTTTGTGAAGGTCGGAGAGACTTGCAAGTAGGCTCTACCCCCACTAAATGGGGTAGCGCACATCGATCGGTACTATCCTTGAGCTTCTCCGACTTTCGGAAGGGTTAGGGTTAGGGTTAGGGATGAAAGCACATAGGAGAAAGAGATATTCTTGAATAACTTTTTTTGTGAAGGTCGGAGAGACTTGCAAGTAGGCTCTACCCCCACTAAATGGGGTAGCGCGCATCGATCAGTACCATCCTTGAGCTTCTCCGACTTTCGGAAGGGTTAGGGTTAGGGATGAAAGCACATAGGAGAAAGAGATATTCTTGAATAACTTTTTTTGTGAAGGTCGGAGAGACTTGGAAAGTGGTTGCATTAGGACTAATTTGGGTCCTGCAGATCGATTGGTACCATCCCCGAGCTTGTACGACCTTCGGAAGAGGTCGACCGACGAAATTCCCCCAAATCTGAGGAGATATTCTTGAATAACTTTTTTTGTGAAGGTCGGAGAGACTTGCAAGTAGGCTCTACCCCCACTAAATGGGGTAGCGCGCATCGATCGGTACTATCCTTGAGCTTCTCCGACTTTCGGAAGGGTTAGGGTTAGGGTTAGGGATGAAAGCACATAGGAGAAAGAGATATTCTTGAATAACTTTTTTTGTGAAGGTCGGAGAGACTTGGAAAGTGGTTGCATCTGGACTAATTTGGGTCCTGCGGATCGATTGGTACCATCCCCGAGCTTGTACGAGCTTCGGAAGAGGTCGACCGACGAAATTCCCCCAAATCTGAGGAGATATTCTTGAATAACTTTTTTTGTGAAGGTCGGAGAGACTTGCAAGTAGGCTTTACCCCAACTAAATGGGGTAGCGCGCATCGATCGGTACCATCCTTGAGCTTCTCCGACTTTCGGAAGGGTTAGGGTTAGGGTTAGGGATGAAAGCACATAGGAGAAAGAGATATTCTTGAATAACTTTTTTTGTGAAGGTCGGAGAGACTTGCAAGTAGGCTCTACCCCCACTAAATGGGGTAGCGCGCATCGATCAGTACCATCCTTGAGCTTCTCCGACTTTCGGAAGGGTTAGGGTTAGGGTTAGGGATGAAAGCACATAGGAGAAAGAGATATTCTTGAATAACTTTTTTTGTGAAGGTCGGAGAGACTTGCAAGTAGGCTCTACCCCCACTAAATGGGGTAGCGCGCATCGATCGGTACCATCCTTGAGCTTCTACGACTTTCGGAAGGGTTAGGGTTAGGGTTAGGGATGAAAGCACATAGGAGAAAGAGATATTCTTGAATAACTTTTTTTGTGAAGGTCGGAGAGACTTGCAAGTAGGCTCTACCCCCACTAAATGGGGTAGCGCGCATCGATCGGTACCATCCTTGAGCTTCTCCGACTTTCGGAAGGGTTAGGGTTAGGGTTAGGGATGAAAGCACATAGGAGAAAGAGATATTCTTGAATAACTTTTTTTGTGAAGGTCGGAGAGACTTGGAAAGTGGTTGCATCTGGACTAATTTGGGTCCTGCGGATCGATTGGTACCATCCCCGAGCTTGTACGACCTTCGGAAGAGGTCGACCGACGAAATTCCCCCAAATCTGAGGAGATATTCTTGAATAACTTTTTTTGTGAAGGTCGGAGAGACTTGCAAGTAGGCTCTACCCCCACTAAATGGGGTAGCGCGCATCGATCGGTACCATCCTTGAGCTTCTCCGACTTTCGGAAGGGTTAGGGTTAGGGTTAGGGATGAAAGCACATAGGAGAAAGAGATATTCTTGAATAACTTTTTTTGTGAAGGTCGGAGAGACTTGCAAGTAGGCTCTACCCCCACTAAATGGGGTAGCGCGCATCGATCGGTACCATCCTTGAGCTTCTCCGACTTTCGGAAGGGTTAGGGTTAGGGTTAGGGATGAAAGCACATAGGAGAAAGAGATATTCTTGAATAACTTTTTTTGTGAAGGTCGGAGAGACTTGGAAAGTGGTTGCATCTGGACTAATTTGGGTCCTGCGGATCGATTGGTGCCATCCCCGAGCTTGTACGACCTTCGGAAGAGGTCGACCGACGAAATTCCCCCAAATCTGAGGAGATATTCTTGAATAACTTTTTTTGTGAAGGTCGGAGAGACTTGCAAGTAGGCTCTACCCCCACTAAATGGGGTAGCGCACATCGATCGGTACTATCCTTGAGCTTCTCCGACTTTCGGAAGGGTTAGGGTTAGGGTTAGGGATGAAAGCACATAGGAGAAAGAGATATTCTTGAATAACTTTTTTTGTGAAGGTCGGAGAGACTTGCAAGTAGGCTCTACCCCCACTAAATGGGGTAGCGCGCATCGATCAGTACCATCCTTGAGCTTCTCCGACTTTCGGAAGGGTTAGGGTTAGGGATGAAAGCACATAGGAGAAAGAGATATTCTTGAATAACTTTTTTTGTGAAGGTCGGAGAGACTTGGAAAGTGGTTGCATTAGGACTAATTTGGGTCCTGCGGATCGATTGGTACCATCCCCGAGCTTGTACGACCTTCGGAAGAGGTCGACCGACGAAATTCCCCCAAATCTGAGGAGATATTCTTGAATAACTTTTTTTGTGAAGGTCGGAGAGACTTGCAAGTAGGCTCTACCCCCACTAAATGGGGTAGCGCGCATCGATCGGTACTATCCTTGAGCTTCTCCGACTTTCGGAAGGGTTAGGGTTAGGGTTAGGGATGAAAGCACATAGGAGAAAGAGATATTCTTGAATAACTTTTTTTGTGAAGGTCGGAGAGACTTGGAAAGTGGTTGCATCTGGACTAATTTGGGTCCTGCGGATCGATTGGTACCATCCCCGAGCTTGTACGAGCTTCGGAAGAGGTCGACCGACGAAATTCCCCCAAATCTGAGGAGATATTCTTGAATAACTTTTTTTGTGAAGGTCGGAGAGACTTGCAAGTAGGCTTTACCCCAACTAAATGGGGTAGCGCGCATCGATCGGTACCATCCTTGAGCTTCTCCGACTTTCGGAAGGGTTAGGGTTAGGGTTAGGGATGAAAGCACATAGGAGAAAGAGATATTCTTGAATAACTTTTTTTGTGAAGGTCGGAGAGACTTGCAAGTAGGCTCTACCCCCACTAAATGGGGTAGCGCGCATCGATCAGTACCATCCTTGAGCTTCTCCGACTTTCGGAAGGGTTAGGGTTAGGGTTAGGGATGAAAGCACATAGGAGAAAGAGATATTCTTGAATAACTTTTTTTGTGAAGGTCGGACAGACTTGCAAGTAGGCTCTACCCCCACTAAATGGGGTAGCGCGCATCGATCGGTACCATCCTTGAGCTTCTACGACTTTCGGAAGGGTTAGGGTTAGGGTTAGGGATGAAAGCACATAGGAGAAAGAGATATTCTTGAATAACTTTTTTTGTGAAGGTCGGAGAGACTTGCAAGTAGGCTCTACCCCCACTAAATGGGGTAGCGCGCATCGATCGGTACCATCCTTGAGCTTCTCCGACTTTCGGAAGGGTTAGGGTTAGGGTTAGGGATGAAAGCACATAGGAGAAAGAGATATTCTTGAATAACTTTTTTTGTGAAGGTCGGAGAGACTTGGAAAGTGGTTGCATCTGGACTAATTTGGGTCCTGCGGATCGATTGGTACCATCCCCGAGCTTGTACGACCTTCGGAAGAGGTCGACCGACGAAATTCCCCCAAATCTGAGGAGATATTCTTGAATAACTTTTTTTGTGAAGGTCGGAGAGACTTGCAAGTAGGCTCTACCCCCACTAAATGGGGTAGCGCGCATCGATCGGTACCATCCTTGAGCTTCTCCGACTTTCGGAAGGGTTAGGGTTAGGGTTAGGGATGAAAGCACATAGGAGAAAGAGATATTCTTGAATAACTTTTTTTGTGAAGGTCGGAGAGACTTGCAAGTAGGCTCTACCCCCACTAAATGGGGTAGCGCGCATCGATCGGTACCATCCTTGAGCTTCTCCGACTTTCGGAAGGGTTAGGGTTAGGGTTAGGGATGAAAGCACATAGGAGAAAGAGATATTCTTGAATAACTTTTTTTGTGAAGGTCGGAGAGACTTGGAAAGTGGTTGCATCTGGACTAATTTGGGTCCTGCGGATCGATTGGTGCCATCCCCGAGCTTGTACGACCTTCGGAAGAGGTCGACCGACGAAATTCCCCCAAATCTGAGGAGATATTCTTGAATAACTTTTTTTGTGAAGGTCGGAGAGACTTGCAAGTAGGCTCTACCCCCACTAAATGGGGTAGCGCGCATCGATCAGTACTATCCTTGAGCTTCTCCGACTTTCGGAAGGGTTAGGGTTAGGGTTAGGGATGAAAGCACATAGGAGAAAGAGATATTCTTGAATAACTTTTTTTGTGAAGGTCGGAGAGACTTGGAAAGTGGTTGCATCTGGACTAATTTGGGTCCTGCGGATCGATTGGTACCATCCCCGAGCTTGTACGAGCTTCGGAAGAGGTCGACCGACGAAATTCCCCCAAATCTGAGGAGATATTCTTGAATAACTTTTTTTGTGAAGGTCGGAGAGACTTGCAAGTAGGCTTTACCCCAACTAAATGGGGTAGCGCGCATCGATCGGTACCATCCTTGAGCTTCTCCGACTTTCGGAAGGGTTAGGGTTAGGGTTAGGGATGAAAGCACATAGGAGAAAGAGATATTCTTGAATAACTTTTTTTGTGAAGGTCGGAGAGACTTGCAAGTAGGCTCTACCCCCACTAAATGGGGTAGCGCGCATCGATCAGTACCATCCTTGAGCTTCTCCGACTTTCGGAAGGGTTAGGGTTAGGGTTAGGGATGAAAGCACATAGGAGAAAGAGATATTCTTGAATAACTTTTTTTGTGAAGGTCGGAGAGACTTGCAAGTAGGCTCTACCCCCACTAAATGGGGTAGCGCGCATCGATCGGTACCATCCTTGAGCTTCTCCGACTTTCGTAAGGGTTAGGGTTAGGGTTAGGGATGAAAGCACATAGGAGAAAGAGATATTCTTGAATAACTTTTTTTGTGAAGGTCGGAGAGACTTGCAAGTAGGCTCTACCCCCACTAAATGGGGTAGCGCGCATCGATCGGTACCATCCTTGAGCTTCTCCGACTTTCGGAAGGGTTAGGGTTAGGGTTAGGGATGAAAGCACATAGGAGAAAGAGATATTCTTGAATAACTTTTTTTGTGAAGGTCGGAGAGACTTGGAAAGTGGTTGCATCTGGACTAATTTGGGTCCTGCGGATCGATTGGTACCATCCCCGAGCTTGTACGACCTTCGGAAGAGGTCGACCGACGAAATTCCCCCAAATCTGAGGAGATATTCTTGAATAACTTTTTTTGTGAAGGTCGGAGAGACTTGCAAGTAGGCTCTACCCCCACTAAATGGGGTAGCGCACATCGATCGGTACCATCCTTGAGCTTCTCCGACTTTCGGAAGGGTTAGGGTTAGGGTTAGGGATGAAAGCACATAGGAGAAAGAGATATTCTTGAATAACTTTTTTTGTGAAGGTCGGAGAGACTTGCAAGTAGGCTCTACCCCCACTAAATGGGGTAGCGCGCATCGATCGGTACCATCCTTGAGCTTCTCCGACTTTCGGAAGGGTTAGGGTTAGGGATGAAAGCACATAGGAGAAAGAGATATTCTTGAATAACTTTTTTTATGAAGGTCGGAGAGACTTGGAAAGTGGTTGCATCTGGACTAATTTGGGTCCTGCGGATCGATTGGTACCATCCCCGAGCTTGTACGACCTTCGGAAGAGGTCGACCGACGAAATTCCCCCAAATCTGAGGAGATATTCTTGAATAACTTTTTTTGTGAAGGTCGGAGAGACTTGCAAGTAGGCTCTACCCCCACTAAATGGGGTAGCGCGCATCGATCGGTACTATCCTTGAGCTTTTCCGACTTTCGGAAGGGTTAGGGTTAGGGATGAAAGCACATAGGAGAAAGAGATATTCTTGAATAACTTTTTTTGTGAAGGTCGGAGAGACTTGCAAGTAGGCTCTACCCCCACTAAATGGGGTAGCGCGCATCGATCGGTACCATCCTTGAGCTTCTCCGACTTTCGGAAGGGTTAGGGTTAGGGTTAGGGATGAAAGCACATAGGAGAAAGAGATATTCTTGAATAACTTTTTTTGTGAAGGTCGGAGAGACTTGCAAGTAGGCTCTACCCCCACTAAATGGGGTAGCGCGCATCGATCGGTACCATCCTTGAGCTTCTCCGACTTTCGGAAGGGTTAGGGTTAGGGTTAGGGATGAAAGCACATAGGAGAAAGAGATATTCTTGAATAACTTTTTTTGTGAAGGTCGGAGAGACTTGGAAAGTGGTTGCATCTGGACTAATTTGGGTCCTGCGGATCGATTGGTACCATCCCCGAGCTTGTACGACCTTCGGAAGAGGTCGACCGACGAAATTCCCCCAAATCTGAGGAGATATTCTTGAATAACTTTTTTTTTGAAGGTCGGAGAGACTTGGAAAGTGGTTGCATCTGGACTAATTTGGGTCCTGCAGATCGATTGGTACCATCCCCGAGCTTGTACGACCTTCGGAAGAGGTCGACCGACGAAATTCCCCCAAATCTGAGGAGATATTCTTGAATAACTTTTTTTGTGAAGGTCGGAGAGACTTGCAAGTAGGCTCTACCCCCACTAAATGGGGTAGCGCACATCGATCGGTACCATCTTTGAGCTTCTCCGACTTTCGGAAGGGTTAGGGTTAGGGATGAAAGCACATAGGAGAAAGAGATATTCTTGAATAACTTTTTCTGTGAAGGTCGGAGAGACTTGCAAGTAGGCTCTACCCCCACTAAATGGGGTAGCGCGCATCGATCGGTACCATCCTTGAGCTTCTCCGACTTTCGGAAGGGTTAGGGTTAGGGTTAGGGATGAAAGCACATAGGAGAAAGAGATATTCTTGAATAACTTTTTTTGTGAAGGTCGGAGAGACTTGCAAGTAGGCTCTACCCCCACTAAATGGGGTAGCGCGCATCGATCGGTACCATCCTTGAGCTTCTCCGACTTTCGGAAGGGTTAGGGTTAGGGATGAAAGCACATAGGAGAAAGAGATATTCTTGAATAACTTTTTTTATGAAGGTCGGAGAGACTTGGAAAGTGGTTGCATCTGGACTAATTTGGGTCCTGCGGATCGATTGGTACCATCCCCGAGCTTGTACGACCTTCGGAAGAGGTCGACCGACGAAATTCCCCCAAATCTGAGGAGATATTCTTGAATAACTTTTTTTGTGAAGGTCGGAGAGACTTGCAAGTAGGCTCTACCCCCACTAAATGGGGTAGCGCGCATCGATCGGTACTATCCTTGAGCTTCTCCGACTTTCGGAAGGGTTAGGGTTAGGGTTAGGGATGAAAGCACATAGGAGAAAGAGATATTCTTGAATAACTTTTTTTGTGAAGGTCGGAGAGACTTGCAAGTAGGCTCTACCCCCACTAAATGGGGTAGCGCGCATCGATCGGTACCATCCTTGAGCTTCTCCGACTTTCGGAAGGGTTAGGGTTAGGGTTAGGGCTGAAAGCACATAGGAGAAAGAGATATTCTTGAATAACTTTTTTTGTGAAGGTCGGAGAGACTTGCAAGTAGGCTCTACCCCCACTAAATGGGGTAGCGCGCATCGATCGGTACCATCCTTGAGCTTCTCCGACTTTCGGAAGGGTTAGGGTTAGGGTTAGGGATGAAAGCACATAGGAGAAAGAGATATTCTTGAATAACTTTTTTTGTGAAGGTCGGAGAGACTTGGAAAGTGGTTGCATCTGGACTAATTTGGGTCCTGCGGATCGATTGGTACCATCCCCGAGCTTGTACGACCTTCGGAAGAGGTCGACCGACGAAATTCCCCCAAATCTGAGGAGATATTCTTGAATAACTTTTTTTTTGAAGGTCGGAGAGACTTGGAAAGTGGTTGCATCTGGACTAATTTGGGTCCTGCAGATCGATTGGTACCATCCCCGAGCTTGTACGACCTTCGGAAGAGGTCGACCGACGAAATTCCCCCAAATCTGAGGAGATATTCTTGAATAACTTTTTTTGTGAAGGTCGGAGAGACTTGCAAGTAGGCTCTACCCCCACTAAATGGGGTAGCGCACATCGATCGGTACCATCCTTGAGCTTCTCCGACTTTCGGAAGGGTTAGGGTTAGGGTTAGGGATGAAAGCACATAGGAGAAAGAGATATTCTTGAATAACTTTTTCTGTGAAGGTCGGAGAGACTTGCAAGTAGGCTCTACCCCCACTAAATGGGGTAGCGCGCATCGATCGGTACCATCCTTGAGCTTCTCCGACTTTCGGAAGGGTTAGGGTTAGGGTTAGGGATGAAAGCACATAGGAGAAAGAGATATTCTTGAATAACTTTTTTTGTGAAGGTCGGAGAGACTTGGAAAGTGGTTGCATCTGGACTAATTTGGGTCCTGCGGATCGATTGGTACCATCCCCGAGCTTGTACGACCTTCGGAAGAGGTCGACCGACGAAATTCCCCCAAATCTGAGGAGATATTCTTGAATAACTTTTTTTTTGAAGGTCGGAGAGACTTGGAAAGTGGTTGCATCTGGACTAATTTGGGTCCTGCAGATCGATTGGTACCATCCCCGAGCTTGTACGACCTTCGGAAGAGGTCGACCGACGAAATTCCCCCAAATCTGAGGAGATATTCTTGAATAACTTTTTTTGTGAAGGTCGGAGAGACTTGCAAGTAGGCTCTACCCCCACTAAATGGGGTAGCGCACATCGATCGGTACCATCTTTGAGCTTCTCCGACTTTCGGAAGGGTTAGGGTTAGGGATGAAAGCACATAGGAGAAAGAGATATTCTTGAATAACTTTTTCTGTGAAGGTCGGAGAGACTTGCAAGTAGGCTCTACCCCCACTAAATGGGGTAGCGCGCATCGATCGGTACCATCCTTGAGCTTCTCCGACTTTCGGAAGGGTTAGGGTTAGGGTTAGGGATGAAAGCACATAGGAGAAAGAGATATTCTTGAATAACTTTTTTTGTGAAGGTCGGAGAGACTTGCAAGTAGGCTCTACCCCCACTAAATGGGGTAGCGCGCATCGATCGGTACCATCCTTGAGCTTCTCCGACTTTCGGAAGGGTTAGGGTTAGGGATGAAAGCACATAGGAGAAAGAGATATTCTTGAATAACTTTTTTTATGAAGGTCGGAGAGACTTGGAAAGTGGTTGCATCTGGACTAATTTGGGTCCTGCGGATCGATTGGTACCATCCCCGAGCTTGTACGACCTTCGGAAGAGGTCGACCGACGAAATTCCCCCAAATCTGAGGAGATATTCTTGAATAACTTTTTTTGTGAAGGTCGGAGAGACTTGCAAGTAGGCTCTACCCCCACTAAATGGGGTAGCGCGCATCGATCGGTACTATCCTTGAGCTTCTCCGACTTTCGGAAGGGTTAGGGTTAGGGTTAGGGATGAAAGCACATAGGAGAAAGAGATATTCTTGAATAACTTTTTTTGTGAAGGTCGGAGAGACTTGCAAGTAGGCTCTACCCCCACTAAATGGGGTAGCGCGCATCGATCGGTACCATCCTTGAGCTTCTCCGACTTTCGGAAGGGTTAGGGTTAGGGTTAGGGCTGAAAGCACATAGGAGAAAGAGATATTCTTGAATAACTTTTTTTGTGAAGGTCGGAGAGACTTGCAAGTAGGCTCTACCCCCACTAAATGGGGTAGCGCGCATCGATCGGTACCATCCTTGAGCTTCTCCGACTTTCGGAAGGGTTAGGGTTAGGGTTAGGGATGAAAGCACATAGGAGAAAGAGATATTCTTGAATAACTTTTTTTGTGAAGGTCGGAGAGACTTGGAAAGTGGTTGCATCTGGACTAATTTGGGTCCTGCGGATCGATTGGTACCATCCCCGAGCTTGTACGACCTTCGGAAGAGGTCGACCGACGAAATTCCCCCAAATCTGAGGAGATATTCTTGAATAACTTTTTTTTTGAAGGTCGGAGAGACTTGGAAAGTGGTTGCATCTGGACTAATTTGGGTCCTGCAGATCGATTGGTACCATCCCCGAGCTTGTACGACCTTCGGAAGAGGTCGACCGACGAAATTCCCCCAAATCTGAGGAGATATTCTTGAATAACTTTTTTTGTGAAGGTCGGAGAGACTTGCAAGTAGGCTCTACCCCCACTAAATGGGGTAGCGCACATCGATCGGTACCATCCTTGAGCTTCTCCGACTTTCGGAAGGGTTAGGGTTAGGGTTAGGGATGAAAGCACATAGGAGAAAGAGATATTCTTGAATAACTTTTTCTGTGAAGGTCGGAGAGACTTGCAAGTAGGCTCTACCCCCACTAAATGGGGTAGCGCGCATCGATCGGTACCATCCTTGAGCTTCTCCGACTTTCGGAAGGGTTAGGGTTAGGGTTAGGGATGAAAGCACATAGGAGAAAGAGATATTCTTGAATAACTTTTTTTGTGAAGGTCGGAGAGACTTGGAAAGTGGTTGCATCTGGACTAATTTGGGTCCTGCGGATCGATTGGTACCATCCCCGAGCTTGTACGACCTTCGGAAGAGGTCGACCGACGAAATTCCCCCAAATCTGAGGAGATATTCTTGAATAACTTTTTTTTTGAAGGTCGGAGAGACTTGGAAAGTGGTTGCATCTGGACTAATTTGGGTCCTGCAGATCGATTGGTACCATCCCCGAGCTTGTACGACCTTCGGAAGAGGTCGACCGACGAAATTCCCCCAAATCTGAGGAGATATTCTTGAATAACTTTTTTTGTGAAGGTCGGAGAGACTTGCAAGTAGGCTCTACCCCCACTAAATGGGGTAGCGCACATCGATCGGTACCATCCTTGAGCTTCTCCGACTTTCGGAAGGGTTAGGGTTAGGGATGAAAGCACATAGGAGAAAGAGATATTCTTGAATAACTTTTTCTGTGAAGGTCGGAGAGACTTGCAAGTAGGCTCTACCCCCACTAAATGGGGTAGCGCGCATCGATCGGTACCATCCTTGAGCTTCTCCGACTTTCGGAAGGGTTAGGGTTAGGGTTAGGGATGAAAGCACATAGGAGAAAGAGATATTCTTGAATAACTTTTTTTGTGAAGGTCGGAGAGACTTGCAAGTAGGCTCTACCCCCACTAAATGGGGTAGCGCGCATCGATCGGTACCATCCTTGAGCTTCTCCGACTTTCGGAAGGGTTAGGGTTAGGGATGAAAGCACATAGGAGAAAGAGATATTCTTGAATAACTTTTTTTATGAAGGTCGGAGAGACTTGGAAAGTGGTTGCATCTGGACTAATTTGGGTCCTGCGGATCGATTGGTACCATCCCCGAGCTTGTACGACCTTCGGAAGAGGTCGACCGACGAAATTCCCCCAAATCTGAGGAGATATTCTTGAATAACTTTTTTTGTGAAGGTCGGAGAGACTTGCAAGTAGGCTCTACCCCCACTAAATGGGGTAGCGCGCATCGATCGGTACTATCCTTGAGCTTCTCCGACTTTCGGAAGGGTTAGGGTTAGGGTTAGGGATGAAAGCACATAGGAGAAAGAGATATTCTTGAATAACTTTTTTTGTGAAGGTCGGAGAGACTTGCAAGTAGGCTCTACCCCCACTAAATGGGGTAGCGCGCATCGATCGGTACCATCCTTGAGCTTCTCCGACTTTCGGAAGGGTTAGGGTTAGGGTTAGGGCTGAAAGCACATAGGAGAAAGAGATATTCTTGAATAACTTTTTTTGTGAAGGTCGGAGAGACTTGCAAGTAGGCTCTACCCCCACTAAATGGGGTAGCGCGCATCGATCGGTACCATCCTTGAGCTTCTCCGACTTTCGGAAGGGTTAGGGTTAGGGTTAGGGATGAAAGCACATAGGAGAAAGAGATATTCTTGAATAACTTTTTTTGTGAAGGTCGGAGAGACTTGGAAAGTGGTTGCATCTGGACTAATTTGGGTCCTGCGGATCGATTGGTACCATCCCCGAGCTTGTACGACCTTCGGAAGAGGTCGACCGACGAAATTCCCCCAAATCTGAGGAGATATTCTTGAATAACTTTTTTTTTGAAGGTCGGAGAGACTTGGAAAGTGGTTGCATCTGGACTAATTTGGGTCCTGCAGATCGATTGGTACCATCCCCGAGCTTGTACGACCTTCGGAAGAGGTCGACCGACGAAATTCCCCCAAATCTGAGGAGATATTCTTGAATAACTTTTTTTGTGAAGGTCGGAGAGACTTGCAAGTAGGCTCTACCCCCACTAAATGGGGTAGCGCACATCGATCGGTACCATCCTTGAGCTTCTCCGACTTTCGGAAGGGTTAGGGTTAGGGTTAGGGATGAAAGCACATAGGAGAAAGAGATATTCTTGAATAACTTTTTCTGTGAAGGTCGGAGAGACTTGCAAGTAGGCTCTACCCCCACTAAATGGGGTAGCGCGCATCGATCGGTACCATCCTTGAGCTTCTCCGACTTTCGGAAGGGTTAGGGTTAGGGTTAGGGATGAAAGCACATAGGAGAAAGAGATATTCTTGAATAACTTTTTTTGTGAAGGTCGGAGAGACTTGGAAAGTGGTTGCATCTGGACTAATTTGGGTCCTGCGGATCGATTGGTACCATCCCCGAGCTTGTACGACCTTCGGAAGAGGTCGACCGACGAAATTCCCCCAAATCTGAGGAGATATTCTTGAATAACTTTTTTTTTGAAGGTCGGAGAGACTTGGAAAGTGGTTGCATCTGGACTAATTTGGGTCCTGCAGATCGATTGGTACCATCCCCGAGCTTGTACGACCTTCGGAAGAGGTCGACCGACGAAATTCCCCCAAATCTGAGGAGATATTCTTGAATAACTTTTTTTGTGAAGGTCGGAGAGACTTGCAAGTAGGCTCTACCCCCACTAAATGGGGTAGCGCACATCGATCGGTACCATCCTTGAGCTTCTCCGACTTTCGGAAGGGTTAGGGTTAGGGATGAAAGCACATAGGAGAAAGAGATATTCTTGAATAACTTTTTCTGTGAAGGTCGGAGAGACTTGCAAGTAGGCTCTACCCCCACTAAATGGGGTAGCGCGCATCGATCGGTACCATCCTTGAGCTTCTCCGACTTTCGGAAGGGTTAGGGTTAGGGTTAGGGATGAAAGCACATAGGAGAAAGAGATATTCTTGAATAACTTTTTTTGTGAAGGTCGGAGAGACTTGCAAGTAGGCTCTACCCCCACTAAATGGGGTAGCGCGCATCGATCGGTACCATCCTTGAGCTTCTCCGACTTTCGGAAGGGTTAGGGTTAGGGATGAAAGCACATAGGAGAAAGAGATATTCTTGAATAACTTTTTTTATGAAGGTCGGAGAGACTTGGAAAGTGGTTGCATCTGGACTAATTTGGGTCCTGCGGATCGATTGGTACCATCCCCGAGCTTGTACGACCTTCGGAAGAGGTCGACCGACGAAATTCCCCCAAATCTGAGGAGATATTCTTGAATAACTTTTTTTGTGAAGGTCGGAGAGACTTGCAAGTAGGCTCTACCCCCACTAAATGGGGTAGCGCGCATCGATCGGTACTATCCTTGAGCTTCTCCGACTTTCGGAAGGGTTAGGGTTAGGGTTAGGGATGAAAGCACATAGGAGAAAGAGATATTCTTGAATAACTTTTTTTGTGAAGGTCGGAGAGACTTGCAAGTAGGCTCTACCCCCACTAAATGGGGTAGCGCGCATCGATCGGTACCATCCTTGAGCTTCTCCGACTTTCGGAAGGGTTAGGGTTAGGGTTAGGGCTGAAAGCACATAGGAGAAAGAGATATTCTTGAATAACTTTTTTTGTGAAGGTCGGAGAGACTTGCAAGTAGGCTCTACCCCCACTAAATGGGGTAGCGCGCATCGATCGGTACCATCCTTGAGCTTCTCCGACTTTCGGAAGGGTTAGGGTTAGGGTTAGGGATGAAAGCACATAGGAGAAAGAGATATTCTTGAATAACTTTTTTTGTGAAGGTCGGAGAGACTTGGAAAGTGGTTGCATCTGGACTAATTTGGGTCCTGCGGATCGATTGGTACCATCCCCGAGCTTGTACGACCTTCGGAAGAGGTCGACCGACGAAATTCCCCCAAATCTGAGGAGATATTCTTGAATAACTTTTTTTTTGAAGGTCGGAGAGACTTGGAAAGTGGTTGCATCTGGACTAATTTGGGTCCTGCAGATCGATTGGTACCATCCCCGAGCTTGTACGACCTTCGGAAGAGGTCGACCGACGAAATTCCCCCAAATCTGAGGAGATATTCTTGAATAACTTTTTTTGTGAAGGTCGGAGAGACTTGCAAGTAGGCTCTACCCCCACTAAATGGGGTAGCGCACATCGATCGGTACCATCCTTGAGCTTCTCCGACTTTCGGAAGGGTTAGGGTTAGGGTTAGGGATGAAAGCACATAGGAGAAAGAGATATTCTTGAATAACTTTTTCTGTGAAGGTCGGAGAGACTTGCAAGTAGGCTCTACCCCCACTAAATGGGGTAGCGCGCATCGATCGGTACCATCCTTGAGCTTCTCCGACTTTCGGAAGGGTTAGGGTTAGGGTTAGGGATGAAAGCACATAGGAGAAAGAGATATTCTTGAATAACTTTTTTTGTGAAGGTCGGAGAGACTTGCAAGTAGGCTCTACCCCCACTAAATGGGGTAGCGCGCATCGATCGGTACCATCCTTGAGCTTCTCCGACTTTCGGAAGGGTTAGGGTTAGGGTTAGGGATGAAAGCACATAGGAGAAAGAGATATTCTTGAATAACTTTTTCTGTGAAGGTCGGAGAGACTTGCAAGTAGGCTCTACCCCCACTAAATGGGGTAGCGCGCATCGATCGGTACCATCCTTGAGCTTCTCCGACTTTCGGAAGGGTTAGGGTTAGGGTTAGGGATGAAAGCACATAGGAGAAAGAGATATTCTTGAATAACTTTTTTTGTGAAGGTCGGAGAGACTTGGAAAGTGGTTGCATCTGGACTAATTTGGGTCCTGCGGATCGATTGGTACCATCCCCGAGCTTGTACGACCTTCGGAAGAGGTCGACCGACGAAATTCCCCCAAATCTGAGGAGATATTCTTGAATAACTTTTTTTGTGAAGGTCGGAGAGACTTGCAAGTAGGCTCTACCCCCACTAAATGGGGTAGCGCACATCGATGGGTACCATCCTTGAGCTTCTCCGACTTTCGGAAGGGTTAGGGTTAGGGTTAGGGTTAGGGATGAAAGCACATAGGAGAAAGAGATATTCTTGAATAACTTTTTTTGTGAAGGTCGGAAGGACTTGCAAGTAGGCTCTACCCCCACTAAATGGGGTAGCGCGCATCGATCAGTACCATCCTTGAGCTTCTCCGACTTTCGGAAGGGTTAGGGTTAGGGATGAAAGCACATAGGAGAAAGAGATATTCTTGAATAACTTTTTTTGTGAAGGTCGGAGAGACTTGGAAAGTGGTTGCATCTGGACTAATTTGGGTCCTGCGGATCGATTGGTACCATCCCCGAGCTTGTACGACCTTCGGAAGAGGTCGACCGACGAAATTCCCCCAAATCTGAGGAGATATTCTTGAATAACTTTTTTTGTGAAGGTCGGAGAGACTTGCAAGTAGGCTTTACCCCCACTAAATGGGGTAGCGCGCATCGATCGGTACTATCCTTGAGCTTCTCCGACTTTCGGAAGGGTTAGGGTTAGGGATGAAAGCACATAGGAGAAAGAGATATTCTTGAATAACTTTTTTTGTGAAGGTCGGAGAGACTTGCAAGTAGGCTCTACCCCCACTAAATGGGGTAGCGCGCATCGATCGGTACCATCCTTGAGCTTCTCCGACTTTCGGAAGGGTTAGGGTTAGGGTTAGGGATGAAAGCACATAGGAGAAAGAGATATTCTTGAATAACTTTTTTTGTGAAGGTCGGAGAGACTTGCAAGTAGGCTCTACCCCCACTAAATGGGGTAGCGCGCATCGATCGGTACCATCCTTGAGCTTCTCCGACTTTCGGAAGGGTTAGGGTTAGGGTTAGGGATGAAAGCACATAGGAGAAAGAGATATTCTTGAATAACTTTTTTTGTGAAGGTCGGAGAGACTTGGAAAGTGGTTGCATCTGGACTAATTTGGGTCCTGCGGATCGATTGGTACCATCCCCGAGCTTGTACGACCTTCGGAAGAGGTCGACCGACGAAATTCCCCCAAATCTGAGGAGATATTCTTGAATAACTTTTTTTTTGAAGGTCGGAGAGACTTGGAAAGTGGTTGCATCTGGACTAATTTGGGTCCTGCAGATCGATTGGTACCATCCCCGAGCTTGTACGACCTTCGGAAGAGGTCGACCGACGAAATTCCCCCAAATCTGAGGAGATATTCTTGAATAACTTTTTTTGTGAAGGTTGGAGAGACTTGCAAGTAGGCTCTACCCCCACTAAATGGGGTAGCGCACATCGATCGGTACCATCCTTGAGCTTCTCCGACTTTCGGAAGGGTTAGGGTTAGGGTTAGGGATGAAAGCACATAGGAGAAAGAGATATTCTTGAATAACTTTTTCTGTGAAGGTCGGAGAGACTTGCAAGTAGGCTCTACCCCCACTAAATGGGGTAGCGCGCATCGATCGGTACCATCCTTGAGCTTCTCCGACTTTCGGAAGGGTTAGGGTTAGGGTTAGGGATGAAAGCACATAGGAGAAAGAGATATTCTTGAATAACTTTTTTTGTGAAGGTCGGAGAGACTTGCAAGTAGGCTCTACCCCCACTAAATGGGGTAGCGCGCATCGATCGGTACCATCCTTGAGCTTCTCCGACTTTCGGAAGGGTTAGGGTTAGGGTTAGGGATGAAAGCACATAGGAGAAAGAGATATTCTTGAATAACTTTTTTTGTGAAGGTCGGAGAGACTTGAAAAGTGGTTGCATCTGGACTAATTTGGGTCCTGCGGATCGATTGGTACCATCCCCGAGCTTGTACGACCTTCGGAAGAGGTCGACCGACGAAATTCCCCCAAATCTGAGGAGATATTCTTGAATAACTTTTTTTGTGAAGGTCGGAGAGACTTGCAAGTAGGCTCTACCCCCACTAAATGGGGTAGCGCGCATCGATCGGTTCCATCCTTGAGCTTCTCCGACTTTCGGAAGGGTTAGGGTTAGGGTTAGGGATGAAAGCACATAGGAGAAAGAGATATTCTTGAATAACTTTTTTTGTGAAGGTCGGAGAGACTTGGAAAGTGGTTGCATCTGGACTAATTTGGGTCCTGCGGATCGATTGGTACCATCGCCGAGCTTGTACGACCTTCGGAAGAGGTCGACCGACGAAATTCCCCCAAATCTGAGGAGATATTCTTGAATAACTTTTTTTGTGAAGGTCGGAGAGACTTGCAAGTAGGCTCTACCCCCACTAAATGGGGTAACGCGCATCGATCGGTACCATCCTTGAGCTTCTCCGACTTTCGGAAGGGTTAGGGTTAGGGTTAGGGATGAAAGCACATAGGAGAAAGAGATATTCTTGAATAACTTTTTTTGTGAAGGTCGGAGAGACTTGCAAGTAGGCTCTACCCCCACTAAATGGGGTAGCGCGCATCGATCGGTACCATCCTTGAGCTTCTCCGACTTTCGGAAGGGTTAGGGTTAGGGATGAAAGCACATAGGAGAAAGAGATATTCTTGAATAACTTTTTTTGTGAAGGTCGGAGAGACTTGGAAAGTGGTTGCATCTGGACTAATTTGGGTCCTGCGGATCGATTGGTACCATCCCCGAGCTTGTACGACCTTCGGAAGAGGTCGACCGACGAAATTCCCCCAAATCTGAGGAGATATTCTTGAATAACTTTTTTTGTGAAGGTCGGAGAGACTTGCAAGTAGGCTCTACCCCCACTAAATGGGGTAGCGCGCATCGATCGGTACCATCCTTGAGCTTCTCCGACTTTCGGAAGGGTTAGGGTTAGGGTTAGGGATGAAAGCACATAGGAGAAAGAGATATTCTTGAATAACTTTTTTTGTGAAGGTCGGAGAGACTTGCAAGTAGGCTCTACCCCCACTAAATGGGGTAGCGCACATCGATCAGTACCATCCTTGAGCTTCTCCGACTTTCGGAAGGGTTAGGGTTAGGGTTAGGGATGAAAGCACATAGGAGAAAGAGATATTCTTGAATAACTTTTTTTGTGAAGGTCGGAGAGACTTGCAAGTAGGCTCTACCCCCACTAAATGGGGTAGCGCGCATCGATCAGTACCATCCTTGAGCTTCTCCGACTTTCGGAAGGGTTAGGGTTAGGGTTAGGGATGAAAGCACATAGGAGAAAGAGATATTCTTGAATAACTTTTTTTGTGAAGGTCCGAGAGACTTGGAAAGTGGTTGCATCTGGACTAATTTGGGTCCTGCGGATCGATTGGTACCATCCCCGAGCTTGTACGACCTTCGGAAGAGGTCGACCGACGAAATTCCCCCAAATCTGAGGAGATATTCTTGAATAACTTTTTTTGTGAAGGTCGGAGAGACTTGCAAGTAGGCTCTACCCCCACTAAATGGGGTAGCGCACATCGATGGGTACCATCCTTGAGCTTCTCCGACTTTCGGAAGGGTTAGGGTTAGGGTTAGGGATGAAAGCACATAGGAGAAAGAGATATTCTTGAATAACTTTTTTTGTGAAGGTCGGAAGGACTTGCAAGTAGGCTCTACCCCCACTAAATGGGGTAGCGCGCATCGATCGGTACCATCCTTGAGCTTCTCCGACTTTCGGAAGGGTTAGGGTTAGGGATGAAAGCACATAGGAGAAAGAGATATTCTTGAATAACTTTTTTTGTGAAGGTCGGAGAGACTTGGAAAGTGGTTGCATCTGGACTAATTTGGGTCCTGCGGATCGATTGGTACCATCCCCGAGCTTGTACGACCTTCGGAAGAGGTCGACCGACGAAATTCCCCCAAATCTGAGGAGATATTCTTGAATAACTTTTTTTGTGAAGGTCGGAGAGACTTGCAAGTAGGCTTTACCCCCACTAAATGGGGTAGCGCGCATCGATCGGTACTATCCTTGAGCTTCTCCGACTTTCGGAAGGGTTAGGGTTAGGGATGAAAGCACATAGGAGAAAGAGATATTCTTGAATAACTTTTTTTGTGAAGGTCGGAGAGACTTGCAAGTAGGCTCTACCCCCACTAAATGGGGTAGCGCGCATCGATCGGTACCATCCTTGAGCTTCTCCGACTTTCGGAAGGGTTAGGGTTAGGGTTAGGGATGAAAGCACATAGGAGAAAGAGATATTCTTGAATAACTTTTTTTGTGAAGGTCGGAGAGACTTGGAAAGTGGTTGCATCTGGACTAATTTGGGTCCTGCGGATCGATTGGTACCATCCCCGAGCTTGTACGACCTTCGGAAGAGGTCGACCGACGAAATTCCCCCAAATCTGAGGAGATATTCTTGAATAACTTTTTTTTTGAAGGTCGGAGAGACTTGGAAAGTGGTTGCATCTGGACTAATTTGGGTCCTGCAGATCGATTGGTACCATCCCCGAGCTTGTACGACCTTCGGAAGAGGTCGACCGACGAAATTCCCCCAAATCTGAGGAGATATTCTTGAATAACTTTTTTTGTGAAGGTTGGAGAGACTTGCAAGTAGGCTCTACCCCCACTAAATGGGGTAGCGCACATCGATCGGTACCATCCTTGAGCTTCTCCGACTTTCGGAAGGGTTAGGGTTAGGGTTAGGGATGAAAGCACATAGGAGAAAGAGATATTCTTGAATAACTTTTTCTGTGAAGGTCGGAGAGACTTGCAAGTAGGCTCTACCCCCACTAAATGGGGTAGCGCGCATCGATCGGTACCATCCTTGAGCTTCTCCGACTTTCGGAAGGGTTAGGGTTAGGGTTAGGGATGAAAGCACATAGGAGAAAGAGATATTCTTGAATAACTTTTTTTGTGAAGGTCGGAGAGACTTGCAAGTAGGCTCTACCCCCACTAAATGGGGTAGCGCGCATCGATCGGTACCATCCTTGAGCTTCTCCGACTTTCGGAAGGGTTAGGGTTAGGGTTAGGGATGAAAGCACATAGGAGAAAGAGATATTCTTGAATAACTTTTTTTGTGAAGGTCGGAGAGACTTGAAAAGTGGTTGCATCTGGACTAATTTGGGTCCTGCGGATCGATTGGTACCATCCCCGAGCTTGTACGACCTTCGGAAGAGGTCGACCGACGAAATTCCCCCAAATCTGAGGAGATATTCTTGAATAACTTTTTTTGTGAAGGTCGGAGAGACTTGCAAGTAGGCTCTACCCCCACTAAATGGGGTAGCGCGCATCGATCGGTTCCATCCTTGAGCTTCTCCGACTTTCGGAAGGGTTAGGGTTAGGGTTAGGGATGAAAGCACATAGGAGAAAGAGATATTCTTGAATAACTTTTTTTGTGAAGGTCGGAGAGACTTGGAAAGTGGTTGCATCTGGACTAATTTGGGTCCTGCGGATCGATTGGTACCATCGCCGAGCTTGTACGACCTTCGGAAGAGGTCGACCGACGAAATTCCCCCAAATCTGAGGAGATATTCTTGAATAACTTTTTTTGTGAAGGTCGGAGAGACTTGCAAGTAGGCTCTACCCCCACTAAATGGGGTAACGCGCATCGATCGGTACCATCCTTGAGCTTCTCCGACTTTCGGAAGGGTTAGGGTTAGGGTTAGGGATGAAAGCACATAGGAGAAAGAGATATTCTTGAATAACTTTTTTTGTGAAGGTCGGAGAGACTTGCAAGTAGGCTCTACCCCCACTAAATGGGGTAGCGCGCATCGATCGGTACCATCCTTGAGCTTCTCCGACTTTCGGAAGGGTTAGGGTTAGGGTTAGGGATGAAAGCACATAGGAGAAAGAGATATTCTTGAATAACTTTTTTTGTGAAGGTCGGAGAGACTTGGAAAGTGGTTGCATCTGGACTAATTTGGGTCCTGCGGATCGATTGGTACCATCCCCGAGCTTGTACGACCTTCGGAAGAGGTCGACCGACGAAATTCCCCCAAATCTGAGGAGATATTCTTGAATAACTTTTTTTGTGAAGGTCGGAGAGACTTGCAAGTAGGCTCTACCCCCACTAAATGGGGTAGCGCGCATCGATCGGTACCATCCTTGAGCTTCTCCGACTTTCGGAAGGGTTAGGGTTAGGGTTAGGGATGAAAGCACATAGGAGAAAGAGATATTCTTGAATAACTTTTTTTGTGAAGGTCGGAGAGACTTGCAAGTAGGCTCTACCCCCACTAAATGGGGTAGCGCACATCGATCAGTACCATCCTTGAGCTTCTCCGACTTTCGGAAGGGTTAGGGTTAGGGTTAGGGATGAAAGCACATAGGAGAAAGAGATATTCTTGAATAACTTTTTTTGTGAAGGTCGGAGAGACTTGCAAGTAGGCTCTACCCCCACTAAATGGGGTAGCGCGCATCGATCAGTACCATCCTTGAGCTTCTCCGACTTTCGGAAGGGTTAGGGTTAGGGTTAGGGATGAAAGCACATAGGAGAAAGAGATATTCTTGAATAACTTTTTTTGTGAAGGTCCGAGAGACTTGGAAAGTGGTTGCATCTGGACTAATTTGGGTCCTGCGGATCGATTGGTACCATCCCCGAGCTTGTACGACCTTCGGAAGAGGTCGACCGACGAAATTCCCCCAAATCTGAGGAGATATTCTTGAATAACTTTTTTTGTGAAGGTCGGAGAGACTTGCAAGTAGGCTCTACCCCCACTAAATGGGGTAGCGCACATCGATGGGTACCATCCTTGAGCTTCTCCGACTTTCGGAAGGGTTAGGGTTAGGGTTAGGGATGAAAGCACATAGGAGAAAGAGATATTCTTGAATAACTTTTTTTGTGAAGGTCGGAAGGACTTGCAAGTAGGCTCTACCCCCACTAAATGGGGTAGCGCGCATCGATCGGTACCATCCTTGAGCTTCTCCGACTTTCGGAAGGGTTAGGGTTAGGGATGAAAGCACATAGGAGAAAGAGATATTCTTGAATAACTTTTTTTGTGAAGGTCGGAGAGACTTGGAAAGTGGTTGCATCTGGACTAATTTGGGTCCTGCGGATCGATTGGTACCATCCCCGAGCTTGTACGACCTTCGGAAGAGGTCGACCGACGAAATTCCCCCAAATCTGAGGAGATATTCTTGAATAACTTTTTTTGTGAAGGTCGGAGAGACTTGCAAGTAGGCTTTACCCCCACTAAATGGGGTAGCGCGCATCGATCGGTACTATCCTTGAGCTTCTCCGACTTTCGGAAGGGTTAGGGTTAGGGATGAAAGCACATAGGAGAAAGAGATATTCTTGAATAACTTTTTTTGTGAAGGTCGGAGAGACTTGCAAGTAGGCTCTACCCCCACTAAATGGGGTAGCGCGCATCGATCGGTACCATCCTTGAGCTTCTCCGACTTTCGGAAGGGTTAGGGTTAGGGTTAGGGATGAAAGCACATAGGAGAAAGAGATATTCTTGAATAACTTTTTTTGTGAAGGTCGGAGAGACTTGAAAAGTGGTTGCATCTGGACTAATTTGGGTCCTGCGGATCGATTGGTACCATCCCCGAGCTTGTACGACCTTCGGAAGAGGTCGACCGACGAAATTCCCCCAAATCTGAGGAGATATTCTTGAATAACTTTTTTTGTGAAGGTCGGAGAGACTTGCAAGTAGGCTCTACCCCCACTAAATGGGGTAGCGCGCATCGATCGGTTCCATCCTTGAGCTTCTCCGACTTTCGGAAGGGTTAGGGTTAGGGTTAGGGATGAAAGCACATAGGAGAAAGAGATATTCTTGAATAACTTTTTTTGTGAAGGTCGGAGAGACTTGCAAGTAGGCTCTACCCCCACTAAATGGGGTAGCGCGCATCGATCGGTACCATCCTTGAGCTTCTCCGACTTTCGGAAGGGTTAGGGTTAGGGTTAGGGATGAAAGCACATAGGAGAAAGAGATATTCTTGAATAACTTTTTTTGTGAAGGTCGGAGAGACTTGGAAAGTGGTTGCATCTGGACTAATTTGGGTCCTGCGGATCGATTGGTACCATCCCCGAGCTTGTACGACCTTCGGAAGAGGTCGACCGACGAAATTCCCCCAAATCTGAGGAGATATTCTTGAATAACTTTTTTTTTGAAGGTCGGAGAGACTTGGAAAGTGGTTGCATCTGGACTAATTTGGGTCCTGCAGATCGATTGGTACCATCCCCGAGCTTGTACGACCTTCGGAAGAGGTCGACCGACGAAATTCCCCCAAATCTGAGGAGATATTCTTGAATAACTTTTTTTGTGAAGGTTGGAGAGACTTGCAAGTAGGCTCTACCCCCACTAAATGGGGTAGCGCACATCGATCGGTACCATCCTTGAGCTTCTCCGACTTTCGGAAGGGTTAGGGTTAGGGTTAGGGATGAAAGCACATAGGAGAAAGAGATATTCTTGAATAACTTTTTCTGTGAAGGTCGGAGAGACTTGCAAGTAGGCTCTACCCCCACTAAATGGGGTAGCGCGCATCGATCGGTACCATCCTTGAGCTTCTCCGACTTTCGGAAGGGTTAGGGTTAGGGTTAGGGATGAAAGCACATAGGAGAAAGAGATATTCTTGAATAACTTTTTTTGTGAAGGTCGGAGAGACTTGCAAGTAGGCTCTACCCCCACTAAATGGGGTAGCGCGCATCGATCGGTACCATCCTTGAGCTTCTCCGACTTTCGGAAGGGTTAGGGTTAGGGTTAGGGATGAAAGCACATAGGAGAAAGAGATATTCTTGAATAACTTTTTTTGTGAAGGTCGGAGAGACTTGAAAAGTGGTTGCATCTGGACTAATTTGGGTCCTGCGGATCGATTGGTACCATCCCCGAGCTTGTACGACCTTCGGAAGAGGTCGACCGACGAAATTCCCCCAAATCTGAGGAGATATTCTTGAATAACTTTTTTTGTGAAGGTCGGAGAGACTTGCAAGTAGGCTCTACCCCCACTAAATGGGGTAGCGCGCATCGATCGGTTCCATCCTTGAGCTTCTCCGACTTTCGGAAGGGTTAGGGTTAGGGTTAGGGATGAAAGCACATAGGAGAAAGAGATATTCTTGAATAACTTTTTTTGTGAAGGTCGGAGAGACTTGGAAAGTGGTTGCATCTGGACTAATTTGGGTCCTGCGGATCGATTGGTACCATCGCCGAGCTTGTACGACCTTCGGAAGAGGTCGACCGACGAAATTCCCCCAAATCTGAGGAGATATTCTTGAATAACTTTTTTTGTGAAGGTCGGAGAGACTTGCAAGTAGGCTCTACCCCCACTAAATGGGGTAACGCGCATCGATCGGTACCATCCTTGAGCTTCTCCGACTTTCGGAAGGGTTAGGGTTAGGGTTAGGGATGAAAGCACATAGGAGAAAGAGATATTCTTGAATAACTTTTTTTGTGAAGGTCGGAGAGACTTGCAAGTAGGCTCTACCCCCACTAAATGGGGTAGCGCGCATCGATCGGTACCATCCTTGAGCTTCTCCGACTTTCGGAAGGGTTAGGGTTAGGGATGAAAGCACATAGGAGAAAGAGATATTCTTGAATAACTTTTTTTGTGAAGGTCGGAGAGACTTGGAAAGTGGTTGCATCTGGACTAATTTGGGTCCTGCGGATCGATTGGTACCATCCCCGAGCTTGTACGACCTTCGGAAGAGGTCGACCGACGAAATTCCCCCAAATCTGAGGAGATATTCTTGAATAACTTTTTTTGTGAAGGTCGGAGAGACTTGCAAGTAGGCTCTACCCCCACTAAATGGGGTAGCGCGCATCGATCGGTACCATCCTTGAGCTTCTCCGACTTTCGGAAGGGTTAGGGTTAGGGTTAGGGATGAAAGCACATAGGAGAAAGAGATATTCTTGAATAACTTTTTTTGTGAAGGTCGGAGAGACTTGCAAGTAGGCTCTACCCCCACTAAATGGGGTAGCGCACATCGATCAGTACCATCCTTGAGCTTCTCCGACTTTCGGAAGGGTTAGGGTTAGGGTTAGGGATGAAAGCACATAGGAGAAAGAGATATTCTTGAATAACTTTTTTTGTGAAGGTCGGAGAGACTTGCAAGTAGGCTCTACCCCCACTAAATGGGGTAGCGCGCATCGATCAGTACCATCCTTGAGCTTCTCCGACTTTCGGAAGGGTTAGGGTTAGGGTTAGGGATGAAAGCACATAGGAGAAAGAGATATTCTTGAATAACTTTTTTTGTGAAGGTCCGAGAGACTTGGAAAGTGGTTGCATCTGGACTAATTTGGGTCCTGCGGATCGATTGGTACCATCCCCGAGCTTGTACGACCTTCGGAAGAGGTCGACCGACGAAATTCCCCCAAATCTGAGGAGATATTCTTGAATAACTTTTTTTGTGAAGGTCGGAGAGACTTGCAAGTAGGCTCTACCCCCACTAAATGGGGTAGCGCACATCGATGGGTACCATCCTTGAGCTTCTCCGACTTTCGGAAGGGTTAGGGTTAGGGTTAGGGATGAAAGCACATAGGAGAAAGAGATATTCTTGAATAACTTTTTTTGTGAAGGTCGGAAGGACTTGCAAGTAGGCTCTACCCCCACTAAATGGGGTAGCGCGCATCGATCGGTACCATCCTTGAGCTTCTCCGACTTTCGGAAGGGTTAGGGTTAGGGATGAAAGCACATAGGAGAAAGAGATATTCTTGAATAACTTTTTTTGTGAAGGTCGGAGAGACTTGGAAAGTGGTTGCATCTGGACTAATTTGGGTCCTGCGGATCGATTGGTACCATCCCCGAGCTTGTACGACCTTCGGAAGAGGTCGACCGACGAAATTCCCCCAAATCTGAGGAGATATTCTTGAATAACTTTTTTTGTGAAGGTCGGAGAGACTTGCAAGTAGGCTTTACCCCCACTAAATGGGGTAGCGCGCATCGATCGGTACTATCCTTGAGCTTCTCCGACTTTCGGAAGGGTTAGGGTTAGGGATGAAAGCACATAGGAGAAAGAGATATTCTTGAATAACTTTTTTTGTGAAGGTCGGAGAGACTTGCAAGTAGGCTCTACCCCCACTAAATGGGGTAGCGCGCATCGATCGGTACCATCCTTGAGCTTCTCCAACTTTCGGAAGGGTTAGGGTTAGGGTTAGGGATGAAAGCACATAGGAGAAAGAGATATTCTTGAATAACTTTTTTTGTGAAGGTCGGAGAGACTTGAAAAGTGGTTGCATCTGGACTAATTTGGGTCCTGCGGATCGATTGGTACCATCCCCGAGCTTGTACGACCTTCGGAAGAGGTCGACCGACGAAATTCCCCCAAATCTGAGGAGATATTCTTGAATAACTTTTTTTGTGAAGGTCGGAGAGACTTGCAAGTAGGCTCTACCCCCACTAAATGGGGTAGCGCGCATCGATCGGTTCCATCCTTGAGCTTCTCCGACTTTCGGAAGGGTTAGGGTTAGGGTTAGGGATGAAAGCACATAGGAGAAAGAGATATTCTTGAATAACTTTTTTTGTGAAGGTCGGAGAGACTTGCAAGTAGGCTCTACCCCCACTAAATGGGGTAGCGCGCATCGATCGGTACCATCCTTGAGCTTCTCCGACTTTCGGAAGGGTTAGGGTTAGGGTTAGGGATGAAAGCACATAGGAGAAAGAGATATTCTTGAATAACTTTTTTTGTGAAGGTCGGAGAGACTTGCAAGTAGGCTCTACCCCCACTAAATGGGGTAGCGCGCATCGATCGGTACCATCTTTGAGCTTCTCCGACTTTCGGAAGGGTTAGGGTTAGGGTTAGGGATGAAAGCACATAGGAGAAAGAGATATTCTTGAATAACTTTTTTTGTGAAGGTCGGAGAGACTTGGAAAGTGGTTGCATCTGGACTAATTTGGGTCCTGCGGATCGATTGGTACCATCCCCGAGCTTGTACGACCTTCGGAAGAGGTCGACCGACGAAATTCCCCCAAATCTGAGGAGATATTCTTGAATAACTTTTTTTGTGAAGGTCGGAGAGACTTGCAAGTAGGCTCTACCCCCACTAAATGGGGTAGCGCGCATCGATCGGTACCATCCTTGAGCTTCTCCGACTTTCGGAAGGGTTAGGGTTAGGGTTAGGGATGAAAGCACATAGGAGAAAGAGATATTCTTGAATAACTTTTTTTGTGAAGGTCGGAGAGACTTGCAAGTAGGCTCTACCCCCACTAAATGGGGTAGCGCACATCGATCAGTACCATCCTTGAGCTTCTCCGACTTTCGGAAGGGTTAGGGTTAGGGTTAGGGATGAAAGCACATAGGAGAAAGAGATATTCTTGAATAACTTTTTTTGTGAAGGTCGGAGAGACTTGCAAGTAGGCTCTACCCCCACTAAATGGGGTAGCGCGCATCGATCAGTACCATCCTTGAGCTTCTCCGACTTTCGGAAGGGTTAGGGTTAGGGTTAGGGATGAAAGCACATAGGAGAAAGAGATATTCTTGAATAACTTTTTTTGTGAAGGTCCGAGAGACTTGGAAAGTGGTTGCATCTGGACTAATTTGGGTCCTGCGGATCGATTGGTACCATCCCCGAGCTTGTACGACCTTCGGAAGAGGTCGACCGACGAAATTCCCCCAAATCTGAGGAGATATTCTTGAATAACTTTTTTTGTGAAGGTCGGAGAGACTTGCAAGTAGGCTCTACCCCCACTAAATGGGGTAGCGCACATCGATGGGTACCATCCTTGAGCTTCTCCGACTTTCGGAAGGGTTAGGGTTAGGGTTAGGGATGAAAGCACATAGGAGAAAGAGATATTCTTGAATAACTTTTTTTGTGAAGGTCGGAAGGACTTGCAAGTAGGCTCTACCCCCACTAAATGGGGTAGCGCGCATCGATCGGTACCATCCTTGAGCTTCTCCGACTTTCGGAAGGGTTAGGGTTAGGGATGAAAGCACATAGGAGAAAGAGATATTCTTGAATAACTTTTTTTGTGAAGGTCGGAGAGACTTGGAAAGTGGTTGCATCTGGACTAATTTGGGTCCTGCGGATCGATTGGTACCATCCCCGAGCTTGTACGACCTTCGGAAGAGGTCGACCGACGAAATTCCCCCAAATCTGAGGAGATATTCTTGAATAACTTTTTTTGTGAAGGTCGGAGAGACTTGCAAGTAGGCTTTACCCCCACTAAATGGGGTAGCGCGCATCGATCGGTACTATCCTTGAGCTTCTCCGACTTTCGGAAGGGTTAGGGTTAGGGATGAAAGCACATAGGAGAAAGAGATATTCTTGAATAACTTTTTTTGTGAAGGTCGGAGAGACTTGCAAGTAGGCTCTACCCCCACTAAATGGGGTAGCGCGCATCGATCGGTACCATCCTTGAGCTTCTCCGACTTTCGGAAGGGTTAGGGTTAGGGTTAGGGATGAAAGCACATAGGAGAAAGAGATATTCTTGAATAACTTTTTTTGTGAAGGTCGGAGAGACTTGCAAGTAGGCTCTACCCCCACTAAATGGGGTAGCGCGCATCGATCGGTACCATCCTTGAGCTTCTCCGACTTTCGGAAGGGTTAGGGTTAGGGTTAGGGATGAAAGCACATAGGAGAAAGAGATATTCTTGAATAACTTTTTTTGTGAAGGTCGGAGAGACTTGGAAAGTGGTTGCATCTGGACTAATTTGGGTCCTGCGGATCGATTGGTACCATCCCCGAGCTTGTACGACCTTCGGAAGAGGTCGACCGACGAAATTCCCCCAAATCTGAGGAGATATTCTTGAATAACTTTTTTTTTGAAGGTCGGAGAGACTTGGAAAGTGGTTGCATCTGGACTAATTTGGGTCCTGCAGATCGATTGGTACCATCCCCGAGCTTGTACGACCTTCGGAAGAGGTCGACCGACGAAATTCCCCCAAATCTGAGGAGATATTCTTGAATAACTTTTTTTGTGAAGGTCGGAGAGACTTGCAAGTAGGCTCTACCCCCACTAAATGGGGTAGCGCGCATCGATCAGTACCATCCTTGAGCTTCTCCGACTTTCGGAAGGGTTAGGGTTAGGGTTAGGGATGAAAGCACATAGGAGAAAGAGATATTCTTGAATAACTTTTTTTGTGAAGGTCGGAGAGACTTGCAAGTAGGCTCTACCCCCACTAAATGGGGTAGCGCGCATCGATCAGTACCATCCTTGAGCTTCTCCGACTTTCGGAAGGGTTAGGGTTAGGGTTAGGGATGAAAGCACATAGGAGAAAGAGATATTCTTGAATAACTTTTTTTGTGAAGGTCCGAGAGACTTGGAAAGTGGTTGCATCTGGACTAATTTGGGTCCTGCGGATCGATTGGTACCATCCCCGAGCTTGTACGACCTTCGGAAGAGGTCGACCGACGAAATTCCCCCAAATCTGAGGAGATATTCTTGAATAACTTTTTTTGTGAAGGTCGGAGAGACTTGCAAGTAGGCTCTACCCCCACTAAATGGGGTAGCGCACATCGATGGGTACCATCCTTGAGCTTCTCCGACTTTCGGAAGGGTTAGGGTTAGGGTTAGGGATGAAAGCACATAGGAGAAAGAGATATTCTTGAATAACTTTTTTTGTGAAGGTCGGAAGGACTTGCAAGTAGGCTCTACCCCCACTAAATGGGGTAGCGCGCATCGATCGGTACCATCCTTGAGCTTCTCCGACTTTCGGAAGGGTTAGGGTTAGGGATGAAAGCACATAGGAGAAAGAGATATTCTTGAATAACTTTTTTTGTGAAGGTCGGAGAGACTTGGAAAGTGGTTGCATCTGGACTAATTTGGGTCCTGCGGATCGATTGGTACCATCCCCGAGCTTGTACGACCTTCGGAAGAGGTCGACCGACGAAATTCCCCCAAATCTGAGGAGATATTCTTGAATAACTTTTTTTGTGAAGGTCGGAGAGACTTGCAAGTAGGCTTTACCCCCACTAAATGGGGTAGCGCGCATCGATCGGTACTATCCTTGAGCTTCTCCGACTTTCGGAAGGGTTAGGGTTAGGGATGAAAGCACATAGGAGAAAGAGATATTCTTGAATAACTTTTTTTGTGAAGGTCGGAGAGACTTGCAAGTAGGCTCTACCCCCACTAAATGGGGTAGCGCGCATCGATCGGTACCATCCTTGAGCTTCTCCGACTTTCGGAAGGGTTAGGGTTAGGGTTAGGGATGAAAGCACATAGGAGAAAGAGATATTCTTGAATAACTTTTTTTGTGAAGGTCGGAGAGACTTGCAAGTAGGCTCTACCCCCACTAAATGGGGTAGCGCGCATCGATCGGTACCATCCTTGAGCTTCTCCGACTTTCGGAAGGGTTAGGGTTAGGGTTAGGGATGAAAGCACATAGGAGAAAGAGATATTCTTGAATAACTTTTTTTGTGAAGGTCGGAGAGACTTGCAAGTAGGCTCTACCCCCACTAAATGGGGTAGCGCGCATCGATCGGTACCATCCTTGAGCTTCTCCGACTTTCGGAAGGGTTAGGGTTAGGGTTAGGGATGAAAGCACATAGGAGAAAGAGATATTCTTGAATAACTTTTTTTGTGAAGGTCGGAGAGACTTGGAAAGTGGTTGCATCTGGACTAATTTGGGTCCTGCGGATCGATTGCTACCATCCCCGAGCTTGTACGACCTTCGGAAGAGGTCGACCGACGAAATTCCCCCAAATCTGAGGAGATATTCTTGAATAACTTTTTTTTTGAAGGTCGGAGAGACTTGGAAAGTGGTTGCATCTGGACTAATTTGGGTCCTGCAGATCGATTGGTACCATCCCCGAGCTTGTACGACCTTCGGAAGAGGTCGACCGACGAAATTCCCCCAAATCTGAGGAGATATTCTTGAATAACTTTTTTTGTGAAGGTCGGAGAGACTTGCAAGTAGGCTCTACCCCCACTAAATGGGGTAGCGCACATCGATCGGTACCATCCTTGAGCTTCTCCGACTTTCGGAAGGGTTAGGGTTAGGGATGAAAGCACATAGGAGAAAGAGATATTCTTGAATAACTTTTTCTGTGAAGGTCGGAGAGACTTGCAAGTAGGCTCTACCCCCACTAAATGGGGTAGCGCGCATCGATCGGTACCATCCTTGAGCTTCTCCGACTTTCGGAAGGGTTAGGGTTAGGGTTAGGGATGAAAGCACATAGGAGAAAGAGATATTCTTGAATAACTTTTTTTGTGAAGGTCGGAGAGACTTGCAAGTAGGCTCTACCCCCACTAAATGGGGTAACGCGCATCGATCGGTACCATCCTTGAGCTTCTCCGACTTTCGGAAGGGTTAGGGTTAGGGTTAGGGATGAAAGCACATAGGAGAAAGAGATATTCTTGAATAACTTTTTTTGTGAAGGTCGGAGAGACTTGGAAAGTGGTTGCATCTGGACTAATTTGGGTCCTGCGGATCGATTGGTACCATCCCCGAGCTTGTACGACCTTCGGAAGAGGTCGACCGACGAAATTCCCCCAAATCTGAGGAGATATTCTTGAATAACTTTTTTTGTGAAGGTCGGAGAGACTTGCAAGTAGGCTCTACCCCCACTAAATGGGGTAGCGCGCATCGATCGGTTCCATCCTTGAGCTTCTCCGACTTTCGGAAGGGTTAGGGTTAGGGTTAGGGATGAAAGCACATAGGAGAAAGAGATATTCTTGAATAACTTTTTTTGTGAAGGTCGGAGAGACTTGCAAGTAGGCTCTACCCCCACTAAATGGGGTAGCGCGCATCGATCGGTACCATCCTTGAGCTTCTCCGACTTTCGGAAGGGTTAGGGTTAGGGTTAGGGATGAAAGCACATAGGAGAAAGAGATATTCTTGAATAACTTTTTTTGTGAAGGTCGGAGAGACTTGGAAAGTGGTTGCATCTGGACTAATTTGGGTCCTGCAGATCGATTGGTACCATCCCCGAGCTTGTACGACCTTCGGAAGAGGTCGACCGACGAAATTCCCCCAAATCTGAGGAGATATTCTTGAATAACTTTTTTTGTGAAGGTCGGAGAGACTTGCAAGTAGGCTTTACCCCCACTAAATGGGGTAGCGCGCATCGATCGGTACCATCCTTGAGCTTCTCCGACTTTCGGAAGGGTTAGGGTTAGGGTTAGGGATGAAAGCACATAGGAGAAAGAGATATTCTTGAATAACTTTTTTTGTGAAGGTCGGAGAGACTTGCAAGTAGGCTCTACCCCCACTAAATGGGGTAGCGCGCATCGATCGGTACCATCCTTGAGCTTCTCCGACTTTCGGAAGGGTTAGGGTTAGGGTTAGGGATGAAAGCACATAGGAGAAAGAGATATTCTTGAATAACTTTTTTTGTGAAGGTCGGAGAGACTTGGAAAGTGGTTGCATCTGGACTAATTTGGGTCCTGCGGATCGATTGGTACCATCCCCGAGCTTGTACGACCTTCGGAAGAGGTCGACCGACGAAATTCCCCCAAATCTGAGGAGATATTCTTGAATAACTTTTTTTGTGAAGGTCGGAGAGACTTGCAAGTAGGCTCTACCCCCACTAAATGGGGTAGCGCGCATCGATCGGTTCCATCCTTGAGCTTCTCCGACTTTCGGAAGGGTTAGGGTTAGGGTTAGGGATGAAAGCACATAGGAGAAAGAGATATTCTTGAATAACTTTTTTTGTGAAGGTCGGAGAGACTTGGAAAGTGGTTGCATCTGGACTAATTTGGGTCCTGCGGATCGATTGGTACCATCCCCGAGCTTGTACGACCTTCGGAAGAGGTCGACCGACGAAATTCCCCCAAATCTGAGGAGATATTCTTGAATAACTTTTTTTGTGAAGGTCGGAGAGACTTGCAAGTAGGCTCTACCCCCACTAAATGGGGTAGCGCGCATCGATCGGTACCATCTTTGAGCTTCTCCGACTTTCGGAAGGGTTAGGGTTAGGGTTAGGGATGAAAGCACATAGGAGAAAGAGATATTCTTGAATAACTTTTTTTGTGAAGGTCGGAGAGACTTGCAAGTAGGCTCTACCCCCACTAAATGGGGTAGCGCGCATCGATCGGTACCATCCTTGAGCTTCTCCGACTTTCGGAAGGGTTAGGGTTAGGGTTAGGGATGAAAGCACATAGGAGAAAGAGATATTCTTGAATAACTTTTTTTGTGAAGGTCCGAGAGACTTGGAAAGTGGTTGCATCTGGACTAATTTGGGTCCTGCGGATCGATTGGTACCATCCCCGAGCTTGTACGACCTTCGGAAGAGGTCGACCGACGAAATTCCCCCAAATCTGAGGAGATATTCTTGAATAACTTTTTTTGTGAAGGTCGGAGAGACTTGCAAGTAGGCTCTACCCCCACTAAATGGGGTAGCGCACATCGATGGGTACCATCCTTGAGCTTCTCCGACTTTCGGAAGGGTTAGGGTTAGGGTTAGGGATGAAAGCACATAGGAGAAAGAGATATTCTTGAATAACTTTTTTTGTGAAGGTCGGAAGGACTTGCAAGTAGGCTCTACCCCCACTAAATGGGGTAGCGCGCATCGATCGGTACCATCCTTGAGCTTCTCCGACTTTCGGAAGGGTTAGGGTTAGGGATGAAAGCACATAGGAGAAAGAGATATTCTTGAATAACTTTTTTTGTGAAGGTCGGAGAGACTTGGAAAGTGGTTGCATCTGGACTAATTTGGGTCCTGCGGATCGATTGGTACCATCCCCGAGCTTGTACGACCTTCGGAAGAGGTCGACCGACGAAATTCCCCCAAATCTGAGGAGATATTCTTGAATAACTTTTTTTGTGAAGGTCGGAGAGACTTGCAAGTAGGCTTTACCCCCACTAAATGGGGTAGCGCGCATCGATCGGTACTATCCTTGAGCTTCTCCGACTTTCGGAAGGGTTAGGGTTAGGGATGAAAGCACATAGGAGAAAGAGATATTCTTGAATAACTTTTTTTGTGAAGGTCGGAGAGACTTGCAAGTAGGCTCTACCCCCACTAAATGGGGTAGCGCGCATCGATCGGTACCATCCTTGAGCTTCTCCGACTTTCGGAAGGGTTAGGGTTAGGGTTAGGGATGAAAGCACATAGGAGAAAGAGATATTCTTGAATAACTTTTTTTGTGAAGGTCGGAGAGACTTGCAAGTAGGCTCTACCCCCACTAAATGGGGTAGCGCGCATCGATCGGTACCATCCTTGAGCTTCTCCGACTTTCGGAAGGGTTAGGGTTAGGGTTAGGGATGAAAGCACATAGGAGAAAGAGATATTCTTGAATAACTTTTTTTGTGAAGGTCGGAGAGACTTGGAAAGTGGTTGCATCTGGACTAATTTGGGTCCTGCGGATCGATTGGTACCATCCCCGAGCTTGTACGACCTTCGGAAGAGGTCGACCGACGAAATTCCCCCAAATCTGAGGAGATATTCTTGAATAACTTTTTTTTTGAAGGTCGGAGAGACTTGGAAAGTGGTTGCATCTGGACTAATTTGGGTCCTGCAGATCGATTGGTACCATCCCCGAGCTTGTACGACCTTCGGAAGAGGTCGACCGACGAAATTCCCCCAAATCTGAGGAGATATTCTTGAATAACTTTTTTTGTGAAGGTCGGAGAGACTTGCAAGTAGGCTCTACCCCCACTAAATGGGGTAGCGCACATCGATCAGTACCATCCTTGAGCTTCTCCGACTTTCGGAAGGGTTAGGGTTAGGGTTAGGGATGAAAGCACATAGGAGAAAGAGATATTCTTGAATAACTTTTTTTGTGAAGGTCGGAGAGACTTGCAAGTAGGCTCTACCCCCACTAAATGGGGTAGCGCGCATCGATCAGTACCATCCTTGAGCTTCTCCGACTTTCGGAAGGGTTAGGGTTAGGGTTAGGGATGAAAGCACATAGGAGAAAGAGATATTCTTGAATAACTTTTTTTGTGAAGGTCCGAGAGACTTGGAAAGTGGTTGCATCTGGACTAATTTGGGTCCTGCGGATCGATTGGTACCATCCCCGAGCTTGTACGACCTTCGGAAGAGGTCGACCGACGAAATTCCCCCAAATCTGAGGAGATATTCTTGAATAACTTTTTTTGTGAAGGTCGGAGAGACTTGCAAGTAGGCTCTACCCCCACTAAATGGGGTAGCGCACATCGATGGGTACCATCCTTGAGCTTCTCCGACTTTCGGAAGGGTTAGGGTTAGGGTTAGGGATGAAAGCACATAGGAGAAAGAGATATTCTTGAATAACTTTTTTTGTGAAGGTCGGAAGGACTTGCAAGTAGGCTCTACCCCCACTAAATGGGGTAGCGCGCATCGATCGGTACCATCCTTGAGCTTCTCCGACTTTCGGAAGGGTTAGGGTTAGGGATGAAAGCACATAGGAGAAAGAGATATTCTTGAATAACTTTTTTTGTGAAGGTCGGAGAGACTTGGAAAGTGGTTGCATCTGGACTAATTTGGGTCCTGCGGATCGATTGGTACCATCCCCGAGCTTGTACGACCTTCGGAAGAGGTCGACCGACGAAATTCCCCCAAATCTGAGGAGATATTCTTGAATAACTTTTTTTGTGAAGGTCGGAGAGACTTGCAAGTAGGCTTTACCCCCACTAAATGGGGTAGCGCGCATCGATCGGTACTATCCTTGAGCTTCTCCGACTTTCGGAAGGGTTAGGGTTAGGGATGAAAGCACATAGGAGAAAGAGATATTCTTGAATAACTTTTTTTGTGAAGGTCGGAGAGACTTGCAAGTAGGCTCTACCCCCACTAAATGGGGTAGCGCGCATCGATCGGTACCATCCTTGAGCTTCTCCGACTTTCGGAAGGGTTAGGGTTAGGGTTAGGGATGAAAGCACATAGGAGAAAGAGATATTCTTGAATAACTTTTTTTGTGAAGGTCGGAGAGACTTGCAAGTAGGCTCTACCCCCACTAAATGGGGTAGCGCGCATCGATCGGTACCATCCTTGAGCTTCTCCGACTTTCGGAAGGGTTAGGGTTAGGGTTAGGGATGAAAGCACATAGGAGAAAGAGATATTCTTGAATAACTTTTTTTGTGAAGGTCGGAGAGACTTGCAAGTAGGCTCTACCCCCACTAAATGGGGTAGCGCGCATCGATCGGTACCATCCTTGAGCTTCTCCGACTTTCGGAAGGGTTAGGGTTAGGGTTAGGGATGAAAGCACATAGGAGAAAGAGATATTCTTGAATAACTTTTTTTGTGAAGGTCGGAGAGACTTGGAAAGTGGTTGCATCTGGACTAATTTGGGTCCTGCGGATCGATTGCTACCATCCCCGAGCTTGTACGACCTTCGGAAGAGGTCGACCGACGAAATTCCCCCAAATCTGAGGAGATATTCTTGAATAACTTTTTTTTTGAAGGTCGGAGAGACTTGGAAAGTGGTTGCATCTGGACTAATTTGGGTCCTGCAGATCGATTGGTACCATCCCCGAGCTTGTACGACCTTCGGAAGAGGTCGACCGACGAAATTCCCCCAAATCTGAGGAGATATTCTTGAATAACTTTTTTTGTGAAGGTCGGAGAGACTTGCAAGTAGGCTCTACCCCCACTAAATGGGGTAGCGCACATCGATCGGTACCATCCTTGAGCTTCTCCGACTTTCGGAAGGGTTAGGGTTAGGGATGAAAGCACATAGGAGAAAGAGATATTCTTGAATAACTTTTTCTGTGAAGGTCGGAGAGACTTGCAAGTAGGCTCTACCCCCACTAAATGGGGTAGCGCGCATCGATCGGTACCATCCTTGAGCTTCTCCGACTTTCGGAAGGGTTAGGGTTAGGGTTAGGGATGAAAGCACATAGGAGAAAGAGATATTCTTGAATAACTTTTTTTGTGAAGGTCGGAGAGACTTGCAAGTAGGCTCTACCCCCACTAAATGGGGTAACGCGCATCGATCGGTACCATCCTTGAGCTTCTCCGACTTTCGGAAGGGTTAGGGTTAGGGTTAGGGATGAAAGCACATAGGAGAAAGAGATATTCTTGAATAACTTTTTTTGTGAAGGTCGGAGAGACTTGGAAAGTGGTTGCATCTGGACTAATTTGGGTCCTGCGGATCGATTGGTACCATCCCCGAGCTTGTACGACCTTCGGAAGAGGTCGACCGACGAAATTCCCCCAAATCTGAGGAGATATTCTTGAATAACTTTTTTTGTGAAGGTCGGAGAGACTTGCAAGTAGGCTCTACCCCCACTAAATGGGGTAGCGCGCATCGATCGGTTCCATCCTTGAGCTTCTCCGACTTTCGGAAGGGTTAGGGTTAGGGTTAGGGATGAAAGCACATAGGAGAAAGAGATATTCTTGAATAACTTTTTTTGTGAAGGTCGGAGAGACTTGCAAGTAGGCTCTACCCCCACTAAATGGGGTAGCGCGCATCGATCGGTACCATCCTTGAGCTTCTCCGACTTTCGGAAGGGTTAGGGTTAGGGTTAGGGATGAAAGCACATAGGAGAAAGAGATATTCTTGAATAACTTTTTTTGTGAAGGTCGGAGAGACTTGGAAAGTGGTTGCATCTGGACTAATTTGGGTCCTGCAGATCGATTGGTACCATCCCCGAGCTTGTACGACCTTCGGAAGAGGTCGACCGACGAAATTCCCCCAAATCTGAGGAGATATTCTTGAATAACTTTTTTTGTGAAGGTCGGAGAGACTTGCAAGTAGGCTTTACCCCCACTAAATGGGGTAGCGCGCATCGATCGGTACCATCCTTGAGCTTCTCCGACTTTCGGAAGGGTTAGGGTTAGGGTTAGGGATGAAAGCACATAGGAGAAAGAGATATTCTTGAATAACTTTTTTTGTGAAGGTCGGAGAGACTTGCAAGTAGGCTCTACCCCCACTAAATGGGGTAGCGCGCATCGATCGGTACCATCCTTGAGCTTCTCCGACTTTCGGAAGGGTTAGGGTTAGGGTTAGGGATGAAAGCACATAGGAGAAAGAGATATTCTTGAATAACTTTTTTTGTGAAGGTCGGAGAGACTTGGAAAGTGGTTGCATCTGGACTAATTTGGGTCCTGCGGATCGATTGGTACCATCCCCGAGCTTGTACGACCTTCGGAAGAGGTCGACCGACGAAATTCCCCCAAATCTGAGGAGATATTCTTGAATAACTTTTTTTGTGAAGGTCGGAGAGACTTGCAAGTAGGCTCTACCCCCACTAAATGGGGTAGCGCGCATCGATCGGTTCCATCCTTGAGCTTCTCCGACTTTCGGAAGGGTTAGGGTTAGGGTTAGGGATGAAAGCACATAGGAGAAAGAGATATTCTTGAATAACTTTTTTTGTGAAGGTCGGAGAGACTTGGAAAGTGGTTGCATCTGGACTAATTTGGGTCCTGCGGATCGATTGGTACCATCCCCGAGCTTGTACGACCTTCGGAAGAGGTCGACCGACGAAATTCCCCCAAATCTGAGGAGATATTCTTGAATAACTTTTTTTGTGAAGGTCGGAGAGACTTGCAAGTAGGCTCTACCCCCACTAAATGGGGTAGCGCGCATCGATCGGTACCATCTTTGAGCTTCTCCGACTTTCGGAAGGGTTAGGGTTAGGGTTAGGGATGAAAGCACATAGGAGAAAGAGATATTCTTGAATAACTTTTTTTGTGAAGGTCGGAGAGACTTGCAAGTAGGCTCTACCCCCACTAAATGGGGTAGCGCGCATCGATCGGTACCATCCTTGAGCTTCTCCGACTTTCGGAAGGGTTAGGGTTAGGGTTAGGGATGAAAGCACATAGGAGAAAGAGATATTCTTGAATAACTTTTTTTGTGAAGGTCCGAGAGACTTGGAAAGTGGTTGCATCTGGACTAATTTGGGTCCTGCGGATCGATTGGTACCATCCCCGAGCTTGTACGACCTTCGGAAGAGGTCGACCGACGAAATTCCCCCAAATCTGAGGAGATATTCTTGAATAACTTTTTTTGTGAAGGTCGGAGAGACTTGCAAGTAGGCTCTACCCCCACTAAATGGGGTAGCGCACATCGATGGGTACCATCCTTGAGCTTCTCCGACTTTCGGAAGGGTTAGGGTTAGGGTTAGGGATGAAAGCACATAGGAGAAAGAGATATTCTTGAATAACTTTTTTTGTGAAGGTCGGAAGGACTTGCAAGTAGGCTCTACCCCCACTAAATGGGGTAGCGCGCATCGATCGGTACCATCCTTGAGCTTCTCCGACTTTCGGAAGGGTTAGGGTTAGGGATGAAAGCACATAGGAGAAAGAGATATTCTTGAATAACTTTTTTTGTGAAGGTCGGAGAGACTTGGAAAGTGGTTGCATCTGGACTAATTTGGGTCCTGCGGATCGATTGGTACCATCCCCGAGCTTGTACGACCTTCGGAAGAGGTCGACCGACGAAATTCCCCCAAATCTGAGGAGATATTCTTGAATAACTTTTTTTGTGAAGGTCGGAGAGACTTGCAAGTAGGCTTTACCCCCACTAAATGGGGTAGCGCGCATCGATCGGTACTATCCTTGAGCTTCTCCGACTTTCGGAAGGGTTAGGGTTAGGGATGAAAGCACATAGGAGAAAGAGATATTCTTGAATAACTTTTTTTGTGAAGGTCGGAGAGACTTGCAAGTAGGCTCTACCCCCACTAAATGGGGTAGCGCGCATCGATCGGTACCATCCTTGAGCTTCTCCGACTTTCGGAAGGGTTAGGGTTAGGGATAGGGATGAAAGCACATAGGAGAAAGAGATATTCTTGAATAACTTTTTTTGTGAAGGTCGGAGAGACTTGCAAGTAGGCTCTACCCCCACTAAATGGGGTAGCGCGCATCGATCGGTACCATCCTTGAGCTTCTCCGACTTTCGGAAGGGTTAGGGTTAGGGTTAGGGATGAAAGCACATAGGAGAAAGAGATATTCTTGAATAACTTTTTTTGTGAAGGTCGGAGAGACTTGGAAAGTGGTTGCATCTGGACTAATTTGGGTCCTGCGGATCGATTGGTACCATCCCCGAGCTTGTACGACCTTCGGAAGAGGTCGACCGACGAAATTCCCCCAAATCTGAGGAGATATTCTTGAATAACTTTTTTTTTGAAGGTCGGAGAGACTTGGAAAGTGGTTGCATCTGGACTAATTTGGGTCCTGCAGATCGATTGGTACCATCCCCGAGCTTGTACGACCTTCGGAAGAGGTCGACCGACGAAATTCCCCCAAATCTGAGGAGATATTCTTGAATAACTTTTTTTGTGAAGGTCGGAGAGACTTGCAAGTAGGCTCTACCCCCACTAAATGGGGTAGCGCACATCGATCAGTACCATCCTTGAGCTTCTCCGACTTTCGGAAGGGTTAGGGTTAGGGTTAGGGATGAAAGCACATAGGAGAAAGAGATATTCTTGAATAACTTTTTTTGTGAAGGTCGGAGAGACTTGCAAGTAGGCTCTACCCCCACTAAATGGGGTAGCGCGCATCGATCAGTACCATCCTTGAGCTTCTCCGACTTTCGGAAGGGTTAGGGTTAGGGTTAGGGATGAAAGCACATAGGAGAAAGAGATATTCTTGAATAACTTTTTTTGTGAAGGTCCGAGAGACTTGGAAAGTGGTTGCATCTGGACTAATTTGGGTCCTGCGGATCGATTGGTACCATCCCCGAGCTTGTACGACCTTCGGAAGAGGTCGACCGACGAAATTCCCCCAAATCTGAGGAGATATTCTTGAATAACTTTTTTTGTGAAGGTCGGAGAGACTTGCAAGTAGGCTCTACCCCCACTAAATGGGGTAGCGCACATCGATGGGTACCATCCTTGAGCTTCTCCGACTTTCGGAAGGGTTAGGGTTAGGGTTAGGGATGAAAGCACATAGGAGAAAGAGATATTCTTGAATAACTTTTTTTGTGAAGGTCGGAAGGACTTGCAAGTAGGCTCTACCCCCACTAAATGGGGTAGCGCGCATCGATCGGTACCATCCTTGAGCTTCTCCGACTTTCGGAAGGGTTAGGGTTAGGGATGAAAGCACATAGGAGAAAGAGATATTCTTGAATAACTTTTTTTGTGAAGGTCGGAGAGACTTGGAAAGTGGTTGCATCTGGACTAATTTGGGTCCTGCGGATCGATTGGTACCATCCCCGAGCTTGTACGACCTTCGGAAGAGGTCGACCGACGAAATTCCCCCAAATCTGAGGAGATATTCTTGAATAACTTTTTTTGTGAAGGTCGGAGAGACTTGCAAGTAGGCTTTACCCCCACTAAATGGGGTAGCGCGCATCGATCGGTACTATCCTTGAGCTTCTCCGACTTTCGGAAGGGTTAGGGTTAGGGATGAAAGCACATAGGAGAAAGAGATATTCTTGAATAACTTTTTTTGTGAAGGTCGGAGAGACTTGCAAGTAGGCTCTACCCCCACTAAATGGGGTAGCGCGCATCGATCGGTACCATCCTTGAGCTTCTCCGACTTTCGGAAGGGTTAGGGTTAGGGTTAGGGATGAAAGCACATAGGAGAAAGAGATATTCTTGAATAACTTTTTTTGTGAAGGTCGGAGAGACTTGCAAGTAGGCTCTACCCCCACTAAATGGGGTAGCGCGCATCGATCGGTACCATCCTTGAGCTTCTCCGACTTTCGGAAGGGTTAGGGTTAGGGTTAGGGATGAAAGCACATAGGAGAAAGAGATATTCTTGAATAACTTTTTTTGTGAAGGTCGGAGAGACTTGGAAAGTGGTTGCATCTGGACTAATTTGGGTCCTGCGGATCGATTGGTACCATCCCCGAGCTTGTACGACCTTCGGAAGAGGTCGACCGACGAAATTCCCCCAAATCTGAGGAGATATTCTTGAATAACTTTTTTTTTGAAGGTCGGAGAGACTTGGAAAGTGGTTGCATCTGGACTAATTTGGGTCCTGCAGATCGATTGGTACCATCCCCGAGCTTGTACGACCTTCGGAAGAGGTCGACCGACGAAATTCCCCCAAATCTGAGGAGATATTCTTGAATAACTTTTTTTGTGAAGGTCGGAGAGACTTGCAAGTAGGCTCTACCCCCACTAAATGGGGTAGCGCGCATCGATCAGTACCATCCTTGAGCTTCTCCGACTTTCGGAAGGGTTAGGGTTAGGGTTAGGGATGAAAGCACATAGGAGAAAGAGATATTCTTGAATAACTTTTTTTGTGAAGGTCGGAGAGACTTGCAAGTAGGCTCTACCCCCACTAAATGGGGTAGCGCGCATCGATCAGTACCATCCTTGAGCTTCTCCGACTTTCGGAAGGGTTAGGGTTAGGGTTAGGGATGAAAGCACATAGGAGAAAGAGATATTCTTGAATAACTTTTTTTGTGAAGGTCCGAGAGACTTGGAAAGTGGTTGCATCTGGACTAATTTGGGTCCTGCGGATCGATTGGTACCATCCCCGAGCTTGTACGACCTTCGGAAGAGGTCGACCGACGAAATTCCCCCAAATCTGAGGAGATATTCTTGAATAACTTTTTTTGTGAAGGTCGGAGAGACTTGCAAGTAGGCTCTACCCCCACTAAATGGGGTAGCGCACATCGATGGGTACCATCCTTGAGCTTCTCCGACTTTCGGAAGGGTTAGGGTTAGGGTTAGGGATGAAAGCACATAGGAGAAAGAGATATTCTTGAATAACTTTTTTTGTGAAGGTCGGAAGGACTTGCAAGTAGGCTCTACCCCCACTAAATGGGGTAGCGCGCATCGATCGGTACCATCCTTGAGCTTCTCCGACTTTCGGAAGGGTTAGGGTTAGGGATGAAAGCACATAGGAGAAAGAGATATTCTTGAATAACTTTTTTTGTGAAGGTCGGAGAGACTTGGAAAGTGGTTGCATCTGGACTAATTTGGGTCCTGCGGATCGATTGGTACCATCCCCGAGCTTGTACGACCTTCGGAAGAGGTCGACCGACGAAATTCCCCCAAATCTGAGGAGATATTCTTGAATAACTTTTTTTGTGAAGGTCGGAGAGACTTGCAAGTAGGCTTTACCCCCACTAAATGGGGTAGCGCGCATCGATCGGTACTATCCTTGAGCTTCTCCGACTTTCGGAAGGGTTAGGGTTAGGGATGAAAGCACATAGGAGAAAGAGATATTCTTGAATAACTTTTTTTGTGAAGGTCGGAGAGACTTGCAAGTAGGCTCTACCCCCACTAAATGGGGTAGCGCGCATCGATCGGTACCATCCTTGAGCTTCTCCGACTTTCGGAAGGGTTAGGGTTAGGGTTAGGGATGAAAGCACATAGGAGAAAGAGATATTCTTGAATAACTTTTTTTGTGAAGGTCGGAGAGACTTGCAAGTAGGCTCTACCCCCACTAAATGGGGTAGCGCGCATCGATCGGTACCATCCTTGAGCTTCTCCGACTTTCGGAAGGGTTAGGGTTAGGGTTAGGGATGAAAGCACATAGGAGAAAGAGATATTCTTGAATAACTTTTTTTGTGAAGGTCGGAGAGACTTGCAAGTAGGCTCTACCCCCACTAAATGGGGTAGCGCGCATCGATCGGTACCATCCTTGAGCTTCTCCGACTTTCGGAAGGGTTAGGGTTAGGGTTAGGGATGAAAGCACATAGGAGAAAGAGATATTCTTGAATAACTTTTTTTGTGAAGGTCCGAGAGACTTGGAAAGTGGTTGCATCTGGACTAATTTGGGTCCTGCGGATCGATTGGTACCATCCCCGAGCTTGTACGACCTTCGGAAGAGGTCGACCGACGAAATTCCCCCAAATCTGAGGAGATATTCTTGAATAACTTTTTTTTTGAAGGTCGGAGAGACTTGGAAAGTGGTTGCATCTGGACTAATTTGGGTCCTGCAGATCGATTGGTACCATCCCCGAGCTTGTACGACCTTCGGAAGAGGTCGACCGACGAAATTCCCCCAAATCTGAGGAGATATTCTTGAATAACTTTTTTTGTGAAGGTCGGAGAGACTTGCAAGTAGGCTCTACCCCCACTAAATGGGGTAGCGCGCATCGATCAGTACCATCCTTGAGCTTCTCCGACTTTCGGAAGGGTTAGGGTTAGGGTTAGGGATGAAAGCACATAGGAGAAAGAGATATTCTTGAATAACTTTTTTTGTGAAGGTCGGAGAGACTTGCAAGTAGGCTCTACCCCCACTAAATGGGGTAGCGCGCATCGATCAGTACCATCCTTGAGCTTCTCCGACTTTCGGAAGGGTTAGGGTTAGGGTTAGGGATGAAAGCACATAGGAGAAAGAGATATTCTTGAATAACTTTTTTTGTGAAGGTCCGAGAGACTTGGAAAGTGGTTGCATCTGGACTAATTTGGGTCCTGCGGATCGATTGGTACCATCCCCGAGCTTGTACGACCTTCGGAAGAGGTCGACCGACGAAATTCCCCCAAATCTGAGGAGATATTCTTGAATAACTTTTTTTGTGAAGGTCGGAGAGACTTGCAAGTAGGCTCTACCCCCACTAAATGGGGTAGCGCACATCGATGGGTACCATCCTTGAGCTTCTCCGACTTTCGGAAGGGTTAGGGTTAGGGTTAGGGATGAAAGCACATAGGAGAAAGAGATATTCTTGAATAACTTTTTTTGTGAAGGTCGGAAGGACTTGCAAGTAGGCTCTACCCCCACTAAATGGGGTAGCGCGCATCGATCGGTACCATCCTTGAGCTTCTCCGACTTTCGGAAGGGTTAGGGTTAGGGATGAAAGCACATAGGAGAAAGAGATATTCTTGAATAACTTTTTTTGTGAAGGTCGGAGAGACTTGGAAAGTGGTTGCATCTGGACTAATTTGGGTCCTGCGGATCGATTGGTACCATCCCCGAGCTTGTACGACCTTCGGAAGAGGTCGACCGACGAAATTCCCCCAAATCTGAGGAGATATTCTTGAATAACTTTTTTTGTGAAGGTCGGAGAGACTTGCAAGTAGGCTTTACCCCCACTAAATGGGGTAGCGCGCATCGATCGGTACTATCCTTGAGCTTCTCCGACTTTCGGAAGGGTTAGGGTTAGGGATGAAAGCACATAGGAGAAAGAGATATTCTTGAATAACTTTTTTTGTGAAGGTCGGAGAGACTTGCAAGTAGGCTCTACCCCCACTAAATGGGGTAGCGCGCATCGATCGGTACCATCCTTGAGCTTCTCCGACTTTCGGAAGGGTTAGGGTTAGGGTTAGGGATGAAAGCACATAGGAGAAAGAGATATTCTTGAATAACTTTTTTTGTGAAGGTCGGAGAGACTTGCAAGTAGGCTCTACCCCCACTAAATGGGGTAGCGCGCATCGATCGGTACCATCCTTGAGCTTCTCCGACTTTCGGAAGGGTTAGGGTTAGGGTTAGGGATGAAAGCACATAGGAGAAAGAGATATTCTTGAATAACTTTTTTTGTGAAGGTCGGAGAGACTTGCAAGTAGGCTCTACCCCCACTAAATGGGGTAGCGCGCATCGATCGGTACCATCCTTGAGCTTCTCCGACTTTCGGAAGGGTTAGGGTTAGGGTTAGGGATGAAAGCACATAGGAGAAAGAGATATTCTTGAATAACTTTTTTTGTGAAGGTCGGAGAGACTTGGAAAGTGGTTGCATCTGGACTAATTTGGGTCCTGCGGATCGATTGCTACCATCCCCGAGCTTGTACGACCTTCGGAAGAGGTCGACCGACGAAATTCCCCCAAATCTGAGGAGATATTCTTGAATAACTTTTTTTTTGAAGGTCGGAGAGACTTGGAAAGTGGTTGCATCTGGACTAATTTGGGTCCTGCAGATCGATTGGTACCATCCCCGAGCTTGTACGACCTTCGGAAGAGGTCGACCGACGAAATTCCCCCAAATCTGAGGAGATATTCTTGAATAACTTTTTTTGTGAAGGTCGGAGAGACTTGCAAGTAGGCTCTACCCCCACTAAATGGGGTAGCGCACATCGATCGGTACCATCCTTGAGCTTCTCCGACTTTCGGAAGGGTTAGGGTTAGGGATGAAAGCACATAGGAGAAAGAGATATTCTTGAATAACTTTTTCTGTGAAGGTCGGAGAGACTTGCAAGTAGGCTCTACCCCCACTAAATGGGGTAGCGCGCATCGATCGGTACCATCCTTGAGCTTCTCCGACTTTCGGAAGGGTTAGGGTTAGGGTTAGGGATGAAAGCACATAGGAGAAAGAGATATTCTTGAATAACTTTTTTTGTGAAGGTCGGAGAGACTTGCAAGTAGGCTCTACCCCCACTAAATGGGGTAACGCGCATCGATCGGTACCATCCTTGAGCTTCTCCGACTTTCGGAAGGGTTAGGGTTAGGGTTAGGGATGAAAGCACATAGGAGAAAGAGATATTCTTGAATAACTTTTTTTGTGAAGGTCGGAGAGACTTGGAAAGTGGTTGCATCTGGACTAATTTGGGTCCTGCGGATCGATTGGTACCATCCCCGAGCTTGTACGACCTTCGGAAGAGGTCGACCGACGAAATTCCCCCAAATCTGAGGAGATATTCTTGAATAACTTTTTTTGTGAAGGTCGGAGAGACTTGCAAGTAGGCTCTACCCCCACTAAATGGGGTAGCGCGCATCGATCGGTTCCATCCTTGAGCTTCTCCGACTTTCGGAAGGGTTAGGGTTAGGGTTAGGGATGAAAGCACATAGGAGAAAGAGATATTCTTGAATAACTTTTTTTGTGAAGGTCGGAGAGACTTGCAAGTAGGCTCTACCCCCACTAAATGGGGTAGCGCGCATCGATCGGTACCATCCTTGAGCTTCTCCGACTTTCGGAAGGGTTAGGGTTAGGGTTAGGGATGAAAGCACATAGGAGAAAGAGATATTCTTGAATAACTTTTTTTGTGAAGGTCGGAGAGACTTGGAAAGTGGTTGCATCTGGACTAATTTGGGTCCTGCAGATCGATTGGTACCATCCCCGAGCTTGTACGACCTTCGGAAGAGGTCGACCGACGAAATTCCCCCAAATCTGAGGAGATATTCTTGAATAACTTTTTTTGTGAAGGTCGGAGAGACTTGCAAGTAGGCTTTACCCCCACTAAATGGGGTAGCGCGCATCGATCGGTACCATCCTTGAGCTTCTCCGACTTTCGGAAGGGTTAGGGTTAGGGTTAGGGATGAAAGCACATAGGAGAAAGAGATATTCTTGAATAACTTTTTTTGTGAAGGTCGGAGAGACTTGCAAGTAGGCTCTACCCCCACTAAATGGGGTAGCGCGCATCGATCGGTTCCATCCTTGAGCTTCTCCGACTTTCGGAAGGGTTAGGGTTAGGGTTAGGGATGAAAGCACATAGGAGAAAGAGATATTCTTGAATAACTTTTTTTGTGAAGGTCGGAGAGACTTGGAAAGTGGTTGCATCTGGACTAATTTGGGTCCTGCGGATCGATTGGTACCATCCCCGAGCTTGTACGACCTTCGGAAGAGGTCGACCGACGAAATTCCCCCAAATCTGAGGAGATATTCTTGAATAACTTTTTTTGTGAAGGTCGGAGAGACTTGCAAGTAGGCTCTACCCCCACTAAATGGGGTAGCGCGCATCGATCGGTACCATCTTTGAGCTTCTCCGACTTTCGGAAGGGTTAGGGTTAGGGTTAGGGATGAAAGCACATAGGAGAAAGAGATATTCTTGAATAACTTTTTTTGTGAAGGTCGGAGAGACTTGCAAGTAGGCTCTACCCCCACTAAATGGGGTAGCGCGCATCGATCGGTACCATCCTTGAGCTTCTCCGACTTTCGGAAGGGTTAGGGTTAGGGTTAGGGATGAAAGCACATAGGAGAAAGAGATATTCTTGAATAACTTTTTTTGTGAAGGTCCGAGAGACTTGGAAAGTGGTTGCATCTGGACTAATTTGGGTCCTGCGGATCGATTGGTACCATCCCCGAGCTTGTACGACCTTCGGAAGAGGTCGACCGACGAAATTCCCCCAAATCTGAGGAGATATTCTTGAATAACTTTTTTTGTGAAGGTCGGAGAGACTTGCAAGTAGGCTCTACCCCCACTAAATGGGGTAGCGCACATCGATGGGTACCATCCTTGAGCTTCTCCGACTTTCGGAAGGGTTAGGGTTAGGGTTAGGGATGAAAGCACATAGGAGAAAGAGATATTCTTGAATAACTTTTTTTGTGAAGGTCGGAAGGACTTGCAAGTAGGCTCTACCCCCACTAAATGGGGTAGCGCGCATCGATCGGTACCATCCTTGAGCTTCTCCGACTTTCGGAAGGGTTAGGGTTAGGGATGAAAGCACATAGGAGAAAGAGATATTCTTGAATAACTTTTTTTGTGAAGGTCGGAGAGACTTGGAAAGTGGTTGCATCTGGACTAATTTGGGTCCTGCGGATCGATTGGTACCATCCCCGAGCTTGTACGACCTTCGGAAGAGGTCGACCGACGAAATTCCCCCAAATCTGAGGAGATATTCTTGAATAACTTTTTTTGTGAAGGTCGGAGAGACTTGCAAGTAGGCTTTACCCCCACTAAATGGGGTAGCGCGCATCGATCGGTACTATCCTTGAGCTTCTCCGACTTTCGGAAGGGTTAGGGTTAGGGATGAAAGCACATAGGAGAAAGAGATATTCTTGAATAACTTTTTTTGTGAAGGTCGGAGAGACTTGCAAGTAGGCTCTACCCCCACTAAATGGGGTAGCGCGCATCGATCGGTACCATCCTTGAGCTTCTCCGACTTTCGGAAGGGTTAGGGTTAGGGATAGGGATGAAAGCACATAGGAGAAAGAGATATTCTTGAATAACTTTTTTTGTGAAGGTCGGAGAGACTTGCAAGTAGGCTCTACCCCCACTAAATGGGGTAGCGCGCATCGATCGGTACCATCCTTGAGCTTCTCCGACTTTCGGAAGGGTTAGGGTTAGGGTTAGGGATGAAAGCACATAGGAGAAAGAGATATTCTTGAATAACTTTTTTTGTGAAGGTCGGAGAGACTTGGAAAGTGGTTGCATCTGGACTAATTTGGGTCCTGCGGATCGACTGGTACCATCCCCGAGCTTGTACGACCTTCGGAAGAGGTCGACCGACGAAATTCCCCCAAATCTGAGGAGATATTCTTGAATAACTTTTTTTTTGAAGGTCGGAGAGACTTGGAAAGTGGTTGCATCTGGACTAATTTGGGTCCTGCAGATCGATTGGTACCATCCCCGAGCTTGTACGACCTTCGGAAGAGGTCGACCGACGAAATTCCCCCAAATCTGAGGAGATATTCTTGAATAACTTTTTTTGTGAAGGTCGGAGAGACTTGCAAGTAGGCTCTACCCCCACTAAATGGGGTAGCGCACATCGATCGGTACCATCCTTGAGCTTCTCCGACTTTCGGAAGGGTTAGGGTTAGGGTTAGGGATGAAAGCACATAGGAGAAAGAGATATTCTTGAATAACTTTTTCTGTGAAGGTCGGAGAGACTTGCAAGTAGGCTGTACCCCCCCTAAATGGGGTAGCGCGCATCGATCGGTACCATCCTTGAGCTTCTCCGACTTTCGGAAGGGTTAGGGTTAGGGTTAGGGATGAAAGCACATAGGAGAAAGAGATATTCTTGAATAACTTTTTTTGTGAAGGTCGGAGAGACTTGCAAGTAGGCTCTACCCCCACTAAATGGGGTAGCGCGCATCGATCGGTACCATCCTTGAGCTTCTCCGACTTTCGGAAGGGTTAGGGTTAGGGTTAGGGATGAAAGCACATAGGAGAAAGAGATATTCTTGAATAACTTTTTTTGTGAAGGTCGGAGAGACTTGGAAAGTGGTTGCATCTGGACTAATTTGGGTCCTGCGGATCGATTGGTACCATCCCCGAGCTTGTACGACCTTCGGAAGAGGTCGACCGACGAAATTCCCCCAAATCTGAGGAGATATTCTTGAATAACTTTTTTGTGAAGGTCGGAGAGACTTGCAAGTAGGCTCTACCCCCACTAAATGGGGTAGCGCGCATCGATCGGTTCCATCCTTGAGCTTCTCCGACTTTCGGAAGGGTTAGGGTTAGGGTTAGGGATGAAAGCACATAGGAGAAAGAGATATTCTTGAATAACTTTTTTTGTGAAGGTCGGAGAGACTTGCAAGTAGGCTCTACCCCCACTAAATGGGGTAGCGCGCATCGATCGGTACCATCTTTGAGCTTCTCCGACTTTCGGAAGGGTTAGGGTTAGGGTTAGGGATGAAAGCACATAGGAGAAAGAGATATTCTTGAATAACTTTTTTTGTGAAGGTCGGAGAGACTTGGAAAGTGGTTGCATCTGGACTAATTTGGGTCCTGCGGATCGATTGGTACCATCCCCGAGCTTGTACGACCTTCGGAAGAGGTCGACCGACGAAATTCCCCCAAATCTGAGGAGATATTCTTGAATAACTTTTTTTGTGAAGGTCGGAGAGACTTGCAAGTAGGCTCTACCCCCACTAAATGGGGTAGCGCGCATCGATCGGTACCATCCTTGAGCTTCTCCGACTTTCGGAAGGGTTAGGGTTAGGGTTAGGGATGAAAGCACATAGGAGAAAGAGATATTCTTGAATAACTTTTTTTGTGAAGGTCGGAGAGACTTGCAAGTAGGCTCTACCCCCACTAAATGGGGTAGCGCGCATCGATCGGTACCATCCTTGAGCTTCTCCGACTTTCGGAAGGGTTAGGGTTAGGGTTAGGGATGAAAGCACATAGGAGAAAGAGATATTCTTGAATAACTTTTTTTGTGAAGGTCGGAGAGACTTGGAAAGTGGTTGCATCTGGACTAATTTGGGTCCTGCGGATCGATTGGTACCATCCCCGAGCTTGTACGACCTTCGGAAGAGGTCGACCGACGAAATTCCCCCAAATCTGAGGAGATATTCTTGAATAACTTTTTTTGTGAAGGTCGGAGAGACTTGCAAGTAGGCTCTACCCCCACTAAATGGGGTAGCGCGCATCGATCGGTTCCATCCTTGAGCTTCTCCGACTTTCGGAAGGGTTAGGGTTAGGGTTAGGGATGAAAGCACATAGGAGAAAGAGATATTCTTGAATAACTTTTTTTGTGAAGGTCGGAGAGACTTGGAAAGTGGTTGCATCTGGACTAATTTGGGTCCTGCGGATCGATTGGTACCATCCCCGAGCTTGTACGACCTTCGGAAGAGGTCGACCGACGAAATTCCCCCAAATCTGAGGAGATATTCTTGAATAACTTTTTTTGTGAAGGTCGGAGAGACTTGCAAGTAGGCTCTACCCCCACTAAATGGGGTAGCGCGCATCGATCGGTACCATCCTTGAGCTTCTCCGACTTTCGGAAGGGTTAGGGTTAGGGTTAGGGATGAAAGCACATAGGAGAAAGAGATATTCTTGAATAACTTTTTTTGTGAAGGTCGGAGAGACTTGCAAGTAGGCTCTACCCCCACTAAATGGGGTAGCGCGCATCGATCGGTACCATCCTTGAGCTTCTCCGACTTTCGGAAGGGTTAGGGTTAGGGTTAGGGATGAAAGCACATAGGAGAAAGAGATATTCTTGAATAACTTTTTTTGTGAAGGTCGGAGAGACTTGCAAGTAGGCTCTACCCCCACTAAATGGGGTACCGCGCATCGATCGGTACCATCCTTGAGCTTCTCCGACTTTCGGAAGGGTTAGGGTTAGGGTTAGGGATGAAAGCACATAGGAGAAAGAGATATTCTTGAATAACTTTTTTTGTGAAGGTCCGAGAGACTTGGAAAGTGGTTGCATCTGGACTAATTTGGGTCCTGCGGATCGATTGGTACCATCCCCGAGCTTGTACGACCTTCGGAAGAGGTCGACCGACGAAATTCCCCCAAATCTGAGGAGATATTCTTGAATAACTTTTTTTTTGAAGGTCGGAGAGACTTGGAAAGTGGTTGCATCTGGACTAATTTGGGTCCTGCAGATCGATTGGTACCATCCCCGAGCTTGTACGACCTTCGGAAGAGGTCGACCGACGAAATTCCCCCAAATCTGAGGAGATATTCTTGAATAACTTTTTTTGTGAAGGTCGGAGAGACTTGCAAGTAGGCTCTACCCCCACTAAATGGGGTAGCGCACATCGATCGGTACCATCCTTGAGCTTCTCCGACTTTCGGAAGGGTTAGGGTTAGGGTTAGGGATGAAAGCACATAGGAGAAAGAGATATTCTTGAATAACGTTTTCTGTGAAGGTCGGAGAGACTTGCAAGTAGGCTCTACCCCCACTAAATGGGGTAGCGCGCATCGATCGGTACCATCCTTGAGCTTCTCCGACTTTCGGAAGGGTTAGGGTTAGGGTTAGGGATGAAAGCACATAGGAGAAAGAGATATTCTTGAATAACTTTTTTTGTGAAGGTCGGAGAGACTTGCAAGTAGGCTCTACCCCCACTAAATGGGGTAGCGCGCATCGATCGGTACCATCCTTGAGCTTCTCCGACTTTCGGAAGGGTTAGGGTTAGGGTTAGGGATGAAAGCACATAGGAGAAAGAGATATTCTTGAATAACTTTTTTTGTGAAGGTCGGAGAGACTTGGAAAGTGGTTGCATCTGGACTAATTTGGGTCCTGCGGATCGATTGGTACCATCCCCGAGCTTGTACGACCTTCGGAAGAGGTCGACCGACGAAATTCCCCCAAATCTGAGGAGATATTCTTGAATAACTTTTTTTGTGAAGGTCGGAGAGACTTGCAAGTAGGCTCTACCCCCACTAAATGGGGTAGCGCGCATCGATCGGTACCATCCTTGAGCTTCTCCGACTTTCGGAAGGGTTAGGGTTAGGGTTAGGGATGAAAGCACATAGGAGAAAGAGATATTCTTGAATAACTTTTTTTGTGAAGGTCGGAGAGACTTGCAAGTAGGCTCTACCCCCACTAAATGGGGTAGCGCGCATCGATCGGTACCATCCTTGAGCTTCTCCGACTTTCGGAAGGGTTAGGGTTAGGGTTAGGGATGAAAGCACATAGGAGAAAGAGATATTCTTGAATAACTTTTTTTGTGAAGGTCGGAGAGACTTGGAAAGTGGTTGCATCTGGACTAATTTGGGTCCTGCGGATCGATTGGTACCATCCCCGAGCTTGTACAACCTTCGGAAGAGGTCGACCGACGAAATTCCCCCAAATCTGAGGAGATATTCTTGAATAACTTTTTTTGTGAAGGTCGGAGAGACTTGCAAGTAGGCTCTACCCCCACTAAATGGGGTAGCGCGCATCGATCGGTTCCATCCTTGAGCTTCTCCGACTTTCGGAAGGGTTAGGGTTAGGGTTAGGGATGAAAGCACATAGGAGAAAGAGATATTCTTGAATAACTTTTTTTGTGAAGGTCGGAGAGACTTGAAAAGTGGTTGCATCTGGACTAATTTGGGTCCTGCGGATCGATTGGTACCATCCCCGAGCTTGTACGACCTTCGGAAGAGGTCGACCGACGAAATTCCCCCAAATCTGAGGAGATATTCTTGAATAACTTTTTTTGTGAAGGTCGGAGAGACTTGCAAGTAGGCTCTACCCCCACTAAATGGGGTAGCGCGCATCGATCGGTACCATCCTTGAGCTTCTCCGACTTTCGGAAGGGTTAGGGTTAGGGTTAGGGATGAAAGCACATAGGAGAAAGAGATATTCTTGAATAACTTTTTTTGTGAAGGTCGGAGAGACTTGCAAGTAGGCTCTACCCCCACTAAATGGGGTAGCGCGCATCGATCGGTACCATCCTTGAGCTTCTCCGACTTTCGGAAGGGTTAGGGTTAGGGTTAGGGATGAAAGCACATAGGAGAAAGAGATATTCTTGAATAACTTTTTTTGTGAAGGTCGGAGAGACTTGCAAGTAGGCTCTACCCCCACTAAATGGGGTAGCGCGCATCGATCGGTACCATCCTTGAGCTTCTCCGACTTTCGGAAGGGTTAGGGTTAGGGTTAGGGATGAAAGCACATAGGAGAAAGAGATATTCTTGAATAACTTTTTTTGTGAAGGTCCGAGAGACTTGGAAAGTGGTTGCATCTGGACTAATTTGGGTCCTGCGGATCGATTGGTACCATCCCCGAGCTTGTACGACCTTCGGAAGAGGTCGACCGACGAAATTCCCCCAAATCTGAGGAGATATTCTTGAATAACTTTTTTTTTGAAGGTCGGAGAGACTTGGAAAGTGGTTGCATCTGGACTAATTTGGGTCCTGCAGATCGATTGGTACCATCCCCGAGCTTGTACGACCTTCGGAAGAGGTCGACCGACGAAATTCCCCCAAATCTGAGGAGATATTCTTGAATAACTTTTTTTGTGAAGGTCGGAGAGACTTGCAAGTAGGCTCTACCCCCACTAAATGGGGTAGCGCACATCGATCGGTACCATCCTTGAGCTTCTCCGACTTTCGGAAGGGTTAGGGTTAGGGTTAGGGATGAAAGCACATAGGAGAAAGAGATATTCTTGAATAACGTTTTCTGTGAAGGTCGGAGAGACTTGCAAGTAGGCTCTACCCCCACTAAATGGGGTAGCGCGCATCGATCGGTACCATCCTTGAGCTTCTCCGACTTTCGGAAGGGTTAGGGTTAGGGTTAGGGATGAAAGCACATAGGAGAAAGAGATATTCTTGAATAACTTTTTTTGTGAAGGTCGGAGAGACTTGCAAGTAGGCTCTACCCCCACTAAATGGGGTAGCGCGCATCGATCGGTACCATCCTTGAGCTTCTCCGACTTTCGGAAGGGTTAGGGTTAGGGTTAGGGATGAAAGCACATAGGAGAAAGAGATATTCTTGAATAACTTTTTTTGTGAAGGTCGGAGAGACTTGGAAAGTGGTTGCATCTGGACTAATTTGGGTCCTGCGGATCGATTGGTACCATCCCCGAGCTTGTACGACCTTCGGAAAAGGTCGACCGACGAAATTCCCCCAAATCTGAGGAGATATTCTTGAATAACTTTTTTTGTGAAGGTCGGAGAGACTTGCAAGTAGGCTCTACCCCCACTAAATAGGGTAGCGCGCATCGATCGGTACTATCCTTGAGCTTCTCCGACTTTCGGAAGGGTTAGGGTTAGGGTTAGGGATGAAAGCACATAGGAGAAAGAGATATTCTTGAATAACTTTTTTTGTGAAGGTCGGAGAGACTTGGAAAGTGGTTGCATCTGGACTAATTTGGGTCCTGCGGATCGATTGGTACCATCCCCGAGCTTGTACGAGCTTCGGAAGAGGTCGACCGACGAAATTCCCCCAAATCTGAGGAGATATTCTTGAATAACTTTTTTTGTGAAGGTCGGAGAGACTTGCAAGTAGGCTTTACCCCAACTAAATGGGGTAGCGCGCATCGATCGGTACCATCCTTGAGCTTCTCCGACTTTCGGAAGGGTTAGGGTTAGGGTTAGGGATGAAAGCACATAGGAGAAAGAGATATTCTTGAAAAACTTTTTTTGTGAAGGTCGGAGAGACTTGCAAGTAGGCTCTACCCCCACTAAATGGGGTAGCGCGCATCGATCAGTACCATCCTTGAGCTTCTCCGACTTTCGGAAGGGTTAGGGTTAGGGTTAGGGATGAAAGCACATAGGAGAAAGAGATATTCTTGAATAACTTTTTTTGTGAAGGTTGGAGAGACTTGCAAGTAGGCTCTACCCCCACTAAATGGGGTAGCGCGCATCGATCGGTACCATCTTTGAGCTTCTCCGACTTTCGGAAGGGTTAGGGTTAGGGTTAGGGATGAAAGCACATAGGAGAAAGAGATATTCTTGAATAACTTTTTTTGTGAAGGTCGGAGAGACTTGCAAGTAGGCTCTACCCCCACTAAATGGGGTAGCGCGCATCGATCGGTACCATCCTTGAGCTTCTCCGACTTTCGGAAGGGTTAGGGTTAGGGTTAGGGATGAAAGCACATAGGAGAAAGAGATATTCTTGAATAACTTTTTTTGTGAAGGTCGGAGAGACTTGGAAAGTGGTTGCATCTGGACTAATTTGGGTCCTGCGGATCGATTGGTACCATCCCCGAGCTTGTACGACCTTCGGAAGAGGTCGACCGACGAAATTCCCCCAAATCTGAGGAGATATTCTTGAATAACTTTTTTTGTGAAGGTCGGAGAGACTTGCAAGTAGGCTCTACCCCCACTAAATGGGGTAGCGCACATCGATCGGTACCATCCTTGAGCTTCTCCGACTTTCGGAAGGGTTAGGGTTAGGGTTAGGGATGAAAGCACATAGGAGAAAGAGATATTCTTGAATAACTTTTTTTGTGAAGGTCGGAGAGACTTGCAAGTAGGCTCTACCCCCACTAAATGGGGTAGCGCGCATCGATCGGTACCATCCTTGAGCTTCTCCGACTTTCGGAAGGGTTAGGGTTAGGGTTAGGGATGAAAGCACATAGGAGAAAGAGATATTCTTGAATAACTTTTTTTGTGAAGGTCGGAGAGACTTGGAAAGTGGTTGCATCTGGACTAATTTGGGTCCTGCGGATCGATTGGTACCATCCCCGAGCTTGTACGACCTTCGGAAGAGGTCGACCGACGAAATTCCCCCAAATCTGAGGAGATATTCTTGAATAACTTTTTTTGTGAAGGTCGGAGAGACTTGCAAGTAGGCTCTACCCCCACTAAATGGGGTAGCGCGCATCGATCGGTACCATCCTTGAGCTTCTCCGACTTTCGGAAGGGTTAGGGTTAGGGTTAGGGATGAAAGCACATAGGAGAAAGAGATATTCTTGAATAACTTTTTTTGTGAAGGTCGGAGAGACTTGCAAGTAGGCTCTACCCCCACTAAATGGGGTAGCGCGCATCGATCGGTACCATCCTTGAGCTTCTCCGACTTTCGGAAGGGTTAGGGTTAGGGATGAAAGCACATAGGAGAAAGAGATATTCTTGAATAACTTTTTTTGTGAAGGTCGGAGAGACTTGGAAAGTGGTTGCATCTGGACTAATTTGGGTCCTGCGGATCGATTGGTACCATCCCCGAGCTTGTACGACCTTCGGAAGAGGTCGACCGACGAAATTCCCCCAAATCTGAGGAGATATTCTTGAATAACTTTTTTTGTGAAGGTCGGAGAGACTTGCAAGTAGGCTCTACCCCCACTAAATGGGGTAGCGCACATCGATCGGTACCATCCTTGAGCTTCTCCGACTTTCGGAAGGGTTAGGGTTAGGGTTAGGGATGAAAGCACATAGGAGAAAGAGATATTCTTGAATAACTTTTTTTGTGAAGGTCGGAAGGACTTGCAAGTAGGCTCTACCCCCACTAAATGGGGTAGCACGCATCGATCGGTACCATCCTTGAGCTTCTCCGACTTTCGGAAGGGTTAGGGTTAGGGATGAAAGCACATAGGAGAAAGAGATATTCTTGAATAACTTTTTTTTTGAAGGTCGGAGAGACTTGGAAAGTGGTTGCATCTGGACTAATTTGGGTCCTGCAGATCGATTGGTACCATCCCCGAGCTTGTACGACCTTCGGAAGAGGTCGACCGACGAAATTCCCCCAAATCTGAGGAGATATTCTTGAATAACTTTTTTTGTGAAGGTCGGAGAGACTTGCAAGTAGGCTCTACCCCCACTAAATGGGGTAGCGCACATCGATCGGTACCATCCTTGAGCTTCTCCGACTTTCGGAAGGGTTAGGGTTAGGGTTAGGGATGAAAGCACATAGGAGAAAGAGATATTCTTGAATAACGTTTTCTGTGAAGGTCGGAGAGACTTGCAAGTAGGCTCTACCCCCACTAAATGGGGTAGCGCGCATCGATCGGTACCATCCTTGAGCTTCTCCGACTTTCGGAAGGGTTAGGGTTAGGGTTAGGGATGAAAGCACATAGGAGAAAGAGATATTCTTGAATAACTTTTTTTGTGAAGGTCGGAGAGACTTGCAAGTAGGCTCTACCCCCACTAAATGGGGTAGCGCGCATCGATCGGTACCATCCTTGAGCTTCTCCGACTTTCGGAAGGGTTAGGGTTAGGGTTAGGGATGAAAGCACATAGGAGAAAGAGATATTCTTGAATAACTTTTTTTGTGAAGGTCGGAGAGACTTGGAAAGTGGTTGCATCTGGACTAATTTGGGTCCTGCGGATCGATTGGTACCATCCCCGAGCTTGTACGACCTTCGGAAAAGGTCGACCGACGAAATTCCCCCAAATCTGAGGAGATATTCTTGAATAACTTTTTTTGTGAAGGTCGGAGAGACTTGCAAGTAGGCTCTACCCCCACTAAATAGGGTAGCGCGCATCGATCGGTACTATCCTTGAGCTTCTCCGACTTTCGGAAGGGTTAGGGTTAGGGTTAGGGATGAAAGCACATAGGAGAAAGAGATATTCTTGAATAACTTTTTTTGTGAAGGTCGGAGAGACTTGGAAAGTGGTTGCATCTGGACTAATTTGGGTCCTGCGGATCGATTGGTACCATCCCCGAGCTTGTACGAGCTTCGGAAGAGGTCGACCGACGAAATTCCCCCAAATCTGAGGAGATATTCTTGAATAACTTTTTTTGTGAAGGTCGGAGAGACTTGCAAGTAGGCTTTACCCCAACTAAATGGGGTAGCGCGCATCGATCGGTACCATCCTTGAGCTTCTCCGACTTTCGGAAGGGTTAGGGTTAGGGTTAGGGATGAAAGCACATAGGAGAAAGAGATATTCTTGAAAAACTTTTTTTGTGAAGGTCGGAGAGACTTGCAAGTAGGCTCTACCCCCACTAAATGGGGTAGCGCGCATCGATCAGTACCATCCTTGAGCTTCTCCGACTTTCGGAAGGGTTAGGGTTAGGGTTAGGGATGAAAGCACATAGGAGAAAGAGATATTCTTGAATAACTTTTTTTGTGAAGGTTGGAGAGACTTGCAAGTAGGCTCTACCCCCACTAAATGGGGTAGCGCGCATCGATCGGTACCATCTTTGAGCTTCTCCGACTTTCGGAAGGGTTAGGGTTAGGGTTAGGGATGAAAGCACATAGGAGAAAGAGATATTCTTGAATAACTTTTTTTGTGAAGGTCGGAGAGACTTGCAAGTAGGCTCTACCCCCACTAAATGGGGTAGCGCGCATCGATCGGTACCATCCTTGAGCTTCTCCGACTTTCGGAAGGGTTAGGGTTAGGGTTAGGGATGAAAGCACATAGGAGAAAGAGATATTCTTGAATAACTTTTTTTGTGAAGGTCGGAGAGACTTGGAAAGTGGTTGCATCTGGACTAATTTGGGTCCTGCGGATCGATTGGTACCATCCCCGAGCTTGTACGACCTTCGGAAGAGGTCGACCGACGAAATTCCCCCAAATCTGAGGAGATATTCTTGAATAACTTTTTTTGTGAAGGTCGGAGAGACTTGCAAGTAGGCTCTACCCCCACTAAATGGGGTAGCGCACATCGATCGGTACCATCCTTGAGCTTCTCCGACTTTCGGAAGGGTTAGGGTTAGGGTTAGGGATGAAAGCACATAGGAGAAAGAGATATTCTTGAATAACTTTTTTTGTGAAGGTCGGAGAGACTTGCAAGTAGGCTCTACCCCCACTAAATGGGGTAGCGCGCATCGATCGGTACCATCCTTGAGCTTCTCCGACTTTCGGAAGGGTTAGGGTTAGGGTTAGGGATGAAAGCACATAGGAGAAAGAGATATTCTTGAATAACTTTTTTTGTGAAGGTCGGAGAGACTTGGAAAGTGGTTGCATCTGGACTAATTTGGGTCCTGCGGATCGATTGGTACCATCCCCGAGCTTGTACGACCTTCGGAAGAGGTCGACCGACGAAATTCCCCCAAATCTGAGGAGATATTCTTGAATAACTTTTTTTGTGAAGGTCGGAGAGACTTGCAAGTAGGCTCTACCCCCACTAAATGGGGTAGCGCGCATCGATCGGTACCATCCTTGAGCTTCTCCGACTTTCGGAAGGGTTAGGGTTAGGGTTAGGGATGAAAGCACATAGGAGAAAGAGATATTCTTGAATAACTTTTTTTGTGAAGGTCGGAGAGACTTGCAAGTAGGCTCTACCCCCACTAAATGGGGTAGCGCGCATCGATCGGTACCATCCTTGAGCTTCTCCGACTTTCGGAAGGGTTAGGGTTAGGGATGAAAGCACATAGGAGAAAGAGATATTCTTGAATAACTTTTTTTGTGAAGGTCGGAGAGACTTGGAAAGTGGTTGCATCTGGACTAATTTGGGTCCTGCGGATCGATTGGTACCATCCCCGAGCTTGTACGACCTTCGGAAGAGGTCGACCGACGAAATTCCCCCAAATCTGAGGAGATATTCTTGAATAACTTTTTTTGTGAAGGTCGGAGAGACTTGCAAGTAGGCTCTACCCCCACTAAATGGGGTAGCGCACATCGATCGGTACCATCCTTGAGCTTCTCCGACTTTCGGAAGGGTTAGGGTTAGGGTTAGGGATGAAAGCACATAGGAGAAAGAGATATTCTTGAATAACTTTTTTTGTGAAGGTCGGAAGGACTTGCAAGTAGGCTCTACCCCCACTAAATGGGGTAGCACGCATCGATCGGTACCATCCTTGAGCTTCTCCGACTTTCGGAAGGGTTAGGGTTAGGGATGAAAGCACATAGGAGAAAGAGATATTCTTGAATAACTTTTTTTGTGAAGGTCGGAGAGACTTGGAAAGTGGTTGCATCTGGACTAATTTGGGTCCTGCGGATCGATTGGTACCATCCCCGAGCTTGTACGACCTTCGGAAGAGGTCGACCGACGAAATTCCCCCAAATCTGAGGAGATATTCTTGAATAACTTTTTTTGTGAAGGTCGGAGAGACTTGCAAGTAGGCTCTACCCCCACTAAATGGGGTAGCGCGCATCGATCGGTACTATCCTTGAGCTTCTCCGACTTTCGGAAGGGTTAGGGTTAGGGATGAAAGCACATAGGAGAAAGAGATATTCTTGAATAACTTTTTTTGTGAAGGTCGGAGAGACTTGCAAGTAGGCTCTACCCCCACTAAATGGGGTAGCGCGCATCGATCGGTACCATCCTTGAGCTTCTCCGACTTTCGGAAGGGTTAGGGTTAGGGTTAGGGATGAAAGCACATAGGAGAAAGAGATATTCTTGAATAACTTTTTTTGTGAAGGTCGGAGAGACTTGCAAGTAGGCTCTACCCCCACTAAATGGGGTAGCGCGCATCGATCGGTACCATTTTTGAGCTTCTCCGACTTTCGGAAGGGTTAGGGTTAGGGTTAGGGATGAAAGCACATAGGAGAAAGAGATATTCTTGAATAACTTTTTTTGTGAAGGTCGGAGAGACTTGGAAAGTGGTTGCATCTGGACTAATTTGGGTCCTGCGGATCGATTGGTACCATCCCCGAGCTTGTACGACCTTCGGAAGAGGTCGACCGACGAAATTCCCCCAAATCTGAGGAGATATTCTTGAATAACTTTTTTTGTGAAGGTCGGAGAGACTTGCAAGTAGGCTTTACCCCCACTAAATGGGGTAGCGCACATCGATCGGTACCATCCTTGAGCTTCTCCGACTTTCGGAAGGGTTAGGGTTAGGGTTAGGGATGAAAGCACATAGGAGAAAGAGATATTCTTGAATAACTTTTTCTGTGAAGGTCGGAGAGACTTGCAAGTAGGCTCTACCCCCACTAAATGGGGTAGCGCGCATCGATCGGTACCATCCTTGAGCTTCTCCGACTTTCGGAAGGGTTAGGGTTAGGGTTAGGGATGAAAGCACATAGGAGAAAGAGATATTCTTGAATAACTTTTTTTGTGAAGGTCGGAGAGACTTGCAAGTAGGCTCTACCCCCACTAAATGGGGTAGCGCGCATCGATCGGTACCATCCTTGAGCTTCTCCGACTTTCGGAAGGGTTAGGGTTAGGGTTAGGGATGAAAGCACATAGGAGAAAGAGATATTCTTGAATAACTTTTTTTGTGAAGGTCGGAGAGACTTGGAAAGTGGTTGCATCTGGACTAATTTGGGTCCTGCGGATCGATTGGTACCATCCCCGAGCTTGTACGACCTTCGGAAAAGGTCGACCGACGAAATTCCCCCAAATCTGAGGAGATATTCTTGAATAACTTTTTTTGTGAAGGTCGGAGAGACTTGCAAGTAGGCTCTACCCCCACTAAATGGGGTAGCGCGCATCGATCGGTTCCATCCTTGAGCTTCTCCGACTTTCGGAAGGGTTAGGGTTAGGGTTAGGGATGAAAGCACACTGGAGAAAGAGATATTCTTGAATAACTTTTTTTGTGAAGGTCGGAGAGACTTGGAAAGTGGTTGCATCTGGACTAATTTGGGTCCTGCGGATCGATTGGTACCATCCCCGAGCTTTTACGACCTTCGGAAGAGGTCGACCGACGAAATTCCCCCAAATCTGAGGAGATATTCTTGAATAACTTTTTTTGTGAAGGTCGGAGAGACTTGCAAGTAGGCTCTACCCCCACTAAATGTGGTAGCGCGCATCGATCGGTACCATCCTTGAGCTTCTCCGACTTTCGGAAGGGTTAGGGTTAGGGTTAGGGATGAAAGCACATAGGAGAAAGAGATATTCTTGAATAACTTTTTTTGTGAAGGTCGGAGAGACTTGCAAGTAGGCTCTACCCCCACTAAATGGAGTAGCGCGCATCGATCGGTACCATCCTTGAGCTTCTCCGACTTTCGGAAGGGTTAGGGTTAGGGTTAGGGATGAAAGCACATAGGAGAAAGAGATATTCTTGAATAACTTTTTTTGTGAAGGTCGGAGAGACTTGGAAAGTGGTTGCATCTGGACTAATTTGGGTCCTGCGGATCGATTGGTACCATCCCCGAGCTTGTACGACCTTCGAAAGAGGTCGACCGACGAAATTCCCCCAAATCTGAGGAGATATTCTTGAATAACTTTTTTTGTGAAGGTCGGAGAGACTTGCAAGTAGGCTCTACCCCCACTAAATGGGGTAGCGCACATCGATCGGTACTATCCTTGAGCTTCTCCGACTTTCGGAAGGGTTAGGGTTAGGGTTAGGGATGAAAGCACATAGGAGAAAGAGATATTCTTGAATAACTTTTTTTGTGAAGGTCAGAGAGACTTGCAAGTAGGCTCTACCCCCACTAAATGGGGTAGCGCGCATCGATCGGTACCATCCTTGAGCTTCTCCGACTTTCGGAAGGGTTAGGGTTAGGGTTAGGGATGAAAGCACATAGGAGAAAGAGATATTCTTGAATAACTTTTTTTGTGAAGGTCGGAGAGACTTGCAAGTAGGCTCTACCCCCACTAAATGGGGTAGCGCGCATCGATCGGTACCATACTTGAGCTTCTCCGACTTTCGGAAGGGTTAGGGTTAGGGTTAGGGATGAAAGCACATAGGAGAAAGAGATATTCTTGAATAACTTTTTTTGTGAAGGTCCGAGAGACTTGGAAAGTGGTTGCATCTGGACTAATTTGGGTCCTGCGGATCGATTGGTACCATCCCCGAGCTTGTACGACCTTCGGAAGAGGTCGACCGACGAAATTCCCCCAAATCTGAGGAGATATTCTTGAATAACTTTTTTTTTGAAGGTCGGAGAGACTTGGAAAGTGGTTGCATCTGGACTAATTTGGGTCCTGCAGATCGATTGGTACCATCCCCGAGCTTGTACGACCTTCGGAAGAGGTCGACCGACGAAATTCCCCCAAATCTGAGGAGATATTCTTGAATAACTTTTTTTGTGAAGGTCGGAGAGACTTGCAAGTAGGCTCTACCCCCACTAAATGGGGTAGCGCACATCGATCGGTACCATCCTTGAGCTTCTCCGACTTTCGGAAGGGTTAGGGTTAGGGTTAGGGATGAAAGCACATAGGAGAAAGAGATATTCTTGAATAACGTTTTCTGTGAAGGTCGGAGAGACTTGCAAGTAGGCTCTACCCCCACTAAATGGGGTAGCGCGCATCGATCGGTACCATCCTTGAGCTTCTCCGACTTTCGGAAGGGTTAGGGTTAGGGTTAGGGATGAAAGCACATAGGAGAAAGAGATATTCTTGAATAACTTTTTTTGTGAAGGTCGGAGAGACTTGCAAGTAGGCTCTACCCCCACTAAATGGGGTAGCGCGCATCGATCGGTACCATCCTTGAGCTTCTCCGACTTTCGGAAGGGTTAGGGTTAGGGTTAGGGATGAAAGCACATAGGAGAAAGAGATATTCTTGAATAACTTTTTTTGTGAAGGTCGGAGAGACTTGGAAAGTGGTTGCATCTGGACTAATTTGGGTCCTGCGGATCGATTGGTACCATCCCCGAGCTTGTACGACCTTCGGAAAAGGTCGACCGACGAAATTCCCCCAAATCTGAGGAGATATTCTTGAATAACTTTTTTTGTGAAGGTCGGAGAGACTTGCAAGTAGGCTCTACCCCCACTAAATAGGGTAGCGCGCATCGATCGGTACTATCCTTGAGCTTCTCCGACTTTCGGAAGGGTTAGGGTTAGGGTTAGGGATGAAAGCACATAGGAGAAAGAGATATTCTTGAATAACTTTTTTTGTGAAGGTCGGAGAGACTTGGAAAGTGGTTGCATCTGGACTAATTTGGGTCCTGCGGATCGATTGGTACCATCCCCGAGCTTGTACGAGCTTCGGAAGAGGTCGACCAACGAAATTCCCCCAAATCTGAGGAGATATTCTTGAATAACTTTTTTTGTGAAGGTCGGAGAGACTTGCAAGTAGGCTTTACCCCAACTAAATGGGGTAGCGCGCATCGATCGGTACCATCCTTGAGCTTCTCCGACTTTCGGAAGGGTTAGGGTTAGGGTTAGGGATGAAAGCACATAGGAGAAAGAGATATTCTTGAAAAACTTTTTTTGTGAAGGTCGGAGAGACTTGCAAGTAGGCTCTACCCCCACTAAATGGGGTAGCGCGCATCGATCAGTACCATCCTTGAGCTTCTCCGACTTTCGGAAGGGTTAGGGTTAGGGTTAGGGATGAAAGCACATAGGAGAAAGAGATATTCTTGAATAACTTTTTTTGTGAAGGTTGGAGAGACTTGCAAGTAGGCTCTACCCCCACTAAATGGGGTAGCGCGCATCGATCGGTACCATCTTTGAGCTTCTCCGACTTTCGGAAGGGTTAGGGTTAGGGTTAGGGATGAAAGCACATAGGAGAAAGAGATATTCTTGAATAACTTTTTTTGTGAAGGTCGGAGAGACTTGCAAGTAGGCTCTACCCCCACTAAATGGGGTAGCGCGCATCGATCGGTACCATCCTTGAGCTTCTCCGACTTTCGGAAGGGTTAGGGTTAGGGTTAGGGATGAAAGCACATAGGAGAAAGAGATATTCTTGAATAACTTTTTTTGTGAAGGTCGGAGAGACTTGGAAAGTGGTTGCATCTGGACTAATTTGGGTCCTGCGGATCGATTGGTACCATCCCCGAGCTTGTACGACCTTCGGAAGAGGTCGACCGACGAAATTCCCCCAAATCTGAGGAGATATTCTTGAATAACTTTTTTTGTGAAGGTCGGAGAGACTTGCAAGTAGGCTCTACCCCCACTAAATGGGGTAGCGCACATCGATCGGTACCATCCTTGAGCTTCTCCGACTTTCGGAAGGGTTAGGGTTAGGGTTAGGGATGAAAGCACATAGGAGAAAGAGATATTCTTGAATAACTTTTTTTCTGAAGGTCGGAGAGACTTGCAAGTAGGCTCTACCCCCACTAAATGGGGTAGCGCGCATCGATCGGTACCATCCTTGAGCTTCTCCGACTTTCGGAAGGGTTAGGGTTAGGGTTAGGGATGAAAGCACATAGGAGAAAGAGATATTCTTGAATAACTTTTTTTGTGAAGGTCGGAGAGACTTGGAAAGTGGTTGCATCTGGACTAATTTGGGTCCTGCGGATCGATTGGTACCATCCCCGAGCTTGTACGACCTTCGGAAGAGGTCGACCGACGAAATTCCCCCAAATCTGAGGAGATATTCTTGAATAACTTTTTTTGTGAAGGTCGGAGAGACTTGCAAGTAGGCTCTACCCCCACTAAATGGGGTAGCGCGCATCGATCGGTACCATCCTTGAGCTTCTCCGACTTTCGGAAGGGTTAGGGTTAGGGTTAGGGATGAAAGCACATAGGAGAAAGAGATATTCTTGAATAACTTTTTTTGTGAAGGTCGGAGAGACTTGCAAGTAGGCTCTACCCCCACTAAATGGGGTAGCGCGCATCGATCGGTACCATCCTTGAGCTTCTCCGACTTTCGGAAGGGTTAGGGTTAGGGTTAGGGATGAAAGCACATAGGAGAAAGAGATATTCTTGAATAACTTTTTCTGTGAAGGTCGGAGAGACTTGCAAGTAGGCTCTACCCCCACTAAATGGGGTAGCGCGCATCGATCGGTACCATCCTTGAGCTTCTCCGACTTTCGGAAGGGTTAGGGTTAGGGATGAAAGCACATAGGAGAAAGAGATATTCTTGAATAACTTTTTTTGTGAAGGTCGGAGAGACTTGGAAAGTGGTTGCATCTGGACTAATTTGGGTCCTGCAGATCGATTGGTACCATCCCCGAGCTTGTACGACCTTCGGAAGAGGTCGACCGACGAAATTCCCCCAAATCTGAGGAGATATTCTTGAATAACTTTTTTTGTGAAGGTCGGAGAGACTTGCAAGTAGGCTCTACCCCCACTAAATGGGGTAGCGCACATCGATCGGTACCATCCTTGAGCTTCTCCGACTTTCGGAAGGGTTAGGGTTAGGGTTAGGGATGAAAGCACATAGGAGAAAGAGATATTCTTGAATAACTTTTTTTGTGAAGGTCGGAAGGACTTGCAAGTAGGCTCTACCCCCACTAAATGGGGTAGCACGCATCGATCGGTACCATCCTTGAGCTTCTCCGACTTTCGGAAGGGTTAGGGTTAGGGATGAAAGCACATAGGAGAAAGAGATATTCTTGAATAACTTTTTTTGTGAAGGTCGGAGAGACTTGCAAGTAGGCTCTACCCCCACTAAATGGGGTAGCGCGCATCGATCGGTACCATCCTTGAGCTTCTCCGACTTTCGGAAGGGTTAGGGTTAGGGTTAGGGATGAAAGCACATAGGAGAAAGAGATATTCTTGAATAACTTTTTTTGTGAAGGTCGGAGAGACTTGCAAGTAGGCTCTACCCCCACTAAATGGGGTAGCGCGCATCGATCGGTACCATTTTTGAGCTTCTCCGACTTTCGGAAGGGTTAGGGTTAGGGTTAGGGATGAAAGCACATAGGAGAAAGAGATATTCTTGAATAACTTTTTTTGTGAAGGTCGGAGAGACTTGGAAAGTGGTTGCATCTGGACTAATTTGGGTCCTGCGGATCGATTGGTACCATCCCCGAGCTTGTACGACCTTCGGAAGAGGTCGACCGACGAAATTCCCCCAAATCTGAGGAGATATTCTTGAATAACTTTTTTTTTGAAGGTCGGAGAGACTTGGAAAGTGGTTGCATCTGGACTAATTTGGGTCCTGCAGATCGATTGGTACCATTCCCGAGCTTGTACGACCTTCGGAAGAGGTCGACCGACGAAATTCCCCCAAATCTGAGGAGATATTCTTGAATAACTTTTTTTGTGAAGGTCGGAGAGACTTGCAAGTAGGCTTTACCCCCACTAAATGGGGTAGCGCACATCGATCGGTACCATCCTTGAGCTTCTCCGACTTTCGGAAGGGTTAGGGTTAGGGTTAGGGATGAAAGCACATAGGAGAAAGAGATATTCTTGAATAACTTTTTTTGTGAAGGTCGGAGAGACTTGGAAAGTGGTTGCATCTGGACTAATTTGGGTCCTGCGGATCGATTGGTACCATCCCCGAGCTTGTACGACCTTCGGAAGAGGTCGACCGACGAAATTCCCCCAAATCTGAGGAGATATTCTTGAATAACTTTTTTTGTGAAGGTCGGAGAGACTTGCAAGTAGGCTCTACCCCCACTAAATGGGGTAGCGCGCATCGATCGGTACCATCCTTGAGCTTCTCCGACTTTCGGAAGGGTTAGGGTTAGGGTTAGGGATGAAAGCACATAGGAGAAAGAGATATTCTTGAATAACTTTTTTTGTGAAGGTCGGAGAGACTTGCAAGTAGGCTCTACCCCCACTAAATGGGGTAGCGCGCATCGATCGGTACCATCCTTGAGCTTCTCCGACTTTCGGAAGGGTTAGGGTTAGGGTTAGGGATGAAAGCACATAGGAGAAAGAGATATTCTTGAATAACTTTTTTTGTGAAGGTCGGAGAGACTTGGAAAGTGGTTGCATCTGGACTAATTTGGGTCCTGCGGATCGATTGGTACCATCTCCGAGCTTGTACGACCTTCGGAAGAGGTCGACCGACGAAATTCCCCCAAATCTGAGGAGATATTCTTGAATAACTTTTTTTGTGAAGGTCGGAGAGACTTGCAAGTAGGCTCTACCCCCACTAAATGGGGTAGCGCGCATCGATCGGTACCATCCTTGAGCTTCTCCGACTTTCGGAAGGGTTAGGGTTAGGGTTAGGGATGAAAGCACATAGGAGAAAGAGATATTCTTGAATAACTTTTTTTGTGAAGGTCGGAGAGACTTGGAAAGTGGTTGCATCTGGACTAATTTGGGTCCTGCGGATCGATTGGTACCATCCCCGAGCTTGTACGACCTTCGGAAGAGGTCGACCGACGAAATTCCCCCAAATCTGAGGAGATATTCTTGAATAACTTTTTTTGTGAAGGTCGGAGAGACTTGCAAGTAGGCTCTACCCCCACTAAATGGGGTAGCGCGCATCGATCGGTACCATCCTTGAGCTTCTCCGACTTTCGGAAGGGTTAGGGTTAGGGTTAGGGATGAAAGCACATAGGAGAAAGAGATATTCTTGAATAACTTTTTTTGTGAAGGTCGGAGAGACTTGCAAGTAGGCTCTACCCCCACTAAATGGGGTAGCGCGCATCGATCGGTACCATCCTTGAGCTTCTCCGACTTTCGGAAGGGTTAGGGTTAGGGTTAGGGATGAAAGCACATAGGAGAAAGAGATATTCTTGAATAACTTTTTCTGTGAAGGTCGGAGAGACTTGCAAGTAGGCTCTACCCCCACTAAATGGGGTAGCGCGCATCGATCGGTACCATCCTTGAGCTTCTCCGACTTTCGGAAGGGTTAGGGTTAGGGATGAAAGCACATAGGAGAAAGAGATATTCTTGAATAACTTTTTTTGTGAAGGTCGGAGAGACTTGGAAAGTGGTTGCATCTGGACTAATTTGGGTCCTGCAGATCGATTGGTACCATCCCCGAGCTTGTACGACCTTCGGAAGAGGTCGACCGACGAAATTCCCCCAAATCTGAGGAGATATTCTTGAATAACTTTTTTTGTGAAGGTCGGAGAGACTTGCAAGTAGGCTCTACCCCCACTAAATGGGGTAGCGCACATCGATCGGTACCATCCTTGAGCTTCTCCGACTTTCGGAAGGGTTAGGGTTAGGGTTAGGGATGAAAGCACATAGGAGAAAGAGATATTCTTGAATAACTTTTTTTGTGAAGGTCGGAAGGACTTGCAAGTAGGCTCTACCCCCACTAAATGGGGTAGCACGCATCGATCGGTACCATCCTTGAGCTTCTCCGACTTTCGGAAGGGTTAGGGTTAGGGATGAAAGCACATAGGAGAAAGAGATATTCTTGAATAACTTTTTTTGTGAAGGTCGGAGAGACTTGCAAGTAGGCTCTACCCCCACTAAATGGGGTAGCGCGCATCGATCGGTACCATCCTTGAGCTTCTCCGACTTTCGGAAGGGTTAGGGTTAGGGTTAGGGATGAAAGCACATAGGAGAAAGAGATATTCTTGAATAACTTTTTTTGTGAAGGTCGGAGAGACTTGCAAGTAGGCTCTACCCCCACTAAATGGGGTAGCGCGCATCGATCGGTACCATTTTTGAGCTTCTCCGACTTTCGGAAGGGTTAGGGTTAGGGTTAGGGATGAAAGCACATAGGAGAAAGAGATATTCTTGAATAACTTTTTTTGTGAAGGTCGGAGAGACTTGGAAAGTGGTTGCATCTGGACTAATTTGGGTCCTGCGGATCGATTGGTACCATCCCCGAGCTTGTACGACCTTCGGAAGAGGTCGACCGACGAAATTCCCCCAAATCTGAGGAGATATTCTTGAATAACTTTTTTTTTGAAGGTCGGAGAGACTTGGAAAGTGGTTGCATCTGGACTAATTTGGGTCCTGCAGATCGATTGGTACCATTCCCGAGCTTGTACGACCTTCGGAAGAGGTCGACCGACGAAATTCCCCCAAATCTGAGGAGATATTCTTGAATAACTTTTTTTGTGAAGGTCGGAGAGACTTGCAAGTAGGCTTTACCCCCACTAAATGGGGTAGCGCACATCGATCGGTACCATCCTTGAGCTTCTCCGACTTTCGGAAGGGTTAGGGTTAGGGTTAGGGATGAAAGCACATAGGAGAAAGAGATATTCTTGAATAACTTTTTCTGTGAAGGTCGGAGAGACTTGCAAGTAGGCTCTACCCCCACTAAATGGGGTAGCGCGCATCGATCGGTACCATCCTTGAGCTTCTCCGACTTTCGGAAGGGTTAGGGTTAGGGTTAGGGATGAAAGCACATAGGAGAAAGAGATATTCTTGAATAACTTTTTTTGTGAAGGTCGGAGAGACTTGCAAGTAGGCTCTACCCCCACTAAATGGGGTAGCGCGCATCGATCGGTACCATCCTTGAGCTTCTCCGACTTTCGGAAGGGTTAGGGTTAGGGTTAGGGATGAAAGCACATAGGAGAAAGAGATATTCTTGAATAACTTTTTTTGTGAAGGTCGGAGAGACTTGGAAAGTGGTTGCATCTGGACTAATTTGGGTCCTGCGGATCGATTGGTACCATCCCCGAGCTTGTACGACCTTCGGAAAAGGTCGACCGACGAAATTCCCCCAAATCTGAGGAGATATTCTTGAATAACTTTTTTTGTGAAGGTCGGAGAGACTTGCAAGTAGGCTCTACCCCCACTAAATGGGGTAGCGCGCATCGATCGGTTCCATCCTTGAGCTTCTCCGACTTTCGGAAGGGTTAGGGTTAGGGTTAGGGATGAAAGCACACTGGAGAAAGAGATATTCTTGAATAACTTTTTTTGTGAAGGTCGGAGAGACTTGGAAAGTGGTTGCATCTGGACTAATTTGGGTCCTGCGGATCGATTGGTACCATCCCCGAGCTTTTACGACCTTCGGAAGAGGTCGACCGACGAAATTCCCCCAAATCTGAGGAGATATTCTTGAATAACTTTTTTTGTGAAGGTCGGAGAGACTTGCAAGTAGGCTCTACCCCCACTAAATGGGGTAGCGCGCATCGATCGGTACCATCCTTGAGCTTCTCCGACTTTCGGAAGGGTTAGGGTTAGGGTTAGGGATGAAAGCACATAGGAGAAAGAGATATTCTTGAATAACTTTTTTTGTGAAGGTCGGAGAGACTTGCAAGTAGGCTCTACCCCCACTAAATGGAGTAGCGCGCATCGATCGGTACCATCCTTGAGCTTCTCCGACTTTCGGAAGGGTTAGGGTTAGGGTTAGGGATGAAAGCACATAGGAGAAAGAGATATTCTTGAATAACTTTTTTTGTGAAGGTCGGAGAGACTTGGAAAGTGGTTGCATCTGGACTAATTTGGGTCCTGCGGATCGATTGGTACCATCCCCGAGCTTGTACGACCTTCGGAAGAGGTCGACCGACGAAATTCCCCCAAATCTGAGGAGATATTCTTGAATAACTTTTTTTGTGAAGGTCGGAGAGACTTGCAAGTAGGCTCTACCCCCACTAAATGGGGTAGCGCGCATCGATCGGTACTATCCTTGAGCTTCTCCGACTTTCGGAAGGGTTAGGGTTAGGGTTAGGGATGAAAGCACATAGGAGAAAGAGATATTCTTGAATAACTTTTTTTGTGAAGGTCGGAGAGACTTGCAAGTAGGCTCTACCCCCACTAAATGGGGTAGCGCGCATCGATCGGTACCATCCTTGAGCTTCTCCGACTTTCGGAAGGGTTAGGGTTAGGGTTAGGGATGAAAGCACATAGGAGAAAGAGATATTCTTGAATAACTTTTTTTGTGAAGGTCGGAGAGACTTGCAAGTAGGCTCTACCCCCACTAAATGGGGTAGCGCGCATCGATCGGTACCATTTTTGAGCTTCTCCGACTTTCGGAAGGGTTAGGGTTAGGGTTAGGGATGAAAGCACATAGGAGAAAGAGATATTCTTGAATAACTTTTTTTGTGAAGGTCGGAGAGACTTGGAAAGTGGTTGCATCTGGACTAATTTGGGTCCTGCGGATCGATTGGTACCATCCCCGAGCTTGTACGACCTTCGGAAGAGGTCGACCGACGAAATTCCCCCAAATCTGAGGAGATATTCTTGAATAACTTTTTTTTTGAAGGTCGGAGAGACTTGGAAAGTGGTTGCATCTGGACTAATTTGGGTCCTGCAGATCGATTGGTACCATTCCCGAGCTTGTACGACCTTCGGAAGAGGTCGACCGACGAAATTCCCCCAAATCTGAGGAGATATTCTTGAATAACTTTTTTTGTGAAGGTCGGAGAGACTTGCAAGTAGGCTTTACCCCCACTAAATGGGGTAGCGCACATCGATCGGTACCATCCTTGAGCTTCTCCGACTTTCGGAAGGGTTAGGGTTAGGGTTAGGGATGAAAGCACATAGGAGAAAGAGATATTCTTGAATAACTTTTTCTGTGAAGGTCGGAGAGACTTGCAAGTAGGCTCTACCCCCACTAAATGGGGTAGCGCGCATCGATCGGTACCATCCTTGAGCTTCTCCGACTTTCGGAAGGGTTAGGGTTAGGGTTAGGGATGAAAGCACATAGGAGAAAGAGATATTCTTGAATAACTTTTTTTGTGAAGGTCGGAGAGACTTGCAAGTAGGCTCTACCCCCACTAAATGGGGTAGCGCGCATCGATCGGTACCATCCTTGAGCTTCTCCGACTTTCGGAAGGGTTAGGGTTAGGGTTAGGGATGAAAGCACATAGGAGAAAGAGATATTCTTGAATAACTTTTTTTGTGAAGGTCGGAGAGACTTGGAAAGTGGTTGCATCTGGACTAATTTGGGTCCTGCGGATCGATTGGTACCATCCCCGAGCTTGTACGACCTTCGGAAAAGGTCGACCGACGAAATTCCCCCAAATCTGAGGAGATATTCTTGAATAACTTTTTTTGTGAAGGTCGGAGAGACTTGCAAGTAGGCTCTACCCCCACTAAATGGGGTAGCGCGCATCGATCGGTTCCATCCTTGAGCTTCTCCGACTTTCGGAAGGGTTAGGGTTAGGGTTAGGGATGAAAGCACACTGGAGAAAGAGATATTCTTGAATAACTTTTTTTGTGAAGGTCGGAGAGACTTGGAAAGTGGTTGCATCTGGACTAATTTGGGTCCTGCGGATCGATTGGTACCATCCCCGAGCTTTTACGACCTTCGGAAGAGGTCGACCGACGAAATTCCCCCAAATCTGAGGAGATATTCTTGAATAACTTTTTTTGTGAAGGTCGGAGAGACTTGCAAGTAGGCTCTACCCCCACTAAATGGGGTAGCGCGCATCGATCGGTACCATCCTTGAGCTTCTCCGACTTTCGGAAGGGTTAGGGTTAGGGTTAGGGATGAAAGCACATAGGAGAAAGAGATATTCTTGAATAACTTTTTTTGTGAAGGTCGGAGAGACTTGCAAGTAGGCTCTACCCCCACTAAATGGAGTAGCGCGCATCGATCGGTACCATCCTTGAGCTTCTCCGACTTTCGGAAGGGTTAGGGTTAGGGTTAGGGATGAAAGCACATAGGAGAAAGAGATATTCTTGAATAACTTTTTTTGTGAAGGTCGGAGAGACTTGGAAAGTGGTTGCATCTGGACTAATTTGGGTCCTGCGGATCGATTGGTACCATCCCCGAGCTTGTACGACCTTCGGAAGAGGTCGACCGACGAAATTCCCCCAAATCTGAGGAGATATTCTTGAATAACTTTTTTTGTGAAGGTCGGAGAGACTTGCAAGTAGGCTCTACCCCCACTAAATGGGGTAGCGCGCATCGATCGGTACTATCCTTGAGCTTCTCCGACTTTCGGAAGGGTTAGGGTTAGGGTTAGGGATGAAAGCACATAGGAGAAAGAGATATTCTTGAATAACTTTTTTTGTGAAGGTCGGAGAGACTTGCAAGTAGGCTCTACCCCCACTAAATGGGGTAGCGCGCATCGATCGGTACCATCCTTGAGCTTCTCCGACTTTCGGAAGGGTTAGGGTTAGGGTTAGGGATGAAAGCACATAGGAGAAAGAGATATTCTTGAATAACTTTTTTTGTGAAGGTCGGAGAGACTTGCAAGTAGGCTCTACCCCCACTAAATGGGGTAGCGCGCATCGATCGGTACCATACTTGAGCTTCTCCGACTTTCGGAAGGGTTAGGGTTAGGGTTAGGGATGAAAGCACATAGGAGAAAGAGATATTCTTGAATAACTTTTTTTGTGAAGGTCCGAGAGACTTGGAAAGTGGTTGCATCTGGACTAATTTGGGTCCTGCGGATCGATTGGTACCATCCCCGAGCTTGTACGACCTTCGGAAGAGGTCGACCGACGAAATTCCCCCAAATCTGAGGAGATATTCTTGAATAACTTTTTTTTTGAAGGTCGGAGAGACTTGGAAAGTGGTTGCATCTGGACTAATTTGGGTCCTGCGGATCGATTGGTACCATCCCCGAGCTTGTACGACCTTCGAAAGAGGTCGACCGACGAAATTCCCCCAAATCTGAGGAGATATTCTTGAATAACTTTTTTTGTGAAGGTCGGAGAGACTTGCAAGTAGGCTCTACCCCCACTAAATGGGGTAGCGCACATCGATCGGTACTATCCTTGAGCTTCTCCGACTTTCGGAAGGGTTAGGGTTAGGGTTAGGGATGAAAGCACATAGGAGAAAGAGATATTCTTGAATAACTTTTTTTGTGAAGGTCAGAGAGACTTGCAAGTAGGCTCTACCCCCACTAAATGGGGTAGCGCGCATCGATCGGTACCATCCTTGAGCTTCTCCGACTTTCGGAAGGGTTAGGGTTAGGGTTAGGGATGAAAGCACATAGGAGAAAGAGATATTCTTGAATAACTTTTTTTGTGAAGGTCGGAGAGACTTGCAAGTAGGCTCTACCCCCACTAAATGGGGTAGCGCGCATCGATCGGTACCATACTTGAGCTTCTCCGACTTTCGGAAGGGTTAGGGTTAGGGTTAGGGATGAAAGCACATAGGAGAAAGAGATATTCTTGAATAACTTTTTTTGTGAAGGTCCGAGAGACTTGGAAAGTGGTTGCATCTGGACTAATTTGGGTCCTGCGGATCGATTGGTACCATCCCCGAGCTTGTACGACCTTCGGAAGAGGTCGACCGACGAAATTCCCCCAAATCTGAGGAGATATTCTTGAATAACTTTTTTTTTGAAGGTCGGAGAGACTTGGAAAGTGGTTGCATCTGGACTAATTTGGGTCCTGCAGATCGATTGGTACCATCCCCGAGCTTGTACGACCTTCGGAAGAGGTCGACCGACGAAATTCCCCCAAATCTGAGGAGATATTCTTGAATAACTTTTTTTGTGAAGGTCGGAGAGACTTGCAAGTAGGCTCTACCCCCACTAAATGGGGTAGCGCACATCGATCGGTACCATCCTTGAGCTTCTCCGACTTTCGGAAGGGTTAGGGTTAGGGTTAGGGATGAAAGCACATAGGAGAAAGAGATATTCTTGAATAACGTTTTCTGTGAAGGTCGGAGAGACTTGCAAGTAGGCTCTACCCCCACTAAATGGGGTAGCGCGCATCGATCGGTACCATCCTTGAGCTTCTCCGACTTTCGGAAGGGTTAGGGTTAGGGTTAGGGATGAAAGCACATAGGAGAAAGAGATATTCTTGAATAACTTTTTTTGTGAAGGTCGGAGAGACTTGCAAGTAGGCTCTACCCCCACTAAATGGGGTAGCGCGCATCGATCGGTACCATCCTTGAGCTTCTCCGACTTTCGGAAGGGTTAGGGTTAGGGTTAGGGATGAAAGCACATAGGAGAAAGAGATATTCTTGAATAACTTTTTTTGTGAAGGTCGGAGAGACTTGGAAAGTGGTTGCATCTGGACTAATTTGGGTCCTGCGGATCGATTGGTACCATCCCCGAGCTTGTACGACCTTCGGAAAAGGTCGACCGACGAAATTCCCCCAAATCTGAGGAGATATTCTTGAATAACTTTTTTTGTGAAGGTCGGAGAGACTTGCAAGTAGGCTCTACCCCCACTAAATAGGGTAGCGCGCATCGATCGGTACTATCCTTGAGCTTCTCCGACTTTCGGAAGGGTTAGGGTTAGGGTTAGGGATGAAAGCACATAGGAGAAAGAGATATTCTTGAATAACTTTTTTTGTGAAGGTCGGAGAGACTTGGAAAGTGGTTGCATCTGGACTAATTTGGGTCCTGCGGATCGATTGGTACCATCCCCGAGCTTGTACGAGCTTCGGAAGAGGTCGACCAACGAAATTCCCCCAAATCTGAGGAGATATTCTTGAATAACTTTTTTTGTGAAGGTCGGAGAGACTTGCAAGTAGGCTTTACCCCAACTAAATGGGGTAGCGCGCATCGATCGGTACCATCCTTGAGCTTCTCCGACTTTCGGAAGGGTTAGGGTTAGGGTTAGGGATGAAAGCACATAGGAGAAAGAGATATTCTTGAAAAACTTTTTTTGTGAAGGTCGGAGAGACTTGCAAGTAGGCTCTACCCCCACTAAATGGGGTAGCGCGCATCGATCAGTACCATCCTTGAGCTTCTCCGACTTTCGGAAGGGTTAGGGTTAGGGTTAGGGATGAAAGCACATAGGAGAAAGAGATATTCTTGAATAACTTTTTTTGTGAAGGTTGGAGAGACTTGCAAGTAGGCTCTACCCCCACTAAATGGGGTAGCGCGCATCGATCGGTACCATCTTTGAGCTTCTCCGACTTTCGGAAGGGTTAGGGTTAGGGTTAGGGATGAAAGCACATAGGAGAAAGAGATATTCTTGAATAACTTTTTTTGTGAAGGTCGGAGAGACTTGCAAGTAGGCTCTACCCCCACTAAATGGGGTAGCGCGCATCGATCGGTACCATCCTTGAGCTTCTCCGACTTTCGGAAGGGTTAGGGTTAGGGTTAGGGATGAAAGCACATAGGAGAAAGAGATATTCTTGAATAACTTTTTTTGTGAAGGTCGGAGAGACTTGGAAAGTGGTTGCATCTGGACTAATTTGGGTCCTGCGGATCGATTGGTACCATCCCCGAGCTTGTACGACCTTCGGAAGAGGTCGACCGACGAAATTCCCCCAAATCTGAGGAGATATTCTTGAATAACTTTTTTTGTGAAGGTCGGAGAGACTTGCAAGTAGGCTCTACCCCCACTAAATGGGGTAGCGCACATCGATCGGTACCATCCTTGAGCTTCTCCGACTTTCGGAAGGGTTAGGGTTAGGGTTAGGGATGAAAGCACATAGGAGAAAGAGATATTCTTGAATAACTTTTTTTGTGAAGGTCGGAGAGACTTGCAAGTAGGCTCTACCCCCACTAAATGGGGTAGCGCGCATCGATCGGTACCATCCTTGAGCTTCTCCGACTTTCGGAAGGGTTAGGGTTAGGGTTAGGGATGAAAGCACATAGGAGAAAGAGATATTCTTGAATAACTTTTTTTGTGAAGGTCGGAGAGACTTGGAAAGTGGTTGCATCTGGACTAATTTGGGTCCTGCGGATCGATTGGTACCATCCCCGAGCTTGTACGACCTTCGGAAGAGGTCGACCGACGAAATTCCCCCAAATCTGAGGAGATATTCTTGAATAACTTTTTTTGTGAAGGTCGGAGAGACTTGCAAGTAGGCTCTACCCCCACTAAATGGGGTAGCGCGCATCGATCGGTACCATCCTTGAGCTTCTCCGACTTTCGGAAGGGTTAGGGTTAGGGTTAGGGATGAAAGCACATAGGAGAAAGAGATATTCTTGAATAACTTTTTTTGTGAAGGTCGGAGAGACTTGCAAGTAGGCTCTACCCCCACTAAATGGGGTAGCGCGCATCGATCGGTACCATCCTTGAGCTTCTCCGACTTTCGGAAGGGTTAGGGTTAGGGTTAGGGATGAAAGCACATAGGAGAAAGAGATATTCTTGAATAACTTTTTCTGTGAAGGTCGGAGAGACTTGCAAGTAGGCTCTACCCCCACTAAATGGGGTAGCGCGCATCGATCGGTACCATCCTTGAGCTTCTCCGACTTTCGGAAGGGTTAGGGTTAGGGATGAAAGCACATAGGAGAAAGAGATATTCTTGAATAACTTTTTTTGTGAAGGTCGGAGAGACTTGGAAAGTGGTTGCATCTGGACTAATTTGGGTCCTGCAGATCGATTGGTACCATCCCCGAGCTTGTACGACCTTCGGAAGAGGTCGACCGACGAAATTCCCCCAAATCTGAGGAGATATTCTTGAATAACTTTTTTTGTGAAGGTCGGAGAGACTTGCAAGTAGGCTCTACCCCCACTAAATGGGGTAGCGCACATCGATCGGTACCATCCTTGAGCTTCTCCGACTTTCGGAAGGGTTAGGGTTAGGGTTAGGGATGAAAGCACATAGGAGAAAGAGATATTCTTGAATAACTTTTTTTGTGAAGGTCGGAAGGACTTGCAAGTAGGCTCTACCCCCACTAAATGGGGTAGCACGCATCGATCGGTACCATCCTTGAGCTTCTCCGACTTTCGGAAGGGTTAGGGTTAGGGATGAAAGCACATAGGAGAAAGAGATATTCTTGAATAACTTTTTTTGTGAAGGTCGGAGAGACTTGCAAGTAGGCTCTACCCCCACTAAATGGGGTAGCGCGCATCGATCGGTACCATCCTTGAGCTTCTCCGACTTTCGGAAGGGTTAGGGTTAGGGTTAGGGATGAAAGCACATAGGAGAAAGAGATATTCTTGAATAACTTTTTTTGTGAAGGTCGGAGAGACTTGCAAGTAGGCTCTACCCCCACTAAATGGGGTAGCGCGCATCGATCGGTACCATTTTTGAGCTTCTCCGACTTTCGGAAGGGTTAGGGTTAGGGTTAGGGATGAAAGCACATAGGAGAAAGAGATATTCTTGAATAACTTTTTTTGTGAAGGTCGGAGAGACTTGGAAAGTGGTTGCATCTGGACTAATTTGGGTCCTGCGGATCGATTGGTACCATCCCCGAGCTTGTACGACCTTCGGAAGAGGTCGACCGACGAAATTCCCCCAAATCTGAGGAGATATTCTTGAATAACTTTTTTTTTGAAGGTCGGAGAGACTTGGAAAGTGGTTGCATCTGGACTAATTTGGGTCCTGCAGATCGATTGGTACCATTCCCGAGCTTGTACGACCTTCGGAAGAGGTCGACCGACGAAATTCCCCCAAATCTGAGGAGATATTCTTGAATAACTTTTTTTGTGAAGGTCGGAGAGACTTGCAAGTAGGCTTTACCCCCACTAAATGGGGTAGCGCACATCGATCGGTACCATCCTTGAGCTTCTCCGACTTTCGGAAGGGTTAGGGTTAGGGTTAGGGATGAAAGCACATAGGAGAAAGAGATATTCTTGAATAACTTTTTCTGTGAAGGTCGGAGAGACTTGCAAGTAGGCTCTACCCCCACTAAATGGGGTAGCGCGCATCGATCGGTACCATCCTTGAGCTTCTCCGACTTTCGGAAGGGTTAGGGTTAGGGTTAGGGATGAAAGCACATAGGAGAAAGAGATATTCTTGAATAACTTTTTTTGTGAAGGTCGGAGAGACTTGCAAGTAGGCTCTACCCCCACTAAATGGGGTAGCGCGCATCGATCGGTACCATCCTTGAGCTTCTCCGACTTTCGGAAGGGTTAGGGTTAGGGTTAGGGATGAAAGCACATAGGAGAAAGAGATATTCTTGAATAACTTTTTTTGTGAAGGTCGGAGAGACTTGGAAAGTGGTTGCATCTGGACTAATTTGGGTCCTGCGGATCGATTGGTACCATCCCCGAGCTTGTACGACCTTCGGAAAAGGTCGACCGACGAAATTCCCCCAAATCTGAGGAGATATTCTTGAATAACTTTTTTTGTGAAGGTCGGAGAGACTTGCAAGTAGGCTCTACCCCCACTAAATGGGGTAGCGCGCATCGATCGGTTCCATCCTTGAGCTTCTCCGACTTTCGGAAGGGTTAGGGTTAGGGTTAGGGATGAAAGCACACTGGAGAAAGAGATATTCTTGAATAACTTTTTTTGTGAAGGTCGGAGAGACTTGGAAAGTGGTTGCATCTGGACTAATTTGGGTCCTGCGGATCGATTGGTACCATCCCCGAGCTTTTACGACCTTCGGAAGAGGTCGACCGACGAAATTCCCCCAAATCTGAGGAGATATTCTTGAATAACTTTTTTTGTGAAGGTCGGAGAGACTTGCAAGTAGGCTCTACCCCCACTAAATGGGGTAGCGCGCATCGATCGGTACCATCCTTGAGCTTCTCCGACTTTCGGAAGGGTTAGGGTTAGGGTTAGGGATGAAAGCACATAGGAGAAAGAGATATTCTTGAATAACTTTTTTTGTGAAGGTCGGAGAGACTTGCAAGTAGGCTCTACCCCCACTAAATGGAGTAGCGCGCATCGATCGGTACCATCCTTGAGCTTCTCCGACTTTCGGAAGGGTTAGGGTTAGGGTTAGGGATGAAAGCACATAGGAGAAAGAGATATTCTTGAATAACTTTTTTTGTGAAGGTCGGAGAGACTTGGAAAGTGGTTGCATCTGGACTAATTTGGGTCCTGCGGATCGATTGGTACCATCCCCGAGCTTGTACGACCTTCGGAAGAGGTCGACCGACGAAATTCCCCCAAATCTGAGGAGATATTCTTGAATAACTTTTTTTGTGAAGGTCGGAGAGACTTGCAAGTAGGCTCTACCCCCACTAAATGGGGTAGCGCGCATCGATCGGTACTATCCTTGAGCTTCTCCGACTTTCGGAAGGGTTAGGGTTAGGGTTAGGGATGAAAGCACATAGGAGAAAGAGATATTCTTGAATAACTTTTTTTGTGAAGGTCGGAGAGACTTGCAAGTAGGCTCTACCCCCACTAAATGGGGTAGCGCGCATCGATCGGTACCATCCTTGAGCTTCTCCGACTTTCGGAAGGGTTAGGGTTAGGGTTAGGGATGAAAGCACATAGGAGAAAGAGATATTCTTGAATAACTTTTTTTGTGAAGGTCGGAGAGACTTGCAAGTAGGCTCTACCCCCACTAAATGGGGTAGCGCGCATCGATCGGTACCATTTTTGAGCTTCTCCGACTTTCGGAAGGGTTAGGGTTAGGGTTAGGGATGAAAGCACATAGGAGAAAGAGATATTCTTGAATAACTTTTTTTGTGAAGGTCGGAGAGACTTGGAAAGTGGTTGCATCTGGACTAATTTGGGTCCTGCGGATCGATTGGTACCATCCCCGAGCTTGTACGACCTTCGGAAGAGGTCGACCGACGAAATTCCCCCAAATCTGAGGAGATATTCTTGAATAACTTTTTTTTTGAAGGTCGGAGAGACTTGGAAAGTGGTTGCATCTGGACTAATTTGGGTCCTGCAGATCGATTGGTACCATTCCCGAGCTTGTACGACCTTCGGAAGAGGTCGACCGACGAAATTCCCCCAAATCTGAGGAGATATTCTTGAATAACTTTTTTTGTGAAGGTCGGAGAGACTTGCAAGTAGGCTTTACCCCCACTAAATGGGGTAGCGCACATCGATCGGTACCATCCTTGAGCTTCTCCGACTTTCGGAAGGGTTAGGGTTAGGGTTAGGGATGAAAGCACATAGGAGAAAGAGATATTCTTGAATAACTTTTTCTGTGAAGGTCGGAGAGACTTGCAAGTAGGCTCTACCCCCACTAAATGGGGTAGCGCGCATCGATCGGTACCATCCTTGAGCTTCTCCGACTTTCGGAAGGGTTAGGGTTAGGGTTAGGGATGAAAGCACATAGGAGAAAGAGATATTCTTGAATAACTTTTTTTGTGAAGGTCGGAGAGACTTGCAAGTAGGCTCTACCCCCACTAAATGGGGTAGCGCGCATCGATCGGTACCATCCTTGAGCTTCTCCGACTTTCGGAAGGGTTAGGGTTAGGGTTAGGGATGAAAGCACATAGGAGAAAGAGATATTCTTGAATAACTTTTTTTGTGAAGGTCGGAGAGACTTGGAAAGTGGTTGCATCTGGACTAATTTGGGTCCTGCGGATCGATTGGTACCATCCCCGAGCTTGTACGACCTTCGGAAAAGGTCGACCGACGAAATTCCCCCAAATCTGAGGAGATATTCTTGAATAACTTTTTTTGTGAAGGTCGGAGAGACTTGCAAGTAGGCTCTACCCCCACTAAATGGGGTAGCGCGCATCGATCGGTTCCATCCTTGAGCTTCTCCGACTTTCGGAAGGGTTAGGGTTAGGGTTAGGGATGAAAGCACACTGGAGAAAGAGATATTCTTGAATAACTTTTTTTGTGAAGGTCGGAGAGACTTGGAAAGTGGTTGCATCTGGACTAATTTGGGTCCTGCGGATCGATTGGTACCATCCCCGAGCTTTTACGACCTTCGGAAGAGGTCGACCGACGAAATTCCCCCAAATCTGAGGAGATATTCTTGAATAACTTTTTTTGTGAAGGTCGGAGAGACTTGCAAGTAGGCTCTACCCCCACTAAATGGGGTAGCGCGCATCGATCGGTACCATCCTTGAGCTTCTCCGACTTTCGGAAGGGTTAGGGTTAGGGTTAGGGATGAAAGCACATAGGAGAAAGAGATATTCTTGAATAACTTTTTTTGTGAAGGTCGGAGAGACTTGCAAGTAGGCTCTACCCCCACTAAATGGAGTAGCGCGCATCGATCGGTACCATCCTTGAGCTTCTCCGACTTTCGGAAGGGTTAGGGTTAGGGTTAGGGATGAAAGCACATAGGAGAAAGAGATATTCTTGAATAACTTTTTTTGTGAAGGTCGGAGAGACTTGGAAAGTGGTTGCATCTGGACTAATTTGGGTCCTGCGGATCGATTGGTACCATCCCCGAGCTTGTACGACCTTCGGAAGAGGTCGACCGACGAAATTCCCCCAAATCTGAGGAGATATTCTTGAATAACTTTTTTTGTGAAGGTCGGAGAGACTTGCAAGTAGGCTCTACCCCCACTAAATGGGGTAGCGCGCATCGATCGGTACTATCCTTGAGCTTCTCCGACTTTCGGAAGGGTTAGGGTTAGGGTTAGGGATGAAAGCACATAGGAGAAAGAGATATTCTTGAATAACTTTTTTTGTGAAGGTCGGAGAGACTTGCAAGTAGGCTCTACCCCCACTAAATGGGGTAGCGCGCATCGATCGGTACCATCCTTGAGCTTCTCCGACTTTCGGAAGGGTTAGGGTTAGGGTTAGGGATGAAAGCACATAGGAGAAAGAGATATTCTTGAATAACTTTTTTTGTGAAGGTCGGAGAGACTTGCAAGTAGGCTCTACCCCCACTAAATGGGGTAGCGCGCATCGATCGGTACCATACTTGAGCTTCTCCGACTTTCGGAAGGGTTAGGGTTAGGGTTAGGGATGAAAGCACATAGGAGAAAGAGATATTCTTGAATAACTTTTTTTGTGAAGGTCCGAGAGACTTGGAAAGTGGTTGCATCTGGACTAATTTGGGTCCTGCGGATCGATTGGTACCATCCCCGAGCTTGTACGACCTTCGGAAGAGGTCGACCGACGAAATTCCCCCAAATCTGAGGAGATATTCTTGAATAACTTTTTTTTTGAAGGTCGGAGAGACTTGGAAAGTGGTTGCATCTGGACTAATTTGGGTCCTGCAGATCGATTGGTACCATCCCCGAGCTTGTACGACCTTCGGAAGAGGTCGACCGACGAAATTCCCCCAAATCTGAGGAGATATTCTTGAATAACTTTTTTTGTGAAGGTCGGAGAGACTTGCAAGTAGGCTCTACCCCCACTAAATGGGGTAGCGCACATCGATCGGTACCATCCTTGAGCTTCTCCGACTTTCGGAAGGGTTAGGGTTAGGGTTAGGGATGAAAGCACATAGGAGAAAGAGATATTCTTGAATAACTTTTTCTGTGAAGGTCGGAGAGACTTGCAAGTAGGCTCTACCCCCACTAAATGGGGTAGCGCTCATCGATCGGTACCATCCTTGAGCTTCTCCGACTTTCGGAAGGGTTAGGGTTAGGGTTAGGGATGAAAGCACATAGGAGAAAGAGATATTCTTGAATAACTTTTTTTGTGAAGGTCGGAGAGACTTGCAAGTAGGCTCTACCCCCACTAAATGGGGTAGCGCGCATCGATCGGTACCATCCTTGAGCTTCTCCGACTTTCGGAAGGGTTAGGGTTAGGGTTAGGGATGAAAGCACATAGGAGAAAGAGATATTCTTGAATAACTTTTTTTGTGAAGGTCGGAGAGACTTGGAAAGTGGTTGCATCTGGACTAATTTGGGTCCTGCGGATCGATTGGTACCATCCCCGAGCTTGTACGACCTTCGGAAGAGGTCGACCGACGAAATTCCCCCAAATCTGAGGAGATATTCTTGAATAACTTTTTTTGTGAAGGTCGGAGAGACTTGCAAGTAGGCTCTACCCCCACTAAATGGGGTAGCGCGCATCGATCGGTTCCATCCTTGAGCTTCTCCGACTTTCGGAAGGGTTAGGGTTAGGGTTAGGGATGAAAGCACATAGGAGAAAGAGATATTCTTGAATAACTTTTTTTGTGAAGGTCGGAGAGACTTGGAAAGTGGTTGCATCTGGACTAATTTGGGTCCTGCGGATCGATTGGTACCATCCCCGAGCTTGTACGACCTTCGAAAGAGGTCGACCGACGAAATTCCCCCAAATCTGAGGAGATATTCTTGAATAACTTTTTTTGTGAAGGTCGGAGAGACTTGCAAGTAGGCTCTACCCCCACTAAATTGGGTAGCGCGCATCGATCGGTACCATCTTTGAGCTTCTCCGACTTTCGGAAGGGTTAGGGTTAGGGTTAGGGATGAAAGCACATAGGAGAAAGAGATATTCTTGAATAACTTTTTTTGTGAAGGTCGGAGAGACTTGCAAGTAGGCTCTACCCCCACTAAATGGAGTAGCGCGCATCGATCGGTACCATCCTTGAGCTTCTCCGACTTTCGGAAGGGTTAGGGTTAGGGTTAGGGATGAAAGCACATAGGAGAAAGAGATATTCTTGAATAACTTTTTTTGTGAAGGTCGGAGAGACTTGGAAAGTGGTTGCATCTGGACTAATTTGGGTCCTGCGGAGCGATTGGTACCATCCCCGAGCTTGTACGACCTTCGGAAGAGGTCGACCGACGAAATTCCCCCAAATCTGAGGAGATATTCTTGAATAACTTTTTTTGTGAAGGTCGGAGAGACTTGCAAGTAGGCTCTACCCCCACTAAATGGGGTAACGCGCATCGATCGGTACTATCCTTGAGCTTCTCCGACTTTCGGAAGGGTTAGGGTTAGGGTTAGGGATGAAAGCACATAGGAGAAAGAGATATTCTTGAATAACTTTTTTTGTGAAGGTCTGAGAGACTTGGAAAGTGGTTGCATCTGGACTAATTTGGGTCCTGCGGATCGATTGGTACCATCCCCGAGCTTGTACGAGCTTCGGAAGAGGTCGACCGACGAAATTCCCCCAAATCTGAGGAGATATTCTTGAATAACTTTTTTTGTGAAGGTCGGAGAGACTTGCAAGTAGGCTTTACCCCAACTAAATGGGGTAGCGCGCATCGATCGGTACCATCCTTGAGCTTCTCCGACTTTCGGAAGGGTTAGGGTTAGGGTTAGGGATGAAAGCACATAGGAGAAAGAGATATTCTTGAAAAACTTTTTTTGTGAAGGTCGGAGAGACTTGCAAGTAGGCTCTACCCCCACTAAATGGGGTAGCGCGCATCGATCAGTACCATCCTTGAGCTTCTCCGACTTTCGGAAGGGTTAGGGTTAGGGTTAGGGATGAAAGCACATAGGAGAAAGAGATATTCTTGAATAACTTTTTTTGTGAAGGTTGGAGAGACTTGCAAGTAGGCTCTACCCCCACTAAATGGGGTAGCGCGCATCGATCGGTACCATCCTTGAGCTTCTCCGACTTTCGGAAGGGTTAGGGTTAGGGTTAGGGATGAAAGCACATAGGAGAAAGAGATATTCTTGAATAACTTTTTTTGTGAAGGTCGGAGAGACTTGCAAGTAGGCTCTACCCCCACTAAATGGGGTAGCGCGCATCGATCGGTACTATCCTTGAGCTTCTCCGACTTTCGGAAGGGTTAGGGTTAGGGTTAGGGTTAGGGATGAAAGCACATAGGTTAAAGAGATATTCTTGAATAACTTTTTTTGTGAAGGTCGGAGAGACTTGGAAAGTGGTTGCATCTGGACTAATTTGGGTCCTGCGGATCGATTGGTACCATCCCCGAGCTTGTACGACCTTCGGAAGAGGTCGACCGACGAAATTCCCCCAAATCTGAGGAGATATTCTTGAATAACTTTTTTTGTGAAGGTCGGAGAGACTTGCAAGTAGGCTCTACCCCCACTAAATGGGGTAGCGCGCATCGATCGGTACCATCCTTGAGCTTCTCCGACTTTCGGAAGGGTTAGGGTTAGGGTTAGGGATGAAAGCACATAGGAGAAAGAGATATTCTTGAATAACTTTTTTTGTGAAGGTCGGAGAGACTTGCAAGTAGGCTCTACCCCCACTAAATGGGGTAGCGCGCATCGATCGGTACCATCCTTGAGCTTCTCCGACTTTCGGAAGGGTTAGGGTTAGGGTTAGGGATGAAAGCACATAGGAGAAAGAGATATTCTTGAATAACTTTTTTTGTGAAGGTCGGAGAGACTTGGAAAGTGGTTGCATCTGGACTAATTTGGGTCCTGCGGATCGATTGGTACCATCCCCGAGCTTGTACGACCTTTGGAAGAGGTCGACCGACGAAATTCCCCCAAATCTGAGGAGATATTCTTGAATAACTTTTTTTGTGAAGGTCGGAGAGACTTGCAAGTAGGCTCTACCCCCACTAAATTGGGTAGCGCGCATCGATCGGTACCATCTTTGAGCTTCTCCGACTTTCGGAAGGGTTAGGGTTAGGGTTAGGGATGAAAGCACATAGGAGAAAGAGATATTCTTGAATAACTTTTTTGTGAAGGTCGGAGAGACTTGCAAGTAGGCTCTACCCCCACTAAATGGAGTAGCGCGCATCGATCGGTACCATCCTTGAGCTTCTCCGACTTTCGGAAGGGTTAGGGTTAGGGTTAGGGATGAAAGCACATAGGAGAAAGAGATATTCTTGAATAACTTTTTTTGTGAAGGTCGGAGAGACTTGGAAAGTGGTTGCATCTGGACTAATTTGGGTCCTGCGGAGCGATTGGTACCATCCCCGAGCTTGTACGACCTTCGAAAGAGGTCGACCGACGAAATTCCCCCAAATCTGAGGAGATATTCTTGAATAACTTTTTTTGTGAAGGTCGGAGAGACTTGCAAGTAGGCTCTACCCCCACTAAATGGGGTAACGCGCATCGATAGGTACTATCCTTGAGCTTCTCCGACTTTCGGAAGGGTTAGGGTTAGGGTTAGGGATGAAAGCACATAGGAGAAAGAGATATTCTTGAATAACTTTTTTTGTGAAGGTCGGAGAGACTTGGAAAGTGGTTGCATCTGGACTAATTTGGGTCCTGCGGATCGATTGGTACCATCCCCGAGCTTGTACGAGCTTCGGAAGAGGTCGACCGACGAAATTCCCCCAAATCTGAGGAGATATTCTTGAATAACTTTTTTTGTGAAGGTCGGAGAGACTTGCAAGTAGGCTCTACCCCCACTAAATGGGGTAGCGCGCATCGATCGGTACCATCCTTGAGCTTCTCCGACTTTCGGAAGGGTTAGGGTTAGGGTTAGGGATGAAAGCACATAGGAGAAAGAGATATTCTTGAAAAACTTTTTTTGTGAAGGTCGGAGAGACTTGCAAGTAGGCTCTACCCCCACTAAATGGGGTAGCGCGCATCGATCAGTACCATCCTTGAGCTTCTCCGACTTTCGGAAGGGTTAGGGTTAGGGTTAGGGATGAAAGCACATAGGAGAAAGAGATATTCTTGAATAACTTTTTTTGTGAAGGTCGGAGAGACTTGCAAGTAGGCTTTACCCCAACTAAATGGGGTAGCGCGCATCGATCGGTACCATCCTTGAGCTTCTCCGACTTTCGGAAGGGTTAGGGTTAGGGTTAGGGATGAAAGCACATAGGAGAAAGAGATATTCTTGAAAAACTTTTTTTGTGAAGGTCGGAGAGACTTGCAAGTAGGCTCTACCCCCACTAAATGGGGTAGCGCGCATCGATCAGTACCATCCTTGAGCTTCTCCGACTTTCGGAAGGGTTAGGGTTAGGGTTAGGGATGAAAGCACATAGGAGAAAGAGATATTCTTGAATAACTTTTTTTGTGAAGGTTGGAGAGACTTGCAAGTAGGCTCTACCCCCACTAAATGGGGTAGCGCGCATCGATCGGTACCATCCTTGAGCTTCTCCGACTTTCGGAAGGGTTAGGGTTAGGGTTAGGGATGAAAGCACATAGGAGAAAGAGATATTCTTGAATAACTTTTTTTGTGAAGGTCGGAGAGACTTGCAAGTAGGCTCTACCCCCACTAAATGGGGTAGCGCGCATCGATCGGTACCATCCTTGAGCTTCTCCGACTTTCGGAAGGGTTAGGGTTAGGGTTAGGGATGAAAGCACATAGGAGAAAGAGATATTCTTGAATAACTTTTTTTGTGAAGGTCGGAGAGACTTGCAAGTAGGCTCTACCCCCACTAAATGGGGTAGCGCGCATCGATCGGTACCATACTTGAGCTTCTCCGACTTTCGGAAGGGTTAGGGTTAGGGTTAGGGATGAAAGCACATAGGAGAAAGAGATATTCTTGAATAACTTTTTTTGTGAAGGTCCGAGAGACTTGGAAAGTGGTTGCATCTGGACTAATTTGGGTCCTGCGGATCGATTGGTACCATCCCCGAGCTTGTACGACCTTCGGAAGAGGTCGACCGACGAAATTCCCCCAAATCTGAGGAGATATTCTTGAATAACTTTTTTTTTGAAGGTCGGAGAGACTTGGAAAGTGGTTGCATCTGGACTAATTTGGGTCCTGCAGATCGATTGGTACCATCCCCGAGCTTGTACGACCTTCGGAAGAGGTCGACCGACGAAATTCCCCCAAATCTGAGGAGATATTCTTGAATAACTTTTTTTGTGAAGGTCGGAGAGACTTGCAAGTAGGCTCTACCCCCACTAAATGGGGTAGCGCACATCGATCGGTACCATCCTTGAGCTTCTCCGACTTTCGGAAGGGTTAGGGTTAGGGTTAGGGATGAAAGCACATAGGAGAAAGAGATATTCTTGAATAACTTTTTCTGTGAAGGTCGGAGAGACTTGCAAGTAGGCTCTACCCCCACTAAATGGGGTAGCGCTCATCGATCGGTACCATCCTTGAGCTTCTCCGACTTTCGGAAGGGTTAGGGTTAGGGTTAGGGATGAAAGCACATAGGAGAAAGAGATATTCTTGAATAACTTTTTTTGTGAAGGTCGGAGAGACTTGCAAGTAGGCTCTACCCCCACTAAATGGGGTAGCGCGCATCGATCGGTACCATCCTTGAGCTTCTCCGACTTTCGGAAGGGTTAGGGTTAGGGTTAGGGATGAAAGCACATAGGAGAAAGAGATATTCTTGAATAACTTTTTTTGTGAAGGTCGGAGAGACTTGGAAAGTGGTTGCATCTGGACTAATTTGGGTCCTGCGGATCGATTGGTACCATCCCCGAGCTTGTACGACCTTCGGAAGAGGTCGACCGACGAAATTCCCCCAAATCTGAGGAGATATTCTTGAATAACTTTTTTTGTGAAGGTCGGAGAGACTTGCAAGTAGGCTCTACCCCCACTAAATGGGGTAGCGCGCATCGATCGGTTCCATCCTTGAGCTTCTCCGACTTTCGGAAGGGTTAGGGTTAGGGTTAGGGATGAAAGCACATAGGAGAAAGAGATATTCTTGAATAACTTTTTTTGTGAAGGTCGGAGAGACTTGGAAAGTGGTTGCATCTGGACTAATTTGGGTCCTGCGGATCGATTGGTACCATCCCCGAGCTTGTACGACCTTCGAAAGAGGTCGACCGACGAAATTCCCCCAAATCTGAGGAGATATTCTTGAATAACTTTTTTTGTGAAGGTCGGAGAGACTTGCAAGTAGGCTCTACCCCCACTAAATTGGGTAGCGCGCATCGATCGGTACCATCTTTGAGCTTCTCCGACTTTCGGAAGGGTTAGGGTTAGGGTTAGGGATGAAAGCACATAGGAGAAAGAGATATTCTTGAATAACTTTTTTTGTGAAGGTCGGAGAGACTTGCAAGTAGGCTCTACCCCCACTAAATGGAGTAGCGCGCATCGATCGGTACCATCCTTGAGCTTCTCCGACTTTCGGAAGGGTTAGGGTTAGGGTTAGGGATGAAAGCACATAGGAGAAAGAGATATTCTTGAATAACTTTTTTTGTGAAGGTCGGAGAGACTTGGAAAGTGGTTGCATCTGGACTAATTTGGGTCCTGCGGAGCGATTGGTACCATCCCCGAGCTTGTACGACCTTCGGAAGAGGTCGACCGACGAAATTCCCCCAAATCTGAGGAGATATTCTTGAATAACTTTTTTTGTGAAGGTCGGAGAGACTTGCAAGTAGGCTCTACCCCCACTAAATGGGGTAACGCGCATCGATCGGTACTATCCTTGAGCTTCTCCGACTTTCGGAAGGGTTAGGGTTAGGGTTAGGGATGAAAGCACATAGGAGAAAGAGATATTCTTGAATAACTTTTTTTGTGAAGGTCGGAGAGACTTTGAAAGTGGTTGCATCTGGACTAATTTGGGTCCTGCGGATCGATTGGTACCATCCCCGAGCTTGTACGAGCTTCGGAAGAGGTCGACCGACGAAATTCCCCCAAATCTGAGGAGATATTCTTGAATAACTTTTTTTGTGAAGGTCGGAGAGACTTGCAAGTAGGCTTTACCCCAACTAAATGGGGTAGCGCGCATCGATCGGTACCATCCTTGAGCTTCTCCGACTTTCGGAAGGGTTAGGGTTAGGGTTAGGGATGAAAGCACATAGGAGAAAGAGATATTCTTGAAAAACTTTTTTTGTGAAGGTCGGAGAGACTTGCAAGTAGGCTCTACCCCCACTAAATGGGGTAGCGCGCATCGATCAGTACCATCCTTGAGCTTCTCCGACTTTCGGAAGGGTTAGGGTTAGGGTTAGGGATGAAAGCACATAGGAGAAAGAGATATTCTTGAATAACTTTTTTTGTGAAGGTTGGAGAGACTTGCAAGTAGGCTCTACCCCCACTAAATGGGGTAGCGCGCATCGATCGGTACCATCCTTGAGCTTCTCCGACTTTCGGAAGGGTTAGGGTTAGGGTTAGGGATGAAAGCACATAGGAGAAAGAGATATTCTTGAATAACTTTTTTTGTGAAGGTCGGAGAGACTTGCAAGTAGGCTCTACCCCCACTAAATGGGGTAGCGCGCATCGATCGGTACTATCCTTGAGCTTCTCCGACTTTCGGAAGGGTTAGGGTTAGGGTTAGGGTTAGGGATGAAAGCACATAGGAGAAAGAGATATTCTTGAATAACTTTTTTTGTGAAGGTCGGAGAGACTTGGAAAGTGGTTGCATCTGGACTAATTTGGGTCCTGCGGATCGATTGGTACCATCCCCGAGCTTGTACGACCTTCGGAAGAGGTCGACCGACGAAATTCCCCCAAATCTGAGGAGATATTCTTGAATAACTTTTTTTGTGAAGGTCGGAGAGACTTGCAAGTAGGCTCTACCCCCACTAAATGGGGTAGCGCGCATCGATCGGTACCATCCTTGAGCTTCTCCGACTTTCGGAAGGGTTAGGGTTAGGGTTAGGGATGAAAGCACATAGGAGAAAGAGATATTCTTGAATAACTTTTTTTGTGAAGGTCGGAGAGACTTGCAAGTAGGCTCTACCCCCACTAAATGGGGTAGCGCGCATCGATCGGTACCATCCTTGAGCTTCTCCGACTTTCGGAAGGGTTAGGGTTAGGGTTAGGGATGAAAGCACATAGGAGAAAGAGATATTCTTGAATAACTTTTTTTGTGAAGGTCGGAGAGACTTGGAAAGTGGTTGCATCTGGACTAATTTGGGTCCTGCGGATCGATTGGTACCATCCCCGAGCTTGTACGACCTTTGGAAGAGGTCGACCGACGAAATTCCCCCAAATCTGAGGAGATATTCTTGAATAACTTTTTTTGTGAAGGTCGGAGAGACTTGCAAGTAGGCTCTACCCCCACTAAATTGGGTAGCGCGCATCGATCGGTACCATCTTTGAGCTTCTCCGACTTTCGGAAGGGTTAGGGTTAGGGTTAGGGATGAAAGCACATAGGAGAAAGAGATATTCTTGAATAACTTTTTTGTGAAGGTCGGAGAGACTTGCAAGTAGGCTCTACCCCCACTAAATGGAGTAGCGCGCATCGATCGGTACCATCCTTGAGCTTCTCCGACTTTCGGAAGGGTTAGGGTTAGGGTTAGGGATGAAAGCACATAGGAGAAAGAGATATTCTTGAATAACTTTTTTTGTGAAGGTCGGAGAGACTTGGAAAGTGGTTGCATCTGGACTAATTTGGGTCCTGCGGAGCGATTGGTACCATCCCCGAGCTTGTACGACCTTCGAAAGAGGTCGACCGACGAAATTCCCCCAAATCTGAGGAGATATTCTTGAATAACTTTTTTTGTGAAGGTCGGAGAGACTTGCAAGTAGGCTCTACCCCCACTAAATGGGGTAACGCGCATCGATAGGTACTATCCTTGAGCTTCTCCGACTTTCGGAAGGGTTAGGGTTAGGGTTAGGGATGAAAGCACATAGGAGAAAGAGATATTCTTGAATAACTTTTTTTGTGAAGGTCGGAGAGACTTGGAAAGTGGTTGCATCTGGACTAATTTGGGTCCTGCGGATCGATTGGTACCATCCCCGAGCTTGTACGAGCTTCGGAAGAGGTCGACCGACGAAATTCCCCCAAATCTGAGGAGATATTCTTGAATAACTTTTTTTGTGAAGGTCGGAGAGACTTGCAAGTAGGCTCTACCCCCACTAAATGGGGTAGCGCGCATCGATCGGTACCATCCTTGAGCTTCTCCGACTTTCGGAAGGGTTAGGGTTAGGGTTAGGGATGAAAGCACATAGGAGAAAGAGATATTCTTGAAAAACTTTTTTTGTGAAGGTCGGAGAGACTTGCAAGTAGGCTCTACCCCCACTAAATGGGGTAGCGCGCATCGATCAGTACCATCCTTGAGCTTCTCCGACTTTCGGAAGGGTTAGGGTTAGGGTTAGGGATGAAAGCACATAGGAGAAAGAGATATTCTTGAATAACTTTTTTTGTGAAGGTCGGAGAGACTTGCAAGTAGGCTTTACCCCAACTAAATGGGGTAGCGCGCATCGATCGGTACCATCCTTGAGCTTCTCCGACTTTCGGAAGGGTTAGGGTTAGGGTTAGGGATGAAAGCACATAGGAGAAAGAGATATTCTTGAAAAACTTTTTTTGTGAAGGTCGGAGAGACTTGCAAGTAGGCTCTACCCCCACTAAATGGGGTAGCGCGCATCGATCAGTACCATCCTTGAGCTTCTCCGACTTTCGGAAGGGTTAGGGTTAGGGTTAGGGATGAAAGCACATAGGAGAAAGAGATATTCTTGAATAACTTTTTTTGTGAAGGTTGGAGAGACTTGCAAGTAGGCTCTACCCCCACTAAATGGGGTAGCGCGCATCGATCGGTACCATCCTTGAGCTTCTCCGACTTTCGGAAGGGTTAGGGTTAGGGTTAGGGATGAAAGCACATAGGAGAAAGAGATATTCTTGAATAACTTTTTTTGTGAAGGTCGGAGAGACTTGCAAGTAGGCTCTACCCCCACTAAATGGGGTAGCGCGCATCGATCGGTACCATCCTTGAGCTTCTCCGACTTTCGGAAGGGTTAGGGTTAGGGTTAGGGATGAAAGCACATAGGAGAAAGAGATATTCTTGAATAACTTTTTTTGTGAAGGTCGGAGAGACTTGGAAAGTGGTTGCATCTGGACTAATTTGGGTCCTGCGGATCGATTGGTACCATCCCCGAGCTTGTACGACCTTCGGAAGAGGTCGACCGACGAAATTCCCCCAAATCTGAGGAGATATTCTTGAATAACTTTTTTTGTGAAGGTCGGAGAGACTTGCAAGTAGGCTCTACCCCCACTAAATGGGGTAGCGCGCATCGATCGGTACCATCCTTGAGCTTCTCCGACTTTCGGAAGGGTTAGGGTTAGGGTTAGGGATGAAAGCACATAGGAGAAAGAGATATTCTTGAATAACTTTTTTTGTGAAGGTCGGAGAGACTTGCAAGTAGGCTCTACCCCCACTAAATGGGGTAGCGCGCATCGATCGGTACCATCCTTGAGCTTCTCCGACTTTCGGAAGGGTTAGGGTTAGGGTTAGGGATGAAAGCACATAGGAGAAAGAGATATTCTTGAATAACTTTTTTTGTGAAGGTCGGAGAGACTTGGAAAGTGGTTGCATCTGGACTAATTTGGGTCCTGCGGATCGATTGGTACCATCCCCGAGCTTGTACGACCTTTGGAAGAGGTCGACCGACGAAATTCCCCCAAATCTGAGGAGATATTCTTGAATAACTTTTTTTGTGAAGGTCGGAGAGACTTGCAAGTAGGCTCTACCCCCACTAAATGGGGTAGCGCGCATCGATCGGTTCCATCCTTGAGCTTCTCCGACTTTCGGAAGGGTTAGGGTTAGGGTTAGGGATGAAAGCACATAGGAGAAAGAGATATTCTTGAAAAACTTTTTTTGTGAAGGTCGGAGAGACTTGCAAGTAGGCTCTACCCCCACTAAATGGGGTAGCGCGCATCGATCAGTACCATCCTTGAGCTTCTCCGACTTTCGGAAGGGTTAGGGTTAGGGTTAGGGATGAAAGCACATAGGAGAAAGAGATATTCTTGAATAACTTTTTTTGTGAAGGTTGGAGAGACTTGCAAGTAGGCTCTACCCCCACTAAATGGGGTAGCGCGCATCGATCGGTACCATCCTTGAGCTTCTCCGACTTTCGGAAGGGTTAGGGTTAGGGTTAGGGATGAAAGCACATAGGAGAAAGAGATATTCTTGAATAACTTTTTTTGTGAAGGTCGGAGAGACTTGCAAGTAGGCTCTACCCCCACTAAATGGGGTAGCGCGCATCGATCGGTACCATCCTTGAGCTTCTCCGACTTTCGGAAGGGTTAGGGTTAGGGTTAGGGATGAAAGCACATAGGAGAAAGAGATATTCTTGAATAACTTTTTTTGTGAAGGTCGGAGAGACTTGGAAAGTGGTTGCATCTGGACTAATTTGGGTCCTGCGGATCGATTGGTACCATCCCCGAGCTTGTACGACCTTCGGAAGAGGTCGACCGACGAAATTCCCCCAAATCTGAGGAGATATTCTTGAATAACTTTTTTTGTGAAGGTCGGAGAGACTTGCAAGTAGGCTCTACCCCCACTAAATGGGGTAGCGCGCATCGATCGGTACCATCCTTGAGCTTCTCCGACTTTCGGAAGGGTTAGGGTTAGGGTTAGGGATGAAAGCACATAGGAGAAAGAGATATTCTTGAATAACTTTTTTTGTGAAGGTCGGAGAGACTTGCAAGTAGGCTCTACCCCCACTAAATGGGGTAGCGCGCATCGATCGGTACCATCCTTGAGCTTCTCCGACTTTCGGAAGGGTTAGGGTTAGGGTTAGGGATGAAAGCACATAGGAGAAAGAGATATTCTTGAATAACTTTTTTTGTGAAGGTCGGAGAGACTTGGAAAGTGGTTGCATCTGGACTAATTTGGGTCCTGCGGATCGATTGGTACCATCCCCGAGCTTGTACGACCTTCGGAAGAGGTCGACCGACGAAATTCCCCCAAATCTGAGGAGATATTCTTGAATAACTTTTTTTGTGAAGGTCGGAGAGACTTGCAAGTAGGCTCTACCCCCACTAAATGGGGTAACGCGCATCGATCGGTACTATCCTTGAGCTTCTCCGACTTTCGGAAGGGTTAGGGTTAGGGTTAGGGATGAAAGCACATAGGAGAAAGAGATATTCTTGAATAACTTTTTTTGTGAAGGTCGGAGAGACTTGGAAAGTGGTTGCATCTGGACTAATTTGGGTCCTGCGGATCGATTGGTACCATCCCCGAGCTTGTACGAGCTTCGGAAGAGGTCGACCGACGAAATTCCCCCAAATCTGAGGAGATATTCTTGAATAACTTTTTTTGTGAAGGTCGGAGAGACTTGCAAGTAGGCTTTACCCCAACTAAATGGGGTAGCGCGCATCGATCGGTACCATCCTTGAGCTTCTCCGACTTTCGGAAGGGTTAGGGTTAGGGTTAGGGATGAAAGCACATAGGAGAAAGAGATATTCTTGAAAAACTTTTTTTGTGAAGGTCGGAGAGACTTGCAAGTAGGCTCTACCCCCACTAAATGGGGTAGCGCGCATCGATCAGTACCATCCTTGAGCTTCTCCGACTTTCGGAAGGGTTAGGGTTAGGGTTAGGGATGAAAGCACATAGGAGAAAGAGATATTCTTGAATAACTTTTTTTGTGAAGGTTGGAGAGACTTGCAAGTAGGCTCTACCCCCACTAAATGGGGTAGCGCGCATCGATCGGTACCATCCTTGAGCTTCTCCGACTTTCGGAAGGGTTAGGGTTAGGGTTAGGGATGAAAGCACATAGGAGAAAGAGATATTCTTGAATAACTTTTTTTGTGAAGGTCGGAGAGACTTGCAAGTAGGCTCTACCCCCACTAAATGGGGTAGCGCGCATCGATCGGTACCATCTTTGAGCTTCTCCGACTTTCGGAAGGGTTAGGGTTAGGGTTAGGGATGAAAGCACATAGGAGAAAGAGATATTCTTGAATAACTTTTTTTGTGAAGGTCGGAGAGACTTGGAAAGTGGTTGCATCTGGACTAATTTGGGTCCTGCGGATCGATTGGTACCATCCCCGAGCTTGTACGACCTTCGGAAGAGGTCGACCGACGAAATTCCCCCAAATCTGAGGAGATATTCTTGAATAACTTTTTTTGTGAAGGTCGGAGAGACTTGCAAGTAGGCTCTACCCCCACTAAATGGGGTAGCGCGCATCGATCGGTACCATCCTTGAGCTTCTCCGACTTTCGGAAGGGTTAGGGTTAGGGTTAGGGATGAAAGCACATAGGAGAAAGAGATATTCTTGAATAACTTTTTTTGTGAAGGTCGGAGAGACTTGCAAGTAGGCTCTACCCCCACTAAATGGGGTAGCGCGCATCGATCGGTACCATCCTTGAGCTTCTCCGACTTTCGGAAGGGTTAGGGTTAGGGTTAGGGATGAAAGCACATAGGAGAAAGAGATATTCTTGAATAACTTTTTTTGTGAAGGTCGGAGAGACTTGGAAAGTGGTTGCATCTGGACTAATTTGGGTCCTGCGGATCGATTGGTACCATCCCCGAGCTTGTACGACCTTCGGAAGAGGTCGACCGACGAAATTCCCCCAAATCTGAGGAGATATTCTTGAATAACTTTTTTTGTGAAGGTCGGAGAGACTTGCAAGTAGGCTCTACCCCCACTAAATGGGGTAGCGCGCATCGATCGGTACCATCCTTGAGCTTCTCCGACTTTTGGAAGGGTTAGGGTTAGGGTTAGGGATGAAAGCACATAGGAGAAAGACATATTCTTGAATAACTTTTTTTGTGAAGGTCGGAGAGACTTGCAAGTAGGCTCTACCCCCACTAAATGGGGTAGCGCGCATCGATCGGTACCATCCTTGAGCTTCTCCGACTTTCGGAAGGGTTAGGGTTAGGGTTAGGGATGAAAGCACATAGGAGAAAGAGATATTCTTGAATAACTTTTTTTGTGAAGGTCGGAGAGACTTGGAAAGTGGTTGCATCTGGACTAATTTGGGTCCTGCGGATCGATTGGTACCATCCCCGAGCTTGTACGACCTTCGGAAGAGGTCGACCGACGAAATTCCCCCAAATCTGAGGAGATATTCTTGAATAACTTTTTTTGTGAAGGTCGGAGAGACTTGCAAGTAGGCTCTACCCCCACTAAATGGGGTAGCGCACATCGATCGGTACCATCCTTGAGCTTCTCCGACTTTCGGAAGGGTTAGGGTTAGGGTTAGGGATGAAAGCACATAGGAGAAAGAGATATTCTTGAATAACTTTTTTTGTGAAGGTCGGAGAGACTTGCAAGTAGGCTCTACCCCCACTAAATGGGGTAGCGCACATCGATCGGTACCATCCTTGAGCTTCTCCGACTTTCGGAAGGGTTAGGGTTAGGGATGAAAGCACATAGGAGAAAGAGATATTCTTGAATAACTTTTTTTGTGAAGGTCGGAGAGACTTGGAAAGTGGTTGCATCTGGACTAATTTGGGTCCTGCGGATCGATTGGTACCATCCCCGAGCTTGTACGACCTTCGGAAGAGGTCGACCGACGAAATTCCCCCAAATCTGAGGAGATATTCTTGAATAACTTTTTTTGTGAAGGTCGGAGAGACTTGCAAGTAGGCTCTACCCCCACTAAATGGGGTAGCGCGCATCGATCAGTACTATCCTTGAGCTTCTCCGACTTTCGGAAGGGTTAGCGTTAGGGTTAGGGATGAAAGCACATAGGAGAAAGAGATATTCTTGAATAACTTTTTTTGTGAAGGTCGGAGAGACTTGGAAAGTGGTTGCATCTGGACTAATTTGGGTCCTGCGGATCGATTGGTACCATCCCCGAGCTTGTACGAGCTTCGGAAGAGGTCGACCGACGAAATTCCCCCAAATCTGAGGAGATATTCTTGAATAACTTTTTTTGTGAAGGTCGGAGAGACTTGCAAGTAGGCTTTACCCCAACTAAATGGGGTAGCGCGCATCGATCGGTACCATCCTTGAGCTTCTCCGACTTTCGGAAGGGTTAGGGTTAGGGTTAGGGATGAAAGCACATAGGAGAAAGAGATATTCTTGAATAACTTTTTTTGTGAAGGTCGGAGAGACTTGCAAGTAGGCTCTACCCCCACTAAATGGGGTAGCGCGCATCGATCAGTACCATCCTTGAGCTTCTCCGACTTTCGGAAGGGTTAGGGTTAGGGTTAGGGATGAAAGCACATAGGAGAAAGAGATATTCTTGAATAACTTTTTTGTGAAGGTCGGAGAGACTTGCAAGTAGGCTCTACCCCCACTAAATGGGGTTGCGCGCATCGATCGGTACCATCCTTGAGCTTCTCCGACTTTCGGAAGGGTTAGGGTTAGGGTTAGGGATGAAAGCACATAGGAGAAAGAGATATTCTTGAATAACTTTTTTTGTGAAGGTCGGAGAGACTTGCAAGTAGGCTCTACCCCCACTAAATGGGGTAGCGCGCATCGATCGGTACCATCCTTGAGCTTCTCCGACTTTCGGAAGGGTTAGGGTTAGGGTTAGGGATGAAAGCACATAGGAGAAAGAGATATTCTTGAATAACTTTTTTTGTGAAGGTCGGAGAGACTTGGAAAGTGGTTGCATCTGGACTAATTTGGGTCCTGCGGATCGATTGGTACCATCCCCGAGCTTGTACGACCTTCGGAAGAGGTCGACCGACGAAATTCCCCCAAATCTGAGGAGATATTCTTGAATAACTTTTTTTGTGAAGGTCGGAGAGACTTGCAAGTAGGCTCTACCCCCACTAAATGGGGTAGCGCGCATCGATCAGTACCATCCTTGAGCTTCTCCGACTTTCGGAAGGGTTAGGGTTAGGGTTAGGGATGAAAGCACATAGGAGAAAGAGATATTCTTGAATAACTTTTTTTGTGAAGGTCGGAGAGACTTGGAAAGTGGTTGCATCTGGACTAATTTGGGTCCTGCGGATCGATTGGTACCATCCCCGAGCTTGTACGACCTTCGAAAGAGGTCGACCGACGAAATTCCCCCAAATCTGAGGAGATATTCTTGAATAACTTTTTTTGTGAAGGTCGGAGAGACTTGCAAGTAGGCTCTACCCCCACTAAATGGGGTAGCGCGCATCGATCGGTACTATCCTTGAGCTTCTCCGACTTTCGGAAGGGTTAGGGTTAGGGTTAGGGATGAAAGCACATAGGAGAAAGAGATATTCTTGAATAACTTTTTTTGTGAAGGTCGGAGAGACTTGGAAAGTGGTTGCATCTGGACTAATTTGGGTCCTGCGGATCGATTGGTACCATCCCCGAGCTTGTACGACCTTTGGAAGAGGTCGACCGACGAAATTCCCCCAAATCTGAGGAGATATTCTTGAATAACTTTTTTTGTGAAGGTCGGAGAGACTTGCAAGTAGGCTCTACCCCCACTAAATGGGGTAACGCGCATCGATCGGTACTATCCTTGAGCTTCTCCGACTTTCGGAAGGGTTAGGGTTAGGGTTAGGGATGAAAGCACATAGGAGAAAGAGATATTCTTGAATAACTTTTTTTGTGAAGGTCGGAGAGACTTGGAAAGTGGTTGCATCTGGACTAATTTGGGTCCTGCGGATCGATTGGTACCATCCCCGAGCTTGTACGAGCTTCGGAAGAGGTCGACCGACGAAATTCCCCCAAATCTGAGGAGATATTCTTGAATAACTTTTTTTGTGAAGGTCGGAGAGACTTGCAAGTAGGCTTTACCCCAACTAAATGGGGTAGCGCGCATCGATCGGTACCATCCTTGAGCTTCTCCGACTTTCGGAAGGGTTAGGGTTAGGGTTAGGGATGAAAGCACATAGGAGAAAGAGATATTCTTGAAAAACTTTTTTTGTGAAGGTCGGAGAGACTTGCAAGTAGGCTCTACCCCCACTAAATGGGGTAGCGCGCATCGATCAGTACCATCCTTGAGCTTCTCCGACTTTCGGAAGGGTTAGGGTTAGGGTTAGGGATGAAAGCACATAGGAGAAAGAGATATTCTTGAATAACTTTTTTTGTGAAGGTTGGAGAGACTTGCAAGTAGGCTCTACCCCCACTAAATGGGGTAGCGCGCATCGATCAGTACCATCCTTGAGCTTCTCCGACTTTCGGAAGGGTTAGGGTTAGGGTTAGGGATGAAAGCACATAGGAGAAAGAGATATTCTTGAATAACTTTTTTGTGAAGGTCGGAGAGACTTGCAAGTAGGCTCTACCCCCACTAAATGGGGTTGCGCGCATCGATCGGTACCATCCTTGAGCTTCTCCGACTTTCGGAAGGGTTAGGGTTAGGGTTAGGGATGAAAGCACATAGGAGAAAGAGATATTCTTGAATAACTTTTTTTGTGAAGGTCGGAGAGACTTGCAAGTAGGCTCTACCCCCACTAAATGGGGTAGCGCGCATCGATCGGTACCATCCTTGAGCTTCTCCGACTTTCGGAAGGGTTAGGGTTAGGGTTAGGGATGAAAGCACATAGGAGAAAGAGATATTCTTGAATAACTTTTTTTGTGAAGGTCGGAGAGACTTGGAAAGTGGTTGCATCTGGACTAATTTGGGTCCTGCGGATCGATTGGTACCATCCCCGAGCTTGTACGACCTTCGGAAGAGGTCGACCGACGAAATTCCCCCAAATCTGAGGAGATATTCTTGAATAACTTTTTTTGTGAAGGTCGGAGAGACTTGCAAGTAGGCTCTACCCCCACTAAATGGGGTAGCGCGCATCGATCAGTACCATCCTTGAGCTTCTCCGACTTTCGGAAGGGTTAGGGTTAGGGTTAGGGATGAAAGCACATAGGAGAAAGAGATATTCTTGAATAACTTTTTTTGTGAAGGTCGGAGAGACTTGCAAGTAGGCTCTACCCCCACTAAATGGGGTAGCGCGCATCGATCGGTACCATCCTTGAGCTTCTCCGACTTTCGGAAGGGTTAGGGTTAGGGTTAGGGATGAAAGCACATAGGAGAAAGAGATATTCTTGAATAACTTTTTTTGTGAAGGTCGGAGAGACTTGGAAAGTGGTTGCATCTGGACTAATTTGGGTCCTGCGGATCGATTGGTACCATCCCCGAGCTTGTACGACCTTCGAAAGAGGTCGACCGACGAAATTCCCCCAAATCTGAGGAGATATTCTTGAATAACTTTTTTTGTGAAGGTCGGAGAGACTTGCAAGTAGGCTCTACCCCCACTAAATGGGGTAGCGCGCATCGATCGGTACCATCCTTGAGCTTCTCCGACTTTCGGAAGGGTTAGGGTTAGGGTTAGGGATGAAAGCACATAGGAGAAAGAGATATTCTTGAATAACTTTTTTTGTGAAGGTCGGAGAGACTTGCAAGTAGGCTCTACCCCCACTAAATGGGGTAGCGCGCATCGATCGGTACCATCCTTGAGCTTCTCCGACTTTCGGAAGGGTTAGGGTTAGGGTTAGGGATGAAAGCACATAGGAGAAAGAGATATTCTTGAATAACTTTTTTTGTGAAGGTCGGAGAGACTTGGAAAGTGGTTGCATCTGGACTAATTTGGGTCCTGCGGATCGATTGGTACCATCCCCGAGCTTGTACGACCTTCGAAAGAGGTCGACCGACGAAATTCCCCCAAATCTGAGGAGATATTCTTGAATAACTTTTTTTGTGAAGGTCGGAGAGACTTGCAAGTAGGCTCTACCCCCACTAAATGGGGTAGCGCGCATCGATCGGTACCATCCTTGAGCTTCTCCGACTTTCGGAAGGGTTAGGGTTAGGGTTAGGGATGAAAGCACATAGGAGAAAGAGATATTCTTGAATAACTTTTTTTGTGAAAGTCGGAGAGACTTGCAAGTAGGCTCTACCCCCACTAAATGGGGTAGCGCGCATCGATCGGTACCATCCTTGAGCTTCTCCGACTTTCGGAAGGGTTAGGGTTAGGGTTAGGGATGAAAGCACATAGGAGAAAGAGATATTCTTGAATAACTTTTTTTGTGAAGGTCGGAGAGACTTGCAAGTAGGCTCTACCCCCACTAAATGGGGTAGCGCGCATCGATCGGTACCATCTTAGAGCTTCTCCGACTTTCGGAAGGGTTAGGGTTAGGGTTAGGGATGAAAGCACATAGGAGAAAGAGATATTCTTGAATAACTTTTTTTGTGAAGGTCGGAGAGACTTGGAAAGTGGTTGCATCTGGACTAATTTGGGTCCTGCGGATCGATTGGTACCATCCCCGAGCTTGTACGACCTTCGGAAGAGGTCGACCGACGAAATTCCCCCAAATCTGAGGAGATATTCTTGAATAACTTTTTTTGTGAAGGTCGGAGAGACTTGCAAGTAGGCTCTACCCCCACTAAATGGGGTAGCGCACATCGATCGGTACCATCCTTGAGCTTCTCCGACTTTCGGAAGGGTTAGGGTTAGGGTTAGGGATGAAAGCACATAGGAGAAAGAGATATTCTTGAATAACTTTTTTTGTGAAGGTCGGAGAGACTTGCAAGTAGGCTCTACCCCCACTAAATGGGGTAGCGCACATCGATCGGTACCATCCTTGAGCTTCTCCGACTTTCGGAAGGGTTAGGGTTAGGGATGAAAGCACATAGGAGAAAGAGATATTCTTGAATAACTTTTTTTGTGAAGGTCGGAGAGACTTGGAAAGTGGTTGCATCTGGACTAATTTGGGTCCTGCGGATCGATTGGTACCATCCCCGAGCTTGTACGACCTTTGGAAGAGGTCGACCGACGAAATTCCCCCAAATCTGAGGAGATATTCTTGAATAACTTTTTTTGTGAAGGTCGGAGAGACTTGCAAGTAGGCTCTACCCCCACTAAATGGGGTAACGCGCATCGATCGGTACTATCCTTGAGCTTCTCCGACTTTCGGAAGGGTTAGGGTTAGGGTTAGGGATGAAAGCACATAGGAGAAAGAGATATTCTTGAATAACTTTTTTTGTGAAGGTCGGAGAGACTTGGAAAGTGGTTGCATCTGGACTAATTTGGGTCCTGCGGATCGATTGGTACCATCCCCGAGCTTGTACGAGCTTCGGAAGAGGTCGACCGACGAAATTCCCCCAAATCTGAGGAGATATTCTTGAATAACTTTTTTTGTGAAGGTCGGAGAGACTTGCAAGTAGGCTTTACCCCAACTAAATGGGGTAGCGCGCATCGATCGGTACCATCCTTGAGCTTCTCCGACTTTCGGAAGGGTTAGGGTTAGGGTTAGGGATGAAAGCACATAGGAGAAAGAGATATTCTTGAAAAACTTTTTTTGTGAAGGTCGGAGAGACTTGCAAGTAGGCTCTACCCCCACTAAATGGGGTAGCGCGCATCGATCAGTACCATCCTTGAGCTTCTCCGACTTTCGGAAGGGTTAGGGTTAGGGTTAGGGATGAAAGCACATAGGAGAAAGAGATATTCTTGAATAACTTTTTTTGTGAAGGTTGGAGAGACTTGCAAGTAGGCTCTACCCCCACTAAATGGGGTAGCGCGCATCGATCGGTACCATCCTTGAGCTTCTCCGACTTTCGGAAGGGTTAGGGTTAGGGTTAGGGATGAAAGCACATAGGAGAAAGAGATATTCTTGAATAACTTTTTTTGTGAAGGTCGGAGAGACTTGGAAAGTGGTTGCATCTGGACTAATTTGGGTCCTGCGGATCGATTGGTACCATCCCCGAGCTTGTACGAGCTTCGGAAGAGGTCGACCGACGAAATTCCCCCAAATCTGAGGAGATATTCTTGAATAACTTTTTTTGTGAAGGTCGGAGAGACTTGCAAGTAGGCTTTACCCCAACTAAATGGGGTAGCGCGCATCGATCGGTACCATCCTTGAGCTTCTCCGACTTTCGGAAGGGTTAGGGTTAGGGTTAGGGATGAAAGCACATAGGAGAAAGAGATATTCTTGAAAAACTTTTTTTGTGAAGGTCGGAGAGACTTGCAAGTAGGCTCTACCCCCACTAAATGGGGTAGCGCGCATCGATCAGTACCATCCTTGAGCTTCTCCGACTTTCGGAAGGGTTAGGGTTAGGGTTAGGGATGAAAGCACATAGGAGAAAGAGATATTCTTGAATAACTTTTTTTGTGAAGGTTGGAGAGACTTGCAAGTAGGCTCTACCCCCACTAAATGGGGTAGCGCGCATCGATCAGTACCATCCTTGAGCTTCTCCGACTTTCGGAAGGGTTAGGGTTAGGGTTAGGGATGAAAGCACATAGGAGAAAGAGATATTCTTGAATAACTTTTTTGTGAAGGTCGGAGAGACTTGCAAGTAGGCTCTACCCCCACTAAATGGGGTTGCGCGCATCGATCGGTACCATCCTTGAGCTTCTCCGACTTTCGGAAGGGTTAGGGTTAGGGTTAGGGATGAAAGCACATAGGAGAAAGAGATATTCTTGAATAACTTTTTTTGTGAAGGTCGGAGAGACTTGCAAGTAGGCTCTACCCCCACTAAATGGGGTAGCGCGCATCGATCGGTACCCTCCTTGAGCTTCTCCGACTTTCGGAAGGGTTAGGGTTAGGGTTAGGGATGAAAGCACATAGGAGAAAGAGATATTCTTGAATAACTTTTTTTGTGAAGGTCGGAGAGACTTGGAAAGTGGTTGCATCTGGACTAATTTGGGTCCTGCGGATCGATTGGTACCATCCCCGAGCTTGTACGACCTTCGAAAGAGGTCGACCGACGAAATTCCCCCAAATCTGAGGAGATATTCTTGAATAACTTTTTTTGTGAAGGTCGGAGAGACTTGCAAGTAGGCTCTACCCCCACTAAATGGGGTAGCGCGCATCGATCAGTACCATCCTTGAGCTTCTCCGACTTTCGGAAGGGTTAGGGTTAGGGTTAGGGATGAAAGCACATAGGAGAAAGAGATATTCTTGAATAACTTTTTTTGTGAAGGTCGGAGAGACTTGCAAGTAGGCTCTACCCCCACTAAATGGGGTAGCGCGCATCGATCGGTACCATCCTTGAGCTTCTCCGACTTTCGGAAGGGTTAGGGTTAGGGTTAGGGATGAAAGCACATAGGAGAAAGAGATATTCTTGAATAACTTTTTTTGTGAAGGTCGGAGAGACTTGGAAAGTGGTTGCATCTGGACTAATTTGGGTCCTGCGGATCGATTGGTACCATCCCCGAGCTTGTACGACCTTCGAAAGAGGTCGACCGACGAAATTCCCCCAAATCTGAGGAGATATTCTTGAATAACTTTTTTTGTGAAGGTCGGAGAGACTTGCAAGTAGGCTCTACCCCCACTAAATGGGGTAGCGCGCATCGATCGGTACCATCCTTGAGCTTCTCCGACTTTCGGAAGGGTTAGGGTTAGGGTTAGGGATGAAAGCACATAGGAGAAAGAGATATTCTTGAATAACTTTTTTTGTGAAGGTCGGAGAGACTTGCAAGTAGGCTCTACCCCCACTAAATGGGGTAGCGCGCATCGATCGGTACCATCCTTGAGCTTCTCCGACTTTCGGAAGGGTTAGGGTTAGGGTTAGGGATGAAAGCACATAGGAGAAAGAGATATTCTTGAATAACTTTTTTTGTGAAGGTCGGAGAGACTTGGAAAGTGGTTGCATCTGGACTAATTTGGGTCCTGCGGATCGATTGGTACCATCCCCGAGCTTGTACGACCTTCGAAAGAGGTCGACCGACGAAATTCCCCCAAATCTGAGGAGATATTCTTGAATAACTTTTTTTGTGAAGGTCGGAGAGACTTGCAAGTAGGCTCTACCCCCACTAAATGGGGTAGCGCGCATCGATCGGTACCATCCTTGAGCTTCTCCGACTTTCGGAAGGGTTAGGGTTAGGGTTAGGGATGAAAGCACATAGGAGAAAGAGATATTCTTGAATAACTTTTTTTGTGAAAGTCGGAGAGACTTGCAAGTAGGCTCTACCCCCACTAAATGGGGTAGCGCGCATCGATCGGTACCATCCTTGAGCTTCTCCGACTTTCGGAAGGGTTAGGGTTAGGGTTAGGGATGAAAGCACATAGGAGAAAGAGATATTCTTGAATAACTTTTTTTGTGAAGGTCGGAGAGACTTGCAAGTAGGCTCTACCCCCACTAAATGGGGTAGCGCGCATCGATCGGTACCATCTTAGAGCTTCTCCGACTTTCGGAAGGGTTAGGGTTAGGGTTAGGGATGAAAGCACATAGGAGAAAGAGATATTCTTGAATAACTTTTTTTGTGAAGGTCGGAGAGACTTGGAAAGTGGTTGCATCTGGACTAATTTGGGTCCTGCGGATCGATTGGTACCATCCCCGAGCTTGTACGACCTTCGGAAGAGGTCGACCGACGAAATTCCCCCAAATCTGAGGAGATATTCTTGAATAACTTTTTTTGTGAAGGTCGGAGAGACTTGCAAGTAGGCTCTACCCCCACTAAATGGGGTAGCGCACATCGATCGGTACCATCCTTGAGCTTCTCCGACTTTCGGAAGGGTTAGGGTTAGGGTTAGGGATGAAAGCACATAGGAGAAAGAGATATTCTTGAATAACTTTTTTTGTGAAGGTCGGAGAGACTTGCAAGTAGGCTCTACCCCCACTAAATGGGGTAGCGCACATCGATCGGTACCATCCTTGAGCTTCTCCGACTTTCGGAAGGGTTAGGGTTAGGGATGAAAGCACATAGGAGAAAGAGATATTCTTGAATAACTTTTTTTGTGAAGGTCGGAGAGACTTGGAAAGTGGTTGCATCTGGACTAATTTGGGTCCTGCGGATCGATTGGTACCATCCCCGAGCTTGTACGACCTTTGGAAGAGGTCGACCGACGAAATTCCCCCAAATCTGAGGAGATATTCTTGAATAACTTTTTTTGTGAAGGTCGGAGAGACTTGCAAGTAGGCTCTACCCCCACTAAATGGGGTAACGCGCATCGATCGGTACTATCCTTGAGCTTCTCCGACTTTCGGAAGGGTTAGGGTTAGGGTTAGGGATGAAAGCACATAGGAGAAAGAGATATTCTTGAATAACTTTTTTTGTGAAGGTCGGAGAGACTTGGAAAGTGGTTGCATCTGGACTAATTTGGGTCCTGCGGATCGATTGGTACCATCCCCGAGCTTGTACGAGCTTCGGAAGAGGTCGACCGACGAAATTCCCCCAAATCTGAGGAGATATTCTTGAATAACTTTTTTTGTGAAGGTCGGAGAGACTTGCAAGTAGGCTTTACCCCAACTAAATGGGGTAGCGCGCATCGATCGGTACCATCCTTGAGCTTCTCCGACTTTCGGAAGGGTTAGGGTTAGGGTTAGGGATGAAAGCACATAGGAGAAAGAGATATTCTTGAAAAACTTTTTTTGTGAAGGTCGGAGAGACTTGCAAGTAGGCTCTACCCCCACTAAATGGGGTAGCGCGCATCGATCAGTACCATCCTTGAGCTTCTCCGACTTTCGGAAGGGTTAGGGTTAGGGTTAGGGATGAAAGCACATAGGAGAAAGAGATATTCTTGAATAACTTTTTTTGTGAAGGTTGGAGAGACTTGCAAGTAGGCTCTACCCCCACTAAATGGGGTAGCGCGCATCGATCGGTACCATCCTTGAGCTTCTCCGACTTTCGGAAGGGTTAGGGTTAGGGTTAGGGATGAAAGCACATAGGAGAAAGAGATATTCTTGAATAACTTTTTTTGTGAAGGTCGGAGAGACTTGCAAGTAGGCTCTACCCCCACTAAATGGGGTAGCGCGCATCGATCGGTACCATCTTTGAGCTTCTCCGACTTTCGGAAGGGTTAGGGTTAGGGATGAAAGCACATAGGAGAAAGAGATATTCTTGAATAACTTTTTTTGTGAAGGTCGGAGAGACTTGGAAAGTGGTTGCATCTGGACTAATTTGGGTCCTGCGGATCGATTGGTACCATCCCCGAGCTTGTACGACCTTCGGAAGAGGTCGACCGACGAAATTCCCCCAAATCTGAGGAGATATTCTTGAATAACTTTTTTTGTGAAGGTCGGAGAGACTTGCAAGTAGGCTCTACCCCCACTAAATGGGGTAGCGCGCATCGATCGGTACCATCCTTGAGCTTCTCCGACTTTCGGAAGGGTTAGGGTTAGGGTTAGGGATGAAAGCACATAGGAGAAAGAGATATTCTTGAATAACTTTTTTTGTGAAGGTCGGAGAGACTTGCAAGTAGGCTCTACCCCCACTAAATGGGGTAGCGCGCATCGATCGGTACCATCCTTGAGCTTCTCCGACTTTCGGAAGGGTTAGGGTTAGGGTTAGGGATGAAAGCACATAGGAGAAAGAGATATTCTTGAATAACTTTTTTTGTGAAGGTCGGAGAGACTTGGAAAGTGGTTGCATCTGGACTAATTTGGGTCCTGCGGATCGATTGGTACCATCCCCGAGCTTGTACGACCTTCGAAAGAGGTCGACCGACGAAATTCCCCCAAATCTGAGGAGATATTCTTGAATAACTTTTTTTGTGAAGGTCGGAGAGACTTGCAAGTAGGCTCTACCCCCACTAAATGGGGTAGCGCGCATCGATCGGTACCATCCTTGAGCTTCTCCGACTTTCGGAAGGGTTAGGGTTAGGGTTAGGGATGAAAGCACATAGGAGAAAGAGATATTCTTGAATAACTTTTTTTGTGAAGGTCGGAGAGACTTGGAAAGTGGTTGCATCTGGACTAATTTGGGTCCTGCGGATCGATTGGTACCATCCCCGAGCTTGTACGACCTTCGAAAGAGGTCGACCGACGAAATTCCCCCAAATCTGAGGAGATATTCTTGAATAACTTTTTTTGTGAAGGTCGGAGAGACTTGCAAGTAGGCTCTACCCCCACTAAATGGGGTAGCGCGCATCGATCGGTACCATCCTTGAGCTTCTCCGACTTTCGGAAGGGTTAGGGTTAGGGTTAGGGATGAAAGCACATAGGAGAAAGAGATATTCTTGAATAACTTTTTTTGTGAAAGTCGGAGAGACTTGCAAGTAGGCTCTACCCCCACTAAATGGGGTAGCGCGCATCGATCGGTACCATCCTTGAGCTTCTCCGACTTTCGGAAGGGTTAGGGTTAGGGTTAGGGATGAAAGCACATAGGAGAAAGAGATATTCTTGAATAACTTTTTTTGTGAAGGTCGGAGAGACTTGCAAGTAGGCTCTACCCCCACTAAATGGGGTAGCGCGCATCGATCGGTACCATCTTAGAGCTTCTCCGACTTTCGGAAGGGTTAGGGTTAGGGTTAGGGATGAAAGCACATAGGAGAAAGAGATATTCTTGAATAACTTTTTTTGTGAAGGTCGGAGAGACTTGGAAAGTGGTTGCATCTGGACTAATTTGGGTCCTGCGGATCGATTGGTACCATCCCCGAGCTTGTACGACCTTCGGAAGAGGTCGACCGACGAAATTCCCCCAAATCTGAGGAGATATTCTTGAATAACTTTTTTTGTGAAGGTCGGAGAGACTTGCAAGTAGGCTCTACCCCCACTAAATGGGGTAGCGCACATCGATCGGTACCATCCTTGAGCTTCTCCGACTTTCGGAAGGGTTAGGGTTAGGGTTAGGGATGAAAGCACATAGGAGAAAGAGATATTCTTGAATAACTTTTTTTGTGAAGGTCGGAGAGACTTGCAAGTAGGCTCTACCCCCACTAAATGGGGTAGCGCACATCGATCGGTACCATCCTTGAGCTTCTCCGACTTTCGGAAGGGTTAGGGTTAGGGATGAAAGCACATAGGAGAAAGAGATATTCTTGAATAACTTTTTTTGTGAAGGTCGGAGAGACTTGGAAAGTGGTTGCATCTGGACTAATTTGGGTCCTGCGGATCGATTGGTACCATCCCCGAGCTTGTACGACCTTTGGAAGAGGTCGACCGACGAAATTCCCCCAAATCTGAGGAGATATTCTTGAATAACTTTTTTTGTGAAGGTCGGAGAGACTTGCAAGTAGGCTCTACCCCCACTAAATGGGGTAACGCGCATCGATCGGTACTATCCTTGAGCTTCTCCGACTTTCGGAAGGGTTAGGGTTAGGGTTAGGGATGAAAGCACATAGGAGAAAGAGATATTCTTGAATAACTTTTTTTGTGAAGGTCGGAGAGACTTGGAAAGTGGTTGCATCTGGACTAATTTGGGTCCTGCGGATCGATTGGTACCATCCCCGAGCTTGTACGAGCTTCGGAAGAGGTCGACCGACGAAATTCCCCCAAATCTGAGGAGATATTCTTGAATAACTTTTTTTGTGAAGGTCGGAGAGACTTGCAAGTAGGCTTTACCCCAACTAAATGGGGTAGCGCGCATCGATCGGTACCATCCTTGAGCTTCTCCGACTTTCGGAAGGGTTAGGGTTAGGGTTAGGGATGAAAGCACATAGGAGAAAGAGATATTCTTGAAAAACTTTTTTTGTGAAGGTCGGAGAGACTTGCAAGTAGGCTCTACCCCCACTAAATGGGGTAGCGCGCATCGATCAGTACCATCCTTGAGCTTCTCCGACTTTCGGAAGGGTTAGGGTTAGGGTTAGGGATGAAAGCACATAGGAGAAAGAGATATTCTTGAATAACTTTTTTTGTGAAGGTTGGAGAGACTTGCAAGTAGGCTCTACCCCCACTAAATGGGGTAGCGCGCATCGATCGGTACCATCCTTGAGCTTCTCCGACTTTCGGAAGGGTTAGGGTTAGGGTTAGGGATGAAAGCACATAGGAGAAAGAGATATTCTTGAATAACTTTTTTTGTGAAGGTCGGAGAGACTTGCAAGTAGGCTCTACCCCCACTAAATGGGGTAGCGCGCATCGATCGGTACCATCTTTGAGCTTCTCCGACTTTCGGAAGGGTTAGGGTTAGGGATGAAAGCACATAGGAGAAAGAGATATTCTTGAATAACTTTTTTTGTGAAGGTCGGAGAGACTTGGAAAGTGGTTGCATCTGGACTAATTTGGGTCCTGCGGATCGATTGGTACCATCCCCGAGCTTGTACGACCTTCGGAAGAGGTCGACCGACGAAATTCCCCCAAATCTGAGGAGATATTCTTGAATAACTTTTTTTGTGAAGGTCGGAGAGACTTGCAAGTAGGCTCTACCCCCACTAAATGGGGTAGCGCGCATCGATCGGTACCATCCTTGAGCTTCTCCGACTTTCGGAAGGGTTAGGGTTAGGGTTAGGGATGAAAGCACATAGGAGAAAGAGATATTCTTGAATAACTTTTTTTGTGAAGGTCGGAGAGACTTGCAAGTAGGCTCTACCCCCACTAAATGGGGTAGCGCGCATCGATCGGTACCATCCTTGAGCTTCTCCGACTTTCGGAAGGGTTAGGGTTAGGGTTAGGGATGAAAGCACATAGGAGAAAGAGATATTCTTGAATAACTTTTTTTGTGAAGGTCGGAGAGACTTGGAAAGTGGTTGCATCTGGACTAATTTGGGTCCTGCGGATCGATTGGTACCATCCCCGAGCTTGTACGACCTTCGAAAGAGGTCGACCGACGAAATTCCCCCAAATCTGAGGAGATATTCTTGAATAACTTTTTTTGTGAAGGTCGGAGAGACTTGCAAGTAGGCTCTACCCCCACTAAATGGGGTAGCGCGCATCGATCGGTACCATCCTTGAGCTTCTCCGACTTTCGGAAGGGTTAGGGTTAGGGTTAGGGATGAAAGCACATAGGAGAAAGAGATATTCTTGAATAACTTTTTTTGTGAAAGTCGGAGAGACTTGCAAGTAGGCTCTACCCCCACTAAATGGGGTAGCGCGCATCGATCGGTACCATCCTTGAGCTTCTCCGACTTTCGGAAGGGTTAGGGTTAGGGTTAGGGATGAAAGCACATAGGAGAAAGAGATATTCTTGAATAACTTTTTTTGTGAAGGTCGGAGAGACTTGCAAGTAGGCTCTACCCCCACTAAATGGGGTAGCGCGCATCGATCGGTACCATCTTAGAGCTTCTCCGACTTTCGGAAGGGTTAGGGTTAGGGTTAGGGATGAAAGCACATAGGAGAAAGAGATATTCTTGAATAACTTTTTTTGTGAAGGTCGGAGAGACTTGGAAAGTGGTTGCATCTGGACTAATTTGGGTCCTGCGGATCGATTGGTACCATCCCCGAGCTTGTACGACCTTCGGAAGAGGTCGACCGACGAAATTCCCCCAAATCTGAGGAGATATTCTTGAATAACTTTTTTTGTGAAGGTCGGAGAGACTTGCAAGTAGGCTCTACCCCCACTAAATGGGGTAGCGCACATCGATCGGTACCATCCTTGAGCTTCTCCGACTTTCGGAAGGGTTAGGGTTAGGGTTAGGGATGAAAGCACATAGGAGAAAGAGATATTCTTGAATAACTTTTTTTGTGAAGGTCGGAGAGACTTGCAAGTAGGCTCTACCCCCACTAAATGGGGTAGCGCACATCGATCGGTACCATCCTTGAGCTTCTCCGACTTTCGGAAGGGTTAGGGTTAGGGATGAAAGCACATAGGAGAAAGAGATATTCTTGAATAACTTTTTTTGTGAAGGTCGGAGAGACTTGGAAAGTGGTTGCATCTGGACTAATTTGGGTCCTGCGGATCGATTGGTACCATCCCCGAGCTTGTACGACCTTTGGAAGAGGTCGACCGACGAAATTCCCCCAAATCTGAGGAGATATTCTTGAATAACTTTTTTTGTGAAGGTCGGAGAGACTTGCAAGTAGGCTCTACCCCCACTAAATGGGGTAACGCGCATCGATCGGTACTATCCTTGAGCTTCTCCGACTTTCGGAAGGGTTAGGGTTAGGGTTAGGGATGAAAGCACATAGGAGAAAGAGATATTCTTGAATAACTTTTTTTGTGAAGGTCGGAGAGACTTGGAAAGTGGTTGCATCTGGACTAATTTGGGTCCTGCGGATCGATTGGTACCATCCCCGAGCTTGTACGAGCTTCGGAAGAGGTCGACCGACGAAATTCCCCCAAATCTGAGGAGATATTCTTGAATAACTTTTTTTGTGAAGGTCGGAGAGACTTGCAAGTAGGCTTTACCCCAACTAAATGGGGTAGCGCGCATCGATCGGTACCATCCTTGAGCTTCTCCGACTTTCGGAAGGGTTAGGGTTAGGGTTAGGGATGAAAGCACATAGGAGAAAGAGATATTCTTGAAAAACTTTTTTTGTGAAGGTCGGAGAGACTTGCAAGTAGGCTCTACCCCCACTAAATGGGGTAGCGCGCATCGATCAGTACCATCCTTGAGCTTCTCCGACTTTCGGAAGGGTTAGGGTTAGGGTTAGGGATGAAAGCACATAGGAGAAAGAGATATTCTTGAATAACTTTTTTTGTGAAGGTTGGAGAGACTTGCAAGTAGGCTCTACCCCCACTAAATGGGGTAGCGCGCATCGATCGGTACCATCCTTGAGCTTCTCCGACTTTCGGAAGGGTTAGGGTTAGGGTTAGGGATGAAAGCACATAGGAGAAAGAGATATTCTTGAATAACTTTTTTTGTGAAGGTCGGAGAGACTTGCAAGTAGGCTCTACCCCCACTAAATGGGGTAGCGCGCATCGATCGGTACCATCTTTGAGCTTCTCCGACTTTCGGAAGGGTTAGGGTTAGGGATGAAAGCACATAGGAGAAAGAGATATTCTTGAATAACTTTTTTTGTGAAGGTCGGAGAGACTTGGAAAGTGGTTGCATCTGGACTAATTTGGGTCCTGCGGATCGATTGGTACCATCCCCGAGCTTGTACGACCTTCGGAAGAGGTCGACCGACGAAATTCCCCCAAATCTGAGGAGATATTCTTGAATAACTTTTTTTGTGAAGGTCGGAGAGACTTGCAAGTAGGCTCTACCCCCACTAAATGGGGTAGCGCGCATCGATCGGTACCATCCTTGAGCTTCTCCGACTTTCGGAAGGGTTAGGGTTAGGGTTAGGGATGAAAGCACATAGGAGAAAGAGATATTCTTGAATAACTTTTTTTGTGAAGGTCGGAGAGACTTGCAAGTAGGCTCTACCCCCACTAAATGGGGTAGCGCGCATCGATCGGTACCATCCTTGAGCTTCTCCGACTTTCGGAAGGGTTAGGGTTAGGGTTAGGGATGAAAGCACATAGGAGAAAGAGATATTCTTGAATAACTTTTTTTGTGAAGGTCGGAGAGACTTGGAAAGTGGTTGCATCTGGACTAATTTGGGTCCTGCGGATCGATTGGTACCATCCCCGAGCTTGTACGACCTTCGAAAGAGGTCGACCGACGAAATTCCCCCAAATCTGAGGAGATATTCTTGAATAACTTTTTTTGTGAAGGTCGGAGAGACTTGCAAGTAGGCTCTACCCCCACTAAATGGGGTAGCGCGCATCGATCGGTACCATCCTTGAGCTTCTCCGACTTTCGGAAGGGTTAGGGTTAGGGTTAGGGATGAAAGCACATAGGAGAAAGAGATATTCTTGAATAACTTTTTTTGTGAAAGTCGGAGAGACTTGCAAGTAGGCTCTACCCCCACTAAATGGGGTAGCGCGCATCGATCGGTACCATCCTTGAGCTTCTCCGACTTTCGGAAGGGTTAGGGTTAGGGTTAGGGATGAAAGCACATAGGAGAAAGAGATATTCTTGAATAACTTTTTTTGTGAAGGTCGGAGAGACTTGCAAGTAGGCTCTACCCCCACTAAATGGGGTAGCGCGCATCGATCGGTACCATCTTAGAGCTTCTCCGACTTTCGGAAGGGTTAGGGTTAGGGTTAGGGATGAAAGCACATAGGAGAAAGAGATATTCTTGAATAACTTTTTTTGTGAAGGTCGGAGAGACTTGGAAAGTGGTTGCATCTGGACTAATTTGGGTCCTGCGGATCGATTGGTACCATCCCCGAGCTTGTACGACCTTCGGAAGAGGTCGACCGACGAAATTCCCCCAAATCTGAGGAGATATTCTTGAATAACTTTTTTTGTGAAGGTCGGAGAGACTTGCAAGTAGGCTCTACCCCCACTAAATGGGGTAGCGCACATCGATCGGTACCATCCTTGAGCTTCTCCGACTTTCGGAAGGGTTAGGGTTAGGGTTAGGGATGAAAGCACATAGGAGAAAGAGATATTCTTGAATAACTTTTTTTGTGAAGGTCGGAGAGACTTGCAAGTAGGCTCTACCCCCACTAAATGGGGTAGCGCACATCGATCGGTACCATCCTTGAGCTTCTCCGACTTTCGGAAGGGTTAGGGTTAGGGATGAAAGCACATAGGAGAAAGAGATATTCTTGAATAACTTTTTTTGTGAAGGTCGGAGAGACTTGGAAAGTGGTTGCATCTGGACTAATTTGGGTCCTGCGGATCGATTGGTACCATCCCCGAGCTTGTACGACCTTTGGAAGAGGTCGACCGACGAAATTCCCCCAAATCTGAGGAGATATTCTTGAATAACTTTTTTTGTGAAGGTCGGAGAGACTTGCAAGTAGGCTCTACCCCCACTAAATGGGGTAACGCGCATCGATCGGTACTATCCTTGAGCTTCTCCGACTTTCGGAAGGGTTAGGGTTAGGGTTAGGGATGAAAGCACATAGGAGAAAGAGATATTCTTGAATAACTTTTTTTGTGAAGGTCGGAGAGACTTGGAAAGTGGTTGCATCTGGACTAATTTGGGTCCTGCGGATCGATTGGTACCATCCCCGAGCTTGTACGAGCTTCGGAAGAGGTCGACCGACGAAATTCCCCCAAATCTGAGGAGATATTCTTGAATAACTTTTTTTGTGAAGGTCGGAGAGACTTGCAAGTAGGCTTTACCCCAACTAAATGGGGTAGCGCGCATCGATCGGTACCATCCTTGAGCTTCTCCGACTTTCGGAAGGGTTAGGGTTAGGGTTAGGGATGAAAGCACATAGGAGAAAGAGATATTCTTGAAAAACTTTTTTTGTGAAGGTCGGAGAGACTTGCAAGTAGGCTCTACCCCCACTAAATGGGGTAGCGCGCATCGATCAGTACCATCCTTGAGCTTCTCCGACTTTCGGAAGGGTTAGGGTTAGGGTTAGGGATGAAAGCACATAGGAGAAAGAGATATTCTTGAATAACTTTTTTTGTGAAGGTTGGAGAGACTTGCAAGTAGGCTCTACCCCCACTAAATGGGGTAGCGCGCATCGATCGGTACCATCCTTGAGCTTCTCCGACTTTCGGAAGGGTTAGGGTTAGGGTTAGGGATGAAAGCACATAGGAGAAAGAGATATTCTTGAATAACTTTTTTTGTGAAGGTCGGAGAGACTTGCAAGTAGGCTCTACCCCCACTAAATGGGGTAGCGCGCATCGATCGGTACCATCTTTGAGCTTCTCCGACTTTCGGAAGGGTTAGGGTTAGGGATGAAAGCACATAGGAGAAAGAGATATTCTTGAATAACTTTTTTTGTGAAGGTCGGAGAGACTTGGAAAGTGGTTGCATCTGGACTAATTTGGGTCCTGCGGATCGATTGGTACCATCCCCGAGCTTGTACGACCTTCGGAAGAGGTCGACCGACGAAATTCCCCCAAATCTGAGGAGATATTCTTGAATAACTTTTTTTGTGAAGGTCGGAGAGACTTGCAAGTAGGCTCTACCCCCACTAAATGGGGTAGCGCGCATCGATCGGTACCATCCTTGAGCTTCTCCGACTTTCGGAAGGGTTAGGGTTAGGGTTAGGGATGAAAGCACATAGGAGAAAGAGATATTCTTGAATAACTTTTTTTGTGAAGGTCGGAGAGACTTGGAAAGTGGTTGCATCTGGACTAATTTGGGTCCTGCGGATCGATTGGTACCATCCCCGAGCTTGTACGACCTTCGGAAGAGGTCAACCGACGAAATTCCCCCAAATCTGAGGAGATATTCTTGAATAACTTTTTTTGTGAAGGTCGGAGAGACTTGCAAGTAGGCTCTACCCCCACTAAATGGGGTAGCGCACATCGATCGGTACCATCCTTGAGCTTCTCCGACTTTCGGAAGGGTTAGGGTTAGGGTTAGGGATGAAAGCACATAGGAGAAAGAGATATTCTTGAATAACTTTTTTTGTGAAGGTCGGAGAGACTTGCAAGTAGGCTCTACCCCCACTAAATGGGGTAGCGCACATCGATCGGTACCATCCTTGAGCTTCTCCGACTTTCGGAAGGGTTAGGGTTAGGGATGAAAGCACATAGGAGAAAGAGATATTCTTGAATAACTTTTTTTGTGAAAGTCGGAGAGACTTGCAAGTAGGCTCTACCCCCACTAAATGGGGTAGCGCGCATCGATCGGTACCATCCTTGAGCTTCTCCGACTTTCGGAAGGGTTAGGGTTAGGGTTAGGGATGAAAGCACATAGGAGAAAGAGATATTCTTGAATAACTTTTTTTGTGAAGGTCGGAGAGACTTGCAAGTAGGCTCTACCCCCACTAAATGGGGTAGCGCGCATCGATCGGTACCATCTTAGAGCTTCTCCGACTTTCGGAAGGGTTAGGGTTAGGGTTAGGGATGAAAGCACATAGGAGAAAGAGATATTCTTGAATAACTTTTTTTGTGAAGGTCGGAGAGACTTGGAAAGTGGTTGCATCTGGACTAATTTGGGTCCTGCGGATCGATTGGTACCATCCCCGAGCTTGTACGACCTTCGGAAGAGGTCGACCGACGAAATTCCCCCAAATCTGAGGAGATATTCTTGAATAACTTTTTTTGTGAAGGTCGGAGAGACTTGCAAGTAGGCTCTACCCCCACTAAATGGGGTAGCGCACATCGATCGGTACCATCCTTGAGCTTCTCCGACTTTCGGAAGGGTTAGGGTTAGGGTTAGGGATGAAAGCACATAGGAGAAAGAGATATTCTTGAATAACTTTTTTTGTGAAGGTCGGAGAGACTTGCAAGTAGGCTCTACCCCCACTAAATGGGGTAGCGCACATCGATCGGTACCATCCTTGAGCTTCTCCGACTTTCGGAAGGGTTAGGGTTAGGGATGAAAGCACATAGGAGAAAGAGATATTCTTGAATAACTTTTTTTGTGAAGGTCGGAGAGACTTGGAAAGTGGTTGCATCTGGACTAATTTGGGTCCTGCGGATCGATTGGTACCATCCCCGAGCTTGTACGACCTTTGGAAGAGGTCGACCGACGAAATTCCCCCAAATCTGAGGAGATATTCTTGAATAACTTTTTTTGTGAAGGTCGGAGAGACTTGCAAGTAGGCTCTACCCCCACTAAATGGGGTAACGCGCATCGATCGGTACTATCCTTGAGCTTCTCCGACTTTCGGAAGGGTTAGGGTTAGGGTTAGGGATGAAAGCACATAGGAGAAAGAGATATTCTTGAATAACTTTTTTTGTGAAGGTCGGAGAGACTTGGAAAGTGGTTGCATCTGGACTAATTTGGGTCCTGCGGATCGATTGGTACCATCCCCGAGCTTGTACGAGCTTCGGAAGAGGTCGACCGACGAAATTCCCCCAAATCTGAGGAGATATTCTTGAATAACTTTTTTTGTGAAGGTCGGAGAGACTTGCAAGTAGGCTTTACCCCAACTAAATGGGGTAGCGCGCATCGATCGGTACCATCCTTGAGCTTCTCCGACTTTCGGAAGGGTTAGGGTTAGGGTTAGGGATGAAAGCACATAGGAGAAAGAGATATTCTTGAAAAACTTTTTTTGTGAAGGTCGGAGAGACTTGCAAGTAGGCTCTACCCCCACTAAATGGGGTAGCGCGCATCGATCAGTACCATCCTTGAGCTTCTCCGACTTTCGGAAGGGTTAGGGTTAGGGTTAGGGATGAAAGCACATAGGAGAAAGAGATATTCTTGAATAACTTTTTTTGTGAAGGTTGGAGAGACTTGCAAGTAGGCTCTACCCCCACTAAATGGGGTAGCGCGCATCGATCGGTACCATCCTTGAGCTTCTCCGACTTTCGGAAGGGTTAGGGTTAGGGTTAGGGATGAAAGCACATAGGAGAAAGAGATATTCTTGAATAACTTTTTTTGTGAAGGTCGGAGAGACTTGCAAGTAGGCTCTACCCCCACTAAATGGGGTAGCGCGCATCGATCGGTACCATCCTTGAGCTTCTCCGACTTTCGGAAGGGTTAGGGTTAGGGTTAGGGATGAAAGCACATAGGAGAAAGAGATATTCTTGAATAACTTTTTTTGTGAAGGTCGGAGAGACTTGGAAAGTGGTTGCATCTGGACTAATTTGGGTCCTGCGGATCGATTGGTACCATCCCCGAGCTTGTACGACCTTCGGAAGAGGTCGACCGACGAAATTCCCCCAAATCTGAGGAGATATTCTTGAATAACTTTTTTTGTGAAGGTCGGAGAGACTTGCAAGTAGGCTCTACCCCCACTAAATGGGGTAGCGCGCATCGATCGGTACCATCCTTGAGCTTCTCCGACTTTCGGAAGGGTTAGGGTTAGGGTTAGGGATGAAAGCACATAGGAGAAAGAGATATTCTTGAATAACTTTTTTTGTGAAGGTCGGAGAGACTTGGAAAGTGGTTGCATCTGGACTAATTTGGGTCCTGCGGATCGATTGGTACCATCCCCGAGCTTGTACGACCTTCGGAAGAGGTCGACCGACGAAATTCCCCCAAATCTGAGGAGATATTCTTGAATAACTTTTTTTGTGAAGGTCGGAGAGACTTGCAAGTAGGCTCTACCCCCACTAAATGGGGTAGCGCGCATCGATCGGTACCATCCTTGAGCTTCTCCGACTTTTGGAAGGGTTAGGGTTAGGGTTAGGGATGAAAGCACATAGGAGAAAGAGATATTCTTGAATAACTTTTTTTGTGAAGGTCGGAGAGACTTGCAAGTAGGCTCTACCCCCACTAAATGGGGTAGCGCGCATCGATCGGTACCATCCTTGAGCTTCTCCGACTTTCGGAAGGGTTAGGGTTAGGGTTAGGGATGAAAGCACATAGGAGAAAGAGATATTCTTGAATAACTTTTTTTGTGAAGGTCGGAGAGACTTGGAAAGTGGTTGCATCTGGACTAATTTGGGTCCTGCGGATCGATTGGTACCATCCCCGAGCTTGTACGACCTTCGGAAGAGGTCGACCGACGAAATTCCCCCAAATCTGAGGAGATATTCTTGAATAACTTTTTTTGTGAAGGTCGGAGAGACTTGCAAGTAGGCTCTACCCCCACTAAATGGGGTAGCGCACATCGATCGGTACCATCCTTGAGCTTCTCCGACTTTCGGAAGGGTTAGGGTTAGGGTTAGGGATGAAAGCACATAGGAGAAAGAGATATTCTTGAATAACTTTTTTTGTGAAGGTCGGAGAGACTTGCAAGTAGGCTCTACCCCCACTAAATGGGGTAGCGCACATCGATCGGTACCATCCTTGAGCTTCTCCGACTTTCGGAAGGGTTAGGGTTAGGGATGAAAGCACATAGGAGAAAGAGATATTCTTGAATAACTTTTTTTGTGAAGGTCGGAGAGACTTGGAAAGTGGTTGCATCTGGACTAATTTGGGTCCTGCGGATCGATTGGTACCATCCCCGAGCTTGTACGACCTTCGGAAGAGGTCGACCGACGAAATTCCCCCAAATCTGAGGAGATATTCTTGAATAACTTTTTTTGTGAAGGTCGGAGAGACTTGCAAGTAGGCTTTACCCCAACTAAATGGGGTAGCGCGCATCGATCGGTACCATCCTTGAGCTTCTCCGACTTTCGGAAGGGTTAGGGTTAGGGTTAGGGATGAAAGCACATAGGAGAAAGAGATATTCTTGAATAACTTTTTTTGTGAAGGTCGGAGAGACTTGCAAGTAGGCTCTACCCCCACTAAATGGGGTAGCGCGCATCGATCAGTACCATCCTTGAGCTTCTCCGACTTTCGGAAGGGTTAGGGTTAGGGTTAGGGATGAAAGCACATAGGAGAAAGAGATATTCTTGAATAACTTTTTTGTGAAGGTCGGAGAGACTTGCAAGTAGGCTCTACCCCCACTAAATGGGGTTGCGCGCATCGATCGGTACCATCCTTGAGCTTCTCCGACTTTCGGAAGGGTTAGGGTTAGGGTTAGGGATGAAAGCACATAGGAGAAAGAGATATTCTTGAATAACTTTTTTTGTGAAGGTCGGAGAGACTTGCAAGTAGGCTCTACCCCCACTAAATGGGGTAGCGCGCATCGATCGGTACCATCCTTGAGCTTCTCCGACTTTCGGAAGGGTTAGGGTTAGGGTTAGGGATGAAAGCACATAGGAGAAAGAGATATTCTTGAATAACTTTTTTTGTGAAGGTCGGAGAGACTTGGAAAGTGGTTGCATCTGGACTAATTTGGGTCCTGCGGATCGATTGGTACCATCCCCGAGCTTGTACGACCTTCGGAAGAGGTCGACCGACGAAATTCCCCCAAATCTGAGGAGATATTCTTGAATAACTTTTTTTGTGAAGGTCGGAGAGACTTGCAAGTAGGCTCTACCCCCACTAAATGGGGTAGCGCGCATCGATCGGTACCATCCTTGAGCTTCTCCGACTTTCGGAAGGGTTAGGGTTAGGGATGAAAGCACATAGGAGAAAGAGATATTCTTGAATAACTTTTTTTGTGAAGGTCGGAGAGACTTGCAAGTAGGCTCTACCCCCACTAAATGGGGTAGCGCGCATCGATCGGTACCATCCTTGAGCTTCTCCGACTTTCGGAAGGGTTAGGGTTAGGGTTAGGGATGAAAGCACATAGGAGAAAGAGATATTCTTGAATAACTTTTTTTGTGAAGGTCGGAGAGACTTGGAAAGTGGTTGCATCTGGACTAATTTGGGTCCTGCGGATCGATTGGTACCATCCCCGAGCTTGTACGACCTTCGGAAGAGGTCGACCGACGAAATTCCCCCAAATCTGAGGAGATATTCTTGAATAACTTTTTTTGTGAAGGTCGGAGAGACTTGCAAGTAGGCTCTACCCCCACTAAATGGGGTAGCGCGCATCGATCGGTACCATCCTTGAGCTTCTCCGACTTTTGGAAGGGTTAGGGTTAGGGTTAGGGATGAAAGCACATAGGAGAAAGAGATATTCTTGAATAACTTTTTTTGTGAAGGTCGGAGAGACTTGCAAGTAGGCTCTACCCCCACTAAATGGGGTAGCGCGCATCGATCGGTACCATCCTTGAGCTTCTCCGACTTTCGGAAGGGTTAGGGTTAGGGTTAGGGATGAAAGCACATAGGAGAAAGAGATATTCTTGAATAACTTTTTTTGTGAAGGTCGGAGAGACTTGAAAAGTGGTTGCATCTGGACTAATTTGGGTCCTGCGGATCGATTGGTACCATCCCCGAGCTTGTACGACCTTCGGAAGAGGTCGACCGACGAAATTCCCCCAAATCTGAGGAGATATTCTTGAATAACTTTTTTTGTGAAGGTCGGAGAGACTTGCAAGTAGGCTCTACCCCCACTAAATGGGGTAGCGCACATCGATCGGTACCATCCTTGAGCTTCTCCGACTTTCGGAAGGGTTAGGGTTAGGGTTAGGGATGAAAGCACATAGGAGAAAGAGATATTCTTGAATAACTTTTTTTGTGAAGGTCGGAGAGACTTGCAAGTAGGCTCTACCCCCACTAAATGGGGTAGCGCACATCGATCGGTACCATCCTTGAGCTTCTCCGACTTTCGGAAGGGTTAGGGTTAGGGATGAAAGCACATAGGAGAAAGAGATATTCTTGAATAACTTTTTTTGTGAAGGTCGGAGAGACTTGGAAAGTGGTTGCATCTGGACTAATTTGGGTCCTGCGGATCGATTGGTACCATCCCCGAGCTTGTACGACCTTCGGAAGAGGTCGACCGACGAAATTCCCCCAAATCTGAGGAGATATTCTTGAATAACTTTTTTTGTGAAGGTCGGAGAGACTTGCAAGTAGGCTCTACCCCCACTAAATGGGGTAGCGCGCATCGATCAGTACTATCCTTGAGCTTCTCCGACTTTCGGAAGGGTTAGGGTTAGGGTTAGGGATGAAAGCACATAGGAGAAAGAGATATTCTTGAATAACTTTTTTTGTGAAGGTCGGAGAGACTTGGAAAGTGGTTGCATCTGGACTAATTTGGGTCCTGCGGATCGATTGGTACCATCCCCGAGCTTGTACGAGCTTCGGAAGAGGTCGACCGACGAAATTCCCCCAAATCTGAGGAGATATTCTTGAATAACTTTTTTTGTGAAGGTCGGAGAGACTTGCAAGTAGGCTTTACCCCAACTAAATGGGGTAGCGCGCATCGATCGGTACCATCCTTGAGCTTCTCCGACTTTCGGAAGGGTTAGGGTTAGGGTTAGGGATGAAAGCACATAGGAGAAAGAGATATTCTTGAATAACTTTTTTTGTGAAGGTCGGAGAGACTTGCAAGTAGGCTCTACCCCCACTAAATGGGGTAGCGCGCATCGATCAGTACCATCCTTGAGCTTCTCCGACTTTCGGAAGGGTTAGGGTTAGGGTTAGGGATGAAAGCACATAGGAGAAAGAGATATTCTTGAATAACTTTTTTGTGAAGGTCGGAGAGACTTGCAAGTAGGCTCTACCCCCACTAAATGGGGTTGCGCGCATCGATCGGTACCATCCTTGAGCTTCTCCGACTTTCGGAAGGGTTAGGGTTAGGGTTAGGGATGAAAGCACATAGGAGAAAGAGATATTCTTGAATAACTTTTTTTGTGAAGGTCGGAGAGACTTGCAAGTAGGCTCTACCCCCACTAAATGGGGTAGCGCGCATCGATCGGTACCATCCTTGAGCTTCTCCGACTTTCGGAAGGGTTAGGGTTAGGGTTAGGGATGAAAGCACATAGGAGAAAGAGATATTCTTGAATAACTTTTTTTGTGAAGGTCGGAGAGACTTGGAAAGTGGTTGCATCTGGACTAATTTGGGTCCTGCGGATCGATTGGTACCATCCCCGAGCTTGTACGACCTTCGGAAGAGGTCGACCGACGAAATTCCCCCAAATCTGAGGAGATATTCTTGAATAACTTTTTTTGTGAAGGTCGGAGAGACTTGCAAGTAGGCTCTACCCCCACTAAATGGGGTAGCGCGCATCGATCGGTACCATCCTTGAGCTTCTCCGACTTTCGGAAGGGTTAGGGTTAGGGATGAAAGCACATAGGAGAAAGAGATATTCTTGAATAACTTTTTTTGTGAAGGTCGGAGAGACTTGCAAGTAGGCTCTACCCCCACTAAATGGGGTAGCGCGCATCGATCGGTACCATCCTTGAGCTTCTCCGACTTTCGGAAGGGTTAGGGTTAGGGTTAGGGATGAAAGCACATAGGAGAAAGAGATATTCTTGAATAACTTTTTTTGTGAAGGTCGGAGAGACTTGGAAAGTGGTTGCATCTGGACTAATTTGGGTCCTGCGGATCGATTGGTACCATCCCCGAGCTTGTACGACCTTCGGAAGAGGTCGACCGACGAAATTCCCCCAAATCTGAGGAGATATTCTTGAATAACTTTTTTTGTGAAGGTCGGAGAGACTTGCAAGTAGGCTCTACCCCCACTAAATGGGGTAGCGCGCATCGATCGGTACCATCCTTGAGCTTCTCCGACTTTTGGAAGGGTTAGGGTTAGGGTTAGGGATGAAAGCACATAGGAGAAAGAGATATTCTTGAATAACTTTTTTTGTGAAGGTCGGAGAGACTTGCAAGTAGGCTCTACCCCCACTAAATGGGGTAGCGCGCATCGATCGGTACCATCCTTGAGCTTCTCCGACTTTCGGAAGGGTTAGGGTTAGGGTTAGGGATGAAAGCACATAGGAGAAAGAGATATTCTTGAATAACTTTTTTTGTGAAGGTCGGAGAGACTTGGAAAGTGGTTGCATCTGGACTAATTTGGGTCCTGCGGATCGATTGGTACCATCCCCGAGCTTGTACGACCTTCGGAAGAGGTCGACCGACGAAATTCCCCCAAATCTGAGGAGATATTCTTGAATAACTTTTTTTGTGAAGGTCGGAGAGACTTGCAAGTAGGCTCTACCCCCACTAAATGGGGTAGCGCACATCGATCGGTACCATCCTTGAGCTTCTCCGACTTTCGGAAGGGTTAGGGTTAGGGTTAGGGATGAAAGCACATAGGAGAAAGAGATATTCTTGAATAACTTTTTTTGTGAAGGTCGGAGAGACTTGCAAGTAGGCTCTACTCCCACTAAATGGGGTAGCGCACATCGATCGGTACCATCCTTGAGCTTCTCCGACTTTCGGAAGGGTTAGGGTTAGGGATGAAAGCACATAGGAGAAAGAGATATTCTTGAATAACTTTTTTTGTGAAGGTCGGAGAGACTTGGAAAGTGGTTGCATCTGGACTAATTTGGGTCCTGCGGATCGATTGGTACCATCCCCGAGCTTGTACGACCTTCGGAAGAGGTCGACCGACGAAATTCCCCCAAATCTGAGGAGATATTCTTGAATAACTTTTTTTGTGAAGGTCGGAGAGACTTGCAAGTAGGCTCTACCCCCACTAAATGGGGTAGCGCGCATCGATCAGTACTATCCTTGAGCTTCTCCGACTTTCGGAAGGGTTAGGGTTAGGGTTAGGGATGAAAGCACATAGGAGAAAGAGATATTCTTGAATAACTTTTTTTGTGAAGGTCGGAGAGACTTGGAAAGTGGTTGCATCTGGACTAATTTGGGTCCTGCGGATCGATTGGTACCATCCCCGAGCTTGTACGAGCTTCGGAAGAGGTCGACCGACGAAATTCCCCCAAATCTGAGGAGATATTCTTGAATAACTTTTTTTGTGAAGGTCGGAGAGACTTGCAAGTAGGCTTTACCCCAACTAAATGGGGTAGCGCGCATCGATCGGTACCATCCTTGAGCTTCTCCGACTTTCGGAAGGGTTAGGGTTAGGGTTAGGGATGAAAGCACATAGGAGAAAGAGATATTCTTGAATAACTTTTTTTGTGAAGGTCGGAGAGACTTGCAAGTAGGCTCTACCCCCACTAAATGGGGTAGCGCGCATCGATCAGTACCATCCTTGAGCTTCTCCGACTTTCGGAAGGGTTAGGGTTAGGGTTAGGGATGAAAGCACATAGGAGAAAGAGATATTCTTGAATAACTTTTTTGTGAAGGTCGGAGAGACTTGCAAGTAGGCTCTACCCCCACTAAATGGGGTTGCGCGCATCGATCGGTACCATCCTTGAGCTTCTCCGACTTTCGGAAGGGTTAGGGTTAGGGTTAGGGATGAAAGCACATAGGAGAAAGAGATATTCTTGAATAACTTTTTTTGTGAAGGTCGGAGAGACTTGCAAGTAGGCTCTACCCCCACTAAATGGGGTAGCGCGCATCGATCGGTACCATCCTTGAGCTTCTCCGACTTTCGGAAGGGTTAGGGTTAGGGTTAGGGATGAAAGCACATAGGAGAAAGAGATATTCTTGAATAACTTTTTTTGTGAAGGTCGGAGAGACTTGGAAAGTGGTTGCATCTGGACTAATTTGGGTCCTGCGGATCGATTGGTACCATCGCCGAGCTTGTACGACCTTCGGAAGAGGTCGACCGACGAAATTCCCCCAAATCTGAGGAGATATTCTTGAATAACTTTTTTTGTGAAGGTCGGAGAGACTTGCAAGTAGGCTCTACCCCCACTAAATGGGGTAGCGCGCATCGATCGGTACCATCCTTGAGCTTCTCCGACTTTCGGAAGGGTTAGGGTTAGGGTTAGGGATGAAAGCACATAGGAGAAAGAGATATTCTTGAATAACTTTTTTTGTGAAGGTCGGAGAGACTTGCAAGTAGGCTCTACCCCCACTAAATGGGGTAGCGCACATCGATCGGTACCATCCTTGAGCTTCTCCGACTTTCGGAAGGGTTAGGGTTAGGGTTAGGGATGAAAGCACATAGGAGAAAGAGATATTCTTGAATAACTTTTTTTGTGAAGGTCGGAGAGACTTGGAAAGTGGTTGCATCTGGACTAATTTGGGTCCTGCGGATCGATTGGTACCATCCCCGAGCTTGTACGACCTTCGAAAGAGGTCGACCGACGAAATTCCCCCAAATCTGAGGAGATATTCTTGAATAACTTTTTTTGTGAAGGTCGGAGAGACTTGCAAGTAGGCTCTACCCCCACTAAATGGGGTAGCGCGCATCGATCGGTACCATCCTTGAGCTTCTCCGACTTTCGGAAGGGTTAGGGTTAGGGTTAGGGATGAAAGCACATAGGAGAAAGAGATATTCTTGAATAACTTTTTTTGTGAAGGTCGGAGAGACTTGCAAGTAGGCTCTACCCCCACTAAATGGGGTAGCGCGCATCGATCGGTACCATCTTTGAGCTTCTCCGACTTTCGGAAGGGTTAGGGTTAGGGTTAGGGATGAAAGCACATAGGAGAAAGAGATATTCTTGAATAACTTTTTTTGTGAAGGTCGGAGAGACTTGCAAGTAGGCTCTACCCCCACTAAATGGGGTAGCGCGCATCGATCGGTACCATCCTTGAGCTTCTCCGACTTTCGGAAGGGTTAGGGTTAGGGATGAAAGCACATAGGAGAAAGAGATATTCTTGAATAACTTTTTTTGTGAAGGTCGGAGAGACTTGGAAAGTGGTTGCATCTGGACTAATTTGGGTCCTGCGGATCGATTGGTACCATCCCCGAGCTTGTACGACCTTCGGAAGAGGTCGACCGACGAAATTCCCCCAAATCTGAGGAGATATTCTTGAATAACTTTTTTTGTGAAGGTCGGAGAGACTTGCAAGTAGGCTCTACCCCCACTAAATGGGGTAGCGCGCATCGATCAGTACTATCCTTGAGCTTCTCCGACTTTCGGAAGGGTTAGGGTTAGGGTTAGGGATGAAAGCACATAGGAGAAAGAGATATTCTTGAATAACTTTTTTTGTGAAGGTCGGAGAGACTTGGAAAGTGGTTGCATCTGGACTAATTTGGGTCCTGCGGATCGATTGGTACCATCCCCGAGCTTGTACGAGCTTCGGAAGAGGTCGACCGACGAAATTCCCCCAAATCTGAGGAGATATTCTTGAATAACTTTTTTTGTGAAGGTCGGAGAGACTTGCAAGTAGGCTTTACCCCAACTAAATGGGGTAGCGCGCATCGATCGGTACCATCCTTGAGCTTCTCCGACTTTCGGAAGGGTTAGGGTTAGGGATGAAAGCACATAGGAGAAAGAGATATTCTTGAATAACTTTTTTTGTGAAGGTCGGAGAGACTTGCAAGTAGGCTCTACCCCCACTAAATGGGGTAGCGCGCATCGATCAGTACCATCCTTGAGCTTCTCCGACTTTCGGAAGGGTTAGGGTTAGGGTTAGGGATGAAAGCACATAGGAGAAAGAGATATTCTTGAATAACTTTTTTTGTGAAGGTCGGAGAGACTTGCAAGTAGGCTCTACCCCCACTAAATGGGGTTGCGCGCATCGATCGGTACCATCCTTGAGCTTCTCCGACTTTCGGAAGGGTTAGGGTTAGGGTTAGGGATGAAAGCACATAGGAGAAAGAGATATTCTTGAATAACTTTTTTTGTGAAGGTCGGAGAGACTTGCAAGTAGGCTCTACCCCCACTAAATGGGGTAGCGCGCATCGATCGGTACCATCCTTGAGCTTCTCCGACTTTCGGAAGGGTTAGGGTTAGGGTTAGGGATGAAAGCACATAGGAGAAAGAGATATTCTTGAATAACTTTTTTTGTGAAGGTCGGAGAGACTTGGAAAGTGGTTGCATCTGGACTAATTTGGGTCCTGCGGATCGATTGGTACCATCCCCGAGCTTGTACGACCTTCGGAAGAGGTCGACCGACGAAATTCCCCCAAATCTGAGGAGATATTCTTGAATAACTTTTTTTGTGAAGGTCGGAAAGACTTGCAAGTAGGCTCTACCCCCACTAAATGGGGTAGCGCGCATCGATCGGTACCATCCTTGAGCTTCTCCGACTTTCGGAAGGGTTAGGGTTAGGGTTAGGGATGAAAGCACATAGGAGAAAGAGATATTTTTGAATAACTTTTTTTGTGAAGGTCGGAGAGACTTGCAAGTAGGCTCTACCCCCACTAAATGGGGTAGCGCGCATCGATCGGTACCATCCTTGAGCTTCTCCGACTTTCGGAAGGGTTAGGGTTAGGGTTAGGGATGAAAGCACATAGGAGAAAGAGATATTCTTGAATAACTTTTTTTGTGAAGGTCGGAGAGACTTGGAAAGTGGTTGCATCTGGACTAATTTGGGTCCTGCGGATCGATTGGTACCATCCCCGAGCTTGTAAGACCTTCGGAAGAGGTCGACCGACGAAATTCCCCCAAATCTGAGGAGATATTCTTGAATAACTTTTTTTGTGAAGGTCGGAGAGACTTGCAAGTAGGCTCTACCCCCACTAAATGGGGTTGCGCGCATCGATCGGTACCATCCTTGAGCTTCTCCGACTTTCGGAAGGGTTAGGGTTAGGGTTAGGGATGAAAGCACATAGGAGAAAGAGATATTCTTGAATAACTTTTTTTGTGAAGGTCGGAGAGACTTGCAAGTAGGCTCTACCCCCACTAAATGGGGTAGCGCGCATCGATCGGTACCATCCTTGAGCTTCTCCGACTTTCGGAAGGGTTAGGGTTAGGGTTAGGGATGAAAGCACATAGGAGAAAGAGATATTCTTGAATAACTTTTTTTGTGAAGGTCGGAGAGACTTGGAAAGTGGTTGCATCTGGACTAATTTGGGTCCTGCGGATCGATTGGTACCATCCCCGAGCTTGTACGACCTTCGAAAGAGGTCGACCGACGAAATTCCCCCAAATCTGAGGAGATATTCTTGAATAACTTTTTTTGTGAAGGTCGGAGAGACTTGCAAGTAGGCTCTACCCCCACTAAATGGGGTAGCGCGCATCGATCGGTACCATCCTTGAGCTTCTCCGACTTTCGGAAGGGTTAGGGTTAGGGTTAGGGATGAAAGCACATAGGAGAAAGAGATATTCTTGAATAACTTTTTTTGTGAAGGTCGGAGAGACTTGCAAGTAGGCTCTACCCCCACTAAATGGGGTAGCGCGCATCGATCAGTACCATCCTTGAGCTTCTCCGACTTTCGGAAGGGTTAGGGTTAGGGTTAGGGATGAAAGCACATAGGAGAAAGAGATATTCTTGAATAACTTTTTTTGTGAAGGTCGGAGAGACTTGCAAGTAGGCTCTACCCCCACTAAATGGGGTAGCGCGCATCGATCGGTACCATCCTTGAGCTTCTCCGACTTTCGGAAGGGTTAGGGTTAGGGTTAGGGATGAAAGCACATAGGAGAAAGAGATATTCTTGAATAACTTTTTTTGTGAAGGTCGGAGAGACTTGGAAAGTGGTTGCATCTGGACTAATTTGGGTCCTGCGGATCGATTGGTACCATCCCCGAGCTTGTACGACCTTCGGAAGAGGTCGACCGACGAAATTCCCCCAAATCTGAGGAGATATTCTTGAATAACTTTTTTTGTGAAGGTCGGAGAGACTTGCAAGTAGGCTCTACCCCCACTAAATGGGGTAGCGCACATCGATCGGTACCATCCTTGAGCTTCTCCGACTTTCGGAAGGGTTAGGGTTAGGGTTAGGGATGAAAGCACATAGGAGAAAGAGATATTCTTGAATAACTTTTTTTGTGAAGGTCGGAGAGACTTGCAAGTAGGCTCTACCCCCACTAAATGGGGTAGCGCACATCGATCGGTACCATCCTTGAGCTTCTCCGACTTTCGGAAGGGTTAGGGATGAAAGCACATAGGAGAAAGAGATATTCTTGAATAACTTTTTTTGTGAAGGTCGGAGAGACTTGGAAAGTGGTTGCATCTGGACTAATTTGGGTCCTGCGGATCGATTGGTACCATCCCCGAGCTTGTACGACCTTCGGAAGAGGTCGACCGACGAAATTCCCCCAAATCTGAGGAGATATTCTTGAATAACTTTTTTTGTGAAGGTCGGAGAGACTTGCAAGTAGGCTCTACCCCCACTAAATGGGGTAGCGCGCATCGATCAGTACTATCCTTGAGCTTCTCCGACTTTCGGAAGGGTTAGGGTTGGGTTAGGGATGAAAGCACATAGGAGAAAGAGATATTCTTGAATAACTTTTTTTGTGAAGGTCGGAGAGACTTGGAAAGTGGTTGCATCTGGACTAATTTGGGTCCTGCGGATCGATTGGTACCATCCCCGAGCTTGTACGAGCTTCGGAAGAGGTCGACCGACGAAATTCCCCCAAATCTGAGGAGATATTCTTGAATAACTTTTTTTGTGAAGGTCGGAGAGACTTGCAAGTAGGCTTTACCCCAACTAAATGGGGTAGCGCGCATCGATCGGTACCATCCTTGAGCTTCTCCGACTTTCGGAAGGGTTAGGGTTAGGGTTAGGGATGAAAGCACATAGGAGAAAGAGATATTCTTGAATAACTTTTTTTGTGAAGGTCGGAGAGACTTGCAAGTAGGCTCTACCCCCACTAAATGGGGTAGCGCGCATCGATCAGTACCATCCTTGAGCTTCTCCGACTTTCGGAAGGGTTAGGGTTAGGGTTAGGGATGAAAGCACATAGGAGAAAGAGATATTCTTGAATAACGTTTTTTGTGAAGGTCGGAGAGACTTGCAAGTAGGCTCTACCCCCACTAAATGGGGTAGCGCGCATCGATCGGTACCATCCTTGAGCTTCTCCGACTTTCGGAAGGGTTAGGGTTAGGGTTAGGGATGAAAGCACATAGGAGAAAGAGATATTCTTGAATAACTTTTTTTGTGAAGGTCGGAGAGACTTGAAAAGTGGTTGCATCTGGACTAATTTGGGTCCTGCGGATCGATTGGTACCATCCCCGAGCTTGTACGACCTTCGGAAGAGGTCGACCGACGAAATTCCCCCAAATCTGAGGAGATATTCTTGAATAACTTTTTTTGTGAAGGTCGGAGAGACTTGCAAGTAGGCTCTACCCCCACTAAATGGGGTAGCGCGCATCGATCGGTACCATCCTTGAGCTTCTCCGACTTTCGGAAGGGTTAGGGTTAGGGTTAGGGATGAAAGCACATAGGAGAAAGAGATATTCTTGAATAACTTTTTTTGTGAAGGTCGGAGAGACTTGCAAGTAGGCTCTACCCCCACTAAATGGGGTAGCGCGCATCGATCGGTACCATCCTTGAGCTTCTCCGACTTTCGGAAGGGTTAGGGTTAGGGTTAGGGATGAAAGCACATAGGAGAAAGAGATATTCTTGAATAACTTTTTTTGTGAAGGTCGGAGAGACTTGCAAGTAGGCTCTACCCCCACTAAATGGGGTAGCGCGCATCGATCGGTACCATCCTTGAGCTTCTCCGACTTTCGGAAGGGTTAGGGTTAGGGTTAGGGATGAAAGCACATAGGAGAAAGAGATATTCTTGAATAACGTTTTTTGTGAAGGTCGGAGAGACTTGCAAGTAGGCTCTACCCCCACTAAATGGGGTAGCGCGCATCGATCGGTACCATCCTTGAGCTTCTCCGACTTTCGGAAGGGTTAGGGTTAGGGTTAGGGATGAAAGCACATAGGAGAAAGAGATATTCTTGAATAACTTTTTTTGTGAAGGTCGGAGAGACTTGGAAAGTGGTTGCATCTGGACTAATTTGGGTCCTGCGGATCGATTGGTACCATCCCCGAGCTTGTACAACCTTCGGAAGAGGTCGACCGACGAAATTCCCCCAAATCTGAGGAGATATTCTTGAATAACTTTTTTTGTGAAGGTCGGAGAGACTTGCAAGTAGGCTCTACCCCCACTAAATGGGGTAGCGCGCATCGATCGGTACCATCCTTGAGCTTCTCCGACTTTCGGAAGGGTTAGGGTTAGGGTTAGGGATGAAAGCACATAGGAGAAAGAGATATTCTTGAATAACTTTTTTTGTGAAGGTCGGAGAGACTTGCAAGTAGGCTCTACCCCCACTAAATGGGGTAGCGCGCATCGATCGGTACCATCCTTGAGCTTCTCCGACTTTCGGAAGGGTTAGGGTTAGGGTTAGGGATGAAAGCACATAGGAGAAAGAGATATTCTTGAATAACTTTTTTTGTGAAGGTCGGAGAGACTTGCAAGTAGGCTCTACCCCCACTAAATGGGGTAGCGCGCATCGATCGGTACCATCCTTGAGCTTCTCCGACTTTCGGAAGGGTTAGGGTTAGGGTTAGGGATGAAAGCACATAGGAGAAAGAGATATTCTTGAATAACTTTTTTTGTGAAGGTCGGAGAGACTTGCAAGTAGGCTCTACCCCCACTAAATGGGGTAGCGCGCATCGATCGGTACCATCCTTGAGCTTCTCCGACTTTCGGAAGGGTTAGGGTTAGGGATGAAAGCACATAGGAGAAAGAGATATTCTTGAATAACTTTTTTTGTGAAGGTCGGAGAGACTTGGAAAGTGGTTGCATCTGGACTAATTTGGGTCCTGCGGATCGATTGGTACCATCCCCGAGCTTGTACGACCTTCGGAAGAGGTCGACCGACGAAATTCCCCCAAATCTGAGGAGATATTCTTGAATAACTTTTTTTGTGAAGGTCGGAGAGACTTGCAAGTAGGCTCTACCCCCACTAAATGGGGTAGCGCACATCGATCGGTACCATCGTTGAGCTTCTCCGACTTTCGGAAGGGTTAGGGTTAGGGTTAGGGATGAAAGCACATAGGAGAAAGAGATATTCTTGAATAACTTTTTTTGTGAAGGTCGGAGAGACTTGCAAGTAGGCTCTACCCCCACTAAATGGGGTAGCGCACATCGATCGGTACCATCCTTGAGCTTCTCCGACTTTCGGAAGGGTTAGGGTTAGGGATGAAAGCACATAGGAGAAAGAGATATTCTTGAATAACTTTTTTTGTGAAGGTCGGAGAGACTTGGAAAGTGGTTGCATCTGGACTAATTTGGGTCCTGCGGATCGATTGGTACCATCCCCGAGCTTGTACGACCTTCGGAAGAGGTCGACCGACGAAATTCCCCCAAATCTGAGGAGATATTCTTGAATAACTTTTTTTGTGAAGGTCGGAGAGACTTGCAAGTAGGCTCTACCCCCACTAAATGGGGTAGCGCGCATCGATCAGTACTATCCTTGAGCTTCTCCGACTTTCGGAAGGGTTAGGGTTAGGGTTAGGGATGAAAGCACATAGGAGAAAGAGATATTCTTGAATAACTTTTTTTGTGAAGGTCGGAGAGACTTGGAAAGTGGTTGCATCTGGACTAATTTGGGTCCTGCGGATCGATTGGTACCATCCCCGAGCTTGTACGAGCTTCGGAAGAGGTCGACCGACGAAATTCCCCCAAATCTGAGGAGATATTCTTGAATAACTTTTTTTGTGAAGGTCGGAGAGACTTGCAAGTAGGCTTTACCCCAACTAAATGGGGTAGCGCGCATCGATCGGTACCATCCTTGAGCTTCTCCGACTTTCGGAAGGGTTAGGGTTAGGGATGAAAGCACATAGGAGAAAGAGATATTCTTGAATAACTTTTTTTGTGAAGGTCGGAGAGACTTGCAAGTAGGCTCTACCCCCACTAAATGGGGTAGCGCGCATCGATCAGTACCATCCTTGAGCTTCTCCGACTTTCGGAAGGGTTAGGGTTAGGGTTAGGGATGAAAGCACATAGGAGAAAGAGATATTCTTGAATAACTTTTTTTGTGAAGGTCGGAGAGACTTGCAAGTAGGCTCTACCCCCACTAAATGGGGTTGCGCGCATCGATCGGTACCATCCTTGAGCTTCTCCGACTTTCGGAAGGGTTAGGGTTAGGGTTAGGGATGAAAGCACATAGGAGAAAGAGATATTCTTGAATAACTTTTTTTGTGAAGGTCGGAGAGACTTGCAAGTAGGCTCTACCCCCACTAAATGGGGTAGCGCGCATCGATCGGTACCATCCTTGAGCTTCTCCGACTTTCGGAAGGGTTAGGGTTAGGGTTAGGGATGAAAGCACATAGGAGAAAGAGATATTCTTGAATAACTTTTTTTGTGAAGGTCGGAGAGACTTGGAAAGTGGTTGCATCTGGACTAATTTGGGTCCTGCGGATCGATTGGTACCATCCCCGAGCTTGTACGACCTTCGGAAGAGGTCGACCGACGAAATTCCCCCAAATCTGAGGAGATATTCTTGAATAACTTTTTTTGTGAAGGTCGGAAAGACTTGCAAGTAGGCTCTACCCCCACTAAATGGGGTAGCGCGCATCGATCGGTACCATCCTTGAGCTTCTCCGACTTTCGGAAGGGTTAGGGTTAGGGTTAGGGATGAAAGCACATAGGAGAAAGAGATATTTTTGAATAACTTTTTTTGTGAAGGTCGGAGAGACTTGCAAGTAGGCTCTACCCCCACTAAATGGGGTAGCGCGCATCGATCGGTACCATCCTTGAGCTTCTCCGACTTTCGGAAGGGTTAGGGTTAGGGTTAGGGATGAAAGCACATAGGAGAAAGAGATATTCTTGAATAACTTTTTTTGTGAAGGTCGGAGAGACTTGGAAAGTGGTTGCATCTGGACTAATTTGGGTCCTGCGGATCGATTGGTACCATCCCCGAGCTTGTACGACCTTCGGAAGAGGTCGACCGACGAAATTCCCCCAAATCTGAGGAGATATTCTTGAATAACTTTTTTTGTGAAGGTCGGAGAGACTTGCAAGTAGGCTCTACCCCCACTAAATGGGGTTGCGCGCATCGATCGGTACCATCCTTGAGCTTCTCCGACTTTCGGAAGGGTTAGGGTTAGGGTTAGGGATGAAAGCACATAGGAGAAAGAGATATTCTTGAATAACTTTTTTTGTGAAGGTCGGAGAGACTTGCAAGTAGGCTCTACCCCCACTAAATGGGGTAGCGCGCATCGATCGGTACCATCCTTGAGCTTCTCCGACTTTCGGAAGGGTTAGGGTTAGGGTTAGGGATGAAAGCACATAGGAGAAAGAGATATTCTTGAATAACTTTTTTTGTGAAGGTCGGAGAGACTTGGAAAGTGGTTGCATCTGGACTAATTTGGGTCCTGCGGATCGATTGGTACCATCCCCGAGCTTGTACGACCTTCGAAAGAGGTCGACCGACGAAATTCCCCCAAATCTGAGGAGATATTCTTGAATAACTTTTTTTGTGAAGGTCGGAGAGACTTGCAAGTAGGCTCTACCCCCACTAAATGGGGTAGCGCGCATCGATCGGTACCATCCTTGAGCTTCTCCGACTTTCGGAAGGGTTAGGGTTAGGGTTAGGGATGAAAGCACATAGGAGAAAGAGATATTCTTGAATAACTTTTTTTGTGAAGGTCGGAGAGACTTGCAAGTAGGCTCTACCCCCACTAAATGGGGTAGCGCGCATCGATCAGTACCATCCTTGAGCTTCTCCGACTTTCGGAAGGGTTAGGGTTAGGGTTAGGGATGAAAGCACATAGGAGAAAGAGATATTCTTGAATAACTTTTTTTGTGAAGGTCGGAGAGACTTGCAAGTAGGCTCTACCCCCACTAAATGGGGTAGCGCGCATCGATCGGTACCATCCTTGAGCTTCTCCGACTTTCGGAAGGGTTAGGGTTAGGGTTAGGGATGAAAGCACATAGGAGAAAGAGATATTCTTGAATAACTTTTTTTGTGAAGGTCGGAGAGACTTGGAAAGTGGTTGCATCTGGACTAATTTGGGTCCTGCGGATCGATTGGTACCATCCCCGAGCTTGTACGACCTTCGAAAGAGGTCGACCGACGAAATTCCCCCAAATCTGAGGAGATATTCTTGAATAACTTTTTTTGTGAAGGTCGGAGAGACTTGCAAGTAGGCTCTACCCCCACTAAATGGGGTAGCGCACATCGATCGGTACCATCCTTGAGCTTCTCCGACTTTCGGAAGGGTTAGGGTTAGGGTTAGGGATGAAAGCACATAGGAGAAAGAGATATTCTTGAATAACTTTTTTTGTGAAGGTCGGAGAGACTTGCAAGTAGGCTCTACCCCCACTAAATGGGGTAGCGCACATCGATCGGTACCATCCTTGAGCTTCTCCGACTTTCGGAAGGGTTAGGGATGAAAGCACATAGGAGAAAGAGATATTCTTGAATAACTTTTTTTGTGAAGGTCGGAGAGACTTGGAAAGTGGTTGCATCTGGACTAATTTGGGTCCTGCGGATCGATTGGTACCATCCCCGAGCTTGTACGACCTTCGGAAGAGGTCGACCGACGAAATTCCCCCAAATCTGAGGAGATATTCTTGAATAACTTTTTTTGTGAAGGTCGGAGAGACTTGCAAGTAGGCTCTACCCCCACTAAATGGGGTAGCGCGCATCGATCAGTACTATCCTTGAGCTTCTCCGACTTTCGGAAGGGTTAGGGTTAGGGTTAGGGATGAAAGCACATAGGAGAAAGAGATATTCTTGAATAACTTTTTTTGTGAAGGTCGGAGAGACTTGAAAAGTGGTTGCATCTGGACTAATTTGGGTCCTGCGGATCGATTGGTACCATCCCCGAGCTTGTACGAGCTTCGGAAGAGGTCGACCGACGAAATTCCCCCAAATCTGAGGAGATATTCTTGAATAACTTTTTTTGTGAAGGTCGGAGAGACTTGCAAGTAGGCTTTACCCCAACTAAATGGGGTAGCGCGCATCGATCGGTACCATCCTTGAGCTTCTCCGACTTTCGGAAGGGTTAGGGTTAGGGTTAGGGATGAAAGCACATAGGAGAAAGAGATATTCTTGAATAACTTTTTTTGTGAAGGTCGGAGAGACTTGCAAGTAGGCTCTACCCCCACTAAATGGGGTAGCGCGCATCGATCAGTACCATCCTTGAGCTTCTCCGACTTTCGGAAGGGTTAGGGTTAGGGTTAGGGATGAAAGCACATAGGAGAAAGAGATATTCTTGAATAACTTTTTTTGTGAAGGTCGGAGAGACTTGCAAGTAGGCTCTACCCCCACTAAATGGGGTAGCGCGCATCGATCGGTACCATCCTTGAGCTTCTCCGACTTTCGGAAGGGTTAGGGTTAGGGTTAGGGATGAAAGCACATAGGAGAAAGAGATATTCTTGAATAACTTTTTTTGTGAAGGTCGGAGAGACTTGAAAAGTGGTTGCATCTGGACTAATTTGGGTCCTGCGGATCGATTGGTACCATCCCCGAGCTTGTACGACCTTCGGAAGAGGTCGACCGACGAAATTCCCCCAAATCTGAGGAGATATTCTTGAATAACTTTTTTTGTGAAGGTCGGAGAGACTTGCAAGTAGGCTCTACCCCCACTAAATGGGGTAGCGCGCATCGATCGGTACCATCCTTGAGCTTCTCCGACTTTCGGAAGGGTTAGGGTTAGGGTTAGGGATGAAAGCACATAGGAGAAAGAGATATTCTTGAATAACTTTTTTTGTGAAGGTCGGAGAGACTTGCAAGTAGGCTCTACCCCCACTAAATGGGGTAGCGCGCATCGATCGGTACCATCCTTGAGCTTCTCCGACTTTCGGAAGGGTTAGGGTTAGGGTTAGGGCTGAAAGCACATAGGAGAAAGAGATATTCTTGAATAACTTTTTTTGTGAAGGTCGGAGAGACTTGCAAGTAGGCTCTACCCCCACTAAATGGGGTAGCGCGCATCGATCGGTACCATCCTTGAGCTTCTCCGACTTTCGGAAGGGTTAGGGTTAGGGTTAGGGATGAAAGCACATAGGAGAAAGAGATATTCTTGAATAACTTTTTTTGTGAAGGTCGGAGAGACTTGCAAGTAGGCTCTACCCCCACTAAATGGGGTAGCGCGCATCGATCGGTACCATCCTTGAGCTTCTCCGACTTTCGGAAGGGTTAGGGTTAGGGTTAGGGATGAAAGCACATAGGAGAAAGAGATATTCTTGAATAACTTTTTTTGTGAAGGTCGGAGAGACTTGGAAAGTGGTTGCATCTGGACTAATTTGGGTCCTGCAGATCGATTGGTACCATCCCCGAGCTTGTACAACCTTCGGAAGAGGTCGACCGACGAAATTCCCCCAAATCTGAGGAGATATTCTTGAATAACTTTTTTTGTGAAGGTCGGAGAGACTTGCAAGTAGGCTCTACCCCCACTAAATGGGGTAGCGCGCATCGATCGGTACCATCCTTGAGCTTCTCCGACTTTCGGAAGGGTTAGGGTTAGGGTTAGGGATGAAAGCACATAGGAGAAAGAGATATTCTTGAATAACTTTTTTTGTGAAGGTCGGAGAGACTTGCAAGTAGGCTCTACCCCCACTAAATGGGGTAGCGCGCATCGATCGGTACCATCCTTGAGCTTCTCCGACTTTCGGAAGGGTTAGGGTTAGGGTTAGGGATGAAAGCACATAGGAGAAAGAGATATTCTTGAATAACGTTTTTTGTGAAGGTCGGAGAGACTTGGAAAGTGGTTGCATCTGGACTAATTTAGGTCCTGCGGATCGATTGGTACCATCCCCGAGCTTGTACGACCTTCGGAAGAGGTCGACCGACGAAATTCCCCCAAATCTGAGGAGATATTCTTGAATAACTTTTTTTGTGAAGGTCGGAGAGACTTGCAAGAAGGCTCTACCCCCACTAAATGGGGTTGCGCGCATCGATCGGTACCATCCTTGAGCTTCTCCGACTTTCGGAAGGGTTAGGGTTAGGGTTAGGGATGAAAGCACATAGGAGAAAGAGATATTCTTGAATAACTTTTTTTGTGAAGGTCGGAGAGACTTGCAAGTAGGCTCTACCCCCACTAAATGGGGTAGCGCGCATCGATCGGTACCATCTTTGAGCTTCTCCGACTTTCGGAAGGGTTAGGGTTAGGGTTAGGGATGAAAGCACATAGGAGAAAGAGATATTCTTGAATAACTTTTTTTGTGAAGGTCGGAGAGACTTGGAAAGTGGTTGCATCTGGACTAATTTGGGTCCTGCGGATCGATTGGTACCATCCCCGAGCTTGTACGACCTTCGGAAGAGGTCGACCGACGAAATTCCCCCAAATCTGAGGAGATATTCTTGAATAACTTTTTTTGTGAAGGTCGGAGAGACTTGCAAGTAGGCTCTACCCCCACTAAATGGGGTAGCGCGCATCGATCGGTACCATCCTTGAGCTTCTCCGACTTTCGGAAGGGTTAGGGTTAGGGTTAGGGATGAAAGCACATAGGAGAAAGAGATATTCTTGAATAACTTTTTTTGTGAAGGTCGGAGAGACTTGCAAGTAGGCTCTACCCCCACTAAATGGGGTAGCGCGCATCGATCGGTACCATCCTTGAGCTTCTCCGACTTTCGGAAGGGTTAGGGTTAGGGTTAGGGATGAAAGCACATAGGAGAAAGAGATATTCTTGAATAACGTTTTTTGTGAAGGTCGGAGAGACTTGGAAAGTGGTTGCATCTGGACTAATTTAGGTCCTGCGGATCGATTGGTACCATCCCCGAGCTTGTACGACCTTCGGAAGAGGTCGACCGACGAAATTCCCCCAAATCTGAGGAGATATTCTTGAATAACTTTTTTTGTGAAGGTCGGAGAGACTTGCAAGAAGGCTCTACCCCCACTAAATGGGGTTGCGCGCATCGATCGGTACCATCCTTGAGCTTCTCCGACTTTCGGAAGGGTTAGGGTTAGGGTTAGGGATGAAAGCACATAGGAGAAAGAGATATTCTTGAATAACTTTTTTTGTGAAGGTCGGAGAGACTTGGAAAGTGGTTGCATCTGGACTAATTTGGGTCCTGCGGATCGATTGGTACCATCCCCGAGCTTGTACGACCTTCGGAAGAGGTCGACCGACGAAATTCCCCCAAATCTGAGGAGATATTCTTGAATAACTTTTTTTGTGAAGGTCGGAGAGACTTGCAAGTAGGCTCTACCCCCACTAAATGGGGTAGCGCGCATCGATCGGTACCATCCTTGAGCTTCTCCGACTTTCGGAAGGGTTAGGGTTAGGGTTAGGGATGAAAGCACATAGGAGAAAGAGATATTCTTGAATAACTTTTTTTGTGAAGGTCGGAGAGACTTGCAAGTAGGCTCTACCCCCACTAAATGGGGTAGCGCGCATCGATCGGTACCATCCTTGAGCTTCTCCGACTTTCGGAAGGGTTAGGGTTAGGGTTAGGGATGAAAGCACATAGGAGAAAGAGATATTCTTGAATAACGTTTTTTGTGAAGGTCGGAGAGACTTGGAAAGTGGTTGCATCTGGACTAATTTAGGTCCTGCGGATCGATTGGTACCATCCCCGAGCTTGTACGACCTTCGGAAGAGGTCGACCGACGAAATTCCCCCAAATCTGAGGAGATATTCTTGAATAACTTTTTTTGTGAAGGTCGGAGAGACTTGCAAGAAGGCTCTACCCCCACTAAATGGGGTTGCGCGCATCGATCGGTACCATCCTTGAGCTTCTCCGACTTTCGGAAGGGTTAGGGTTAGGGTTAGGGATGAAAGCACATAGGAGAAAGAGATATTCTTGAATAACTTTTTTTGTGAAGGTCGGAGAGACTTGGAAAGTGGTTGCATCTGGACTAATTTGGGTCCTGCGGATCGATTGGTACCATCCCCGAGCTTGTACGACCTTCGAAAGAGGTCGACCGACGAAATTCCCCCAAATCTGAGGAGATATTCTTGAATAACTTTTTTTGTGAAGGTCGGAGAGACTTGCAAGTAGGCTCTACCCCCACTAAATGGGGTAGCGCACATCGATCGGTACCATCCTTGAGCTTCTCCGACTTTCGGAAGGGTTAGGGTTAGGGTTAGGGATGAAAGCACATAGGAGAAAGAGATATTCTTGAATAACTTTTTTTGTGAAGGTCGGAGAGACTTGCAAGTAGGCTCTACCCCCACTAAATGGGGTAGCGCACATCGATCGGTACCATCCTTGAGCTTCTCCGACTTTCGGAAGGGTTAGGGATGAAAGCACATAGGAGAAAGAGATATTCTTGAATAACTTTTTTTGTGAAGGTCGGAGAGACTTGGAAAGTGGTTGCATCTGGACTAATTTGGGTCCTGCGGATCGATTGGTACCATCCCCGAGCTTGTACGACCTTCGGAAGAGGTCGACCGACGAAATTCCCCCAAATCTGAGGAGATATTCTTGAATAACTTTTTTTGTGAAGGTCGGAGAGACTTGCAAGTAGGCTCTACCCCCACTAAATGGGGTAGCGCGCATCGATCAGTACTATCCTTGAGCTTCTCCGACTTTCGGAAGGGTTAGGGTTAGGGTTAGGGATGAAAGCACATAGGAGAAAGAGATATTCTTGAATAACTTTTTTTGTGAAGGTCGGAGAGACTTGAAAAGTGGTTGCATCTGGACTAATTTGGGTCCTGCGGATCGATTGGTACCATCCCCGAGCTTGTACGAGCTTCGGAAGAGGTCGACCGACGAAATTCCCCCAAATCTGAGGAGATATTCTTGAATAACTTTTTTTGTGAAGGTCGGAGAGACTTGCAAGTAGGCTTTACCCCAACTAAATGGGGTAGCGCGCATCGATCGGTACCATCCTTGAGCTTCTCCGACTTTCGGAAGGGTTAGGGTTAGGGTTAGGGATGAAAGCACATAGGAGAAAGAGATATTCTTGAATAACTTTTTTTGTGAAGGTCGGAGAGACTTGCAAGTAGGCTCTACCCCCACTAAATGGGGTAGCGCGCATCGATCAGTACCATCCTTGAGCTTCTCCGACTTTCGGAAGGGTTAGGGTTAGGGTTAGGGATGAAAGCACATAGGAGAAAGAGATATTCTTGAATAACTTTTTTTGTGAAGGTCGGAGAGACTTGCAAGTAGGCTCTACCCCCACTAAATGGGGTAGCGCGCATCGATCGGTACCATCCTTGAGCTTCTCCGACTTTCGGAAGGGTTAGGGTTAGGGTTAGGGATGAAAGCACATAGGAGAAAGAGATATTCTTGAATAACTTTTTTTGTGAAGGTCGGAGAGACTTGAAAAGTGGTTGCATCTGGACTAATTTGGGTCCTGCGGATCGATTGGTACCATCCCCGAGCTTGTACGACCTTCGGAAGAGGTCGACCGACGAAATTCCCCCAAATCTGAGGAGATATTCTTGAATAACTTTTTTTGTGAAGGTCGGAGAGACTTGCAAGTAGGCTCTACCCCCACTAAATGGGGTAGCGCGCATCGATCGGTACCATCCTTGAGCTTCTCCGACTTTCGGAAGGGTTAGGGTTAGGGTTAGGGATGAAAGCACATAGGAGAAAGAGATATTCTTGAATAACTTTTTTTGTGAAGGTCGGAGAGACTTGCAAGTAGGCTCTACCCCCACTAAATGGGGTAGCGCGCATCGATCGGTACCATCCTTGAGCTTCTCCGACTTTCGGAAGGGTTAGGGTTAGGGTTAGGGCTGAAAGCACATAGGAGAAAGAGATATTCTTGAATAACTTTTTTTGTGAAGGTCGGAGAGACTTGCAAGTAGGCTCTACCCCCACTAAATGGGGTAGCGCGCATCGATCGGTACCATCCTTGAGCTTCTCCGACTTTCGGAAGGGTTAGGGTTAGGGTTAGGGATGAAAGCACATAGGAGAAAGAGATATTCTTGAATAACTTTTTTTGTGAAGGTCGGAGAGACTTGCAAGTAGGCTCTACCCCCACTAAATGGGGTAGCGCGCATCGATCGGTACCATCCTTGAGCTTCTCCGACTTTCGGAAGGGTTAGGGTTAGGGTTAGGGATGAAAGCACATAGGAGAAAGAGATATTCTTGAATAACTTTTTTTGTGAAGGTCGGAGAGACTTGGAAAGTGGTTGCATCTGGACTAATTTGGGTCCTGCAGATCGATTGGTACCATCCCCGAGCTTGTACAACCTTCGGAAGAGGTCGACCGACGAAATTCCCCCAAATCTGAGGAGATATTCTTGAATAACTTTTTTTGTGAAGGTCGGAGAGACTTGCAAGTAGGCTCTACCCCCACTAAATGGGGTAGCGCGCATCGATCGGTACCATCCTTGAGCTTCTCCGACTTTCGGAAGGGTTAGGGTTAGGGTTAGGGATGAAAGCACATAGGAGAAAGAGATATTCTTGAATAACTTTTTTTGTGAAGGTCGGAGAGACTTGCAAGTAGGCTCTACCCCCACTAAATGGGGTAGCGCGCATCGATCGGTACCATCCTTGAGCTTCTCCGACTTTCGGAAGGGTTAGGGTTAGGGTTAGGGATGAAAGCACATAGGAGAAAGAGATATTCTTGAATAACGTTTTTTGTGAAGGTCGGAGAGACTTGGAAAGTGGTTGCATCTGGACTAATTTAGGTCCTGCGGATCGATTGGTACCATCCCCGAGCTTGTACGACCTTCGGAAGAGGTCGACCGACGAAATTCCCCCAAATCTGAGGAGATATTCTTGAATAACTTTTTTTGTGAAGGTCGGAGAGACTTGCAAGAAGGCTCTACCCCCACTAAATGGGGTTGCGCGCATCGATCGGTACCATCCTTGAGCTTCTCCGACTTTCGGAAGGGTTAGGGTTAGGGTTAGGGATGAAAGCACATAGGAGAAAGAGATATTCTTGAATAACTTTTTTTGTGAAGGTCGGAGAGACTTGCAAGTAGGCTCTACCCCCACTAAATGGGGTAGCGCGCATCGATCGGTACCATCTTTGAGCTTCTCCGACTTTCGGAAGGGTTAGGGTTAGGGTTAGGGATGAAAGCACATAGGAGAAAGAGATATTCTTGAATAACTTTTTTTGTGAAGGTCGGAGAGACTTGGAAAGTGGTTGCATCTGGACTAATTTGGGTCCTGCGGATCGATTGGTACCATCCCCGAGCTTGTACGACCTTCGGAAGAGGTCGACCGACGAAATTCCCCCAAATCTGAGGAGATATTCTTGAATAACTTTTTTTGTGAAGGTCGGAGAGACTTGCAAGTAGGCTCTACCCCCACTAAATGGGGTAGCGCGCATCGATCGGTACCATCCTTGAGCTTCTCCGACTTTCGGAAGGGTTAGGGTTAGGGTTAGGGATGAAAGCACATAGGAGAAAGAGATATTCTTGAATAACTTTTTTTGTGAAGGTCGGAGAGACTTGCAAGTAGGCTCTACCCCCACTAAATGGGGTAGCGCGCATCGATCGGTACCATCCTTGAGCTTCTCCGACTTTCGGAAGGGTTAGGGTTAGGGTTAGGGATGAAAGCACATAGGAGAAAGAGATATTCTTGAATAACGTTTTTTGTGAAGGTCGGAGAGACTTGGAAAGTGGTTGCATCTGGACTAATTTAGGTCCTGCGGATCGATTGGTACCATCCCCGAGCTTGTACGACCTTCGGAAGAGGTCGACCGACGAAATTCCCCCAAATCTGAGGAGATATTCTTGAATAACTTTTTTTGTGAAGGTCGGAGAGACTTGCAAGAAGGCTCTACCCCCACTAAATGGGGTTGCGCGCATCGATCGGTACCATCCTTGAGCTTCTCCGACTTTCGGAAGGGTTAGGGTTAGGGTTAGGGATGAAAGCACATAGGAGAAAGAGATATTCTTGAATAACTTTTTTTGTGAAGGTCGGAGAGACTTGCAAGTAGGCTCTACCCCCACTAAATGGGGTAGCGCGCATCGATCGGTACCATCTTTGAGCTTCTCCGACTTTCGGAAGGGTTAGGGTTAGGGTTAGGGATGAAAGCACATAGGAGAAAGAGATATTCTTGAATAACTTTTTTTGTGAAGGTCGGAGAGACTTGGAAAGTGGTTGCATCTGGACTAATTTGGGTCCTGCGGATCGATTGGTACCATCCCCGAGCTTGTACGACCTTCGGAAGAGGTCGACCGACGAAATTCCCCCAAATCTGAGGAGATATTCTTGAATAACTTTTTTTGTGAAGGTCGGAGAGACTTGCAAGTAGGCTCTACCCCCACTAAATGGGGTTGCGCGCATCGATCGGTACCATCCTTGAGCTTCCCTTACTTTCGGAAGGGTTAGGGTTAGGGTTAGGGATGAAAGCACATAGGAGAAAGAGATATTCTTGAATAACTTTTTTTGTGAAGGTCGGAGAGACTTGGAAAGTGGTTGCATCTGGACTAATTTGGGTCCTGCGGATCGATTGGTACCATCCCCGAGCTTGTACGACCTTTGGAAGAGGTCGACCGACGAAATTCCCCCAAATCTGAGGAGATATTCTTGAATAACTTTTTTTGTGAAGGTCGGAGAGACTTGCAAGTAGGCTCTACCCCCACTAAATGGGGTAGCGCGCATCGATCGGTACCATCCTTGAGCTTCTCCGACTTTCGGAAGGGTTAGGGTTAGGGTTAGGGATGAAAGCACATAGGAGAAAGAGATATTCTTGAATAACTTTTTTTGTGAAGGTCGGAGAGACTTGGAAAGTGGTTGCATCTGGACTAATTTGGGTCCTGCGGATCGATTGGTACCATCCCCGAGCTTGTACGACCTTCGGAAGAGGTCGACCGACGAAATTCCCCCAAATCTGAGGAGATATTCTTGAATAACTTTTTTTGTGAAGGTCGGAGAGACTTGCAAGTAGGCTCTACCCCCACTAAATGGGGTTGCGCGCATCGATCGGTACCATCCTTGAGCTTCTCCGACTTTCGGAAGGGTTAGGGTTAGGGTTAGGGATGAAAGCACATAGGAGAAAGAGATATTCTTGAATAACTTTTTTTGTGAAGGTCGGAGAGACTTGCAAGTAGGCTCTACCCCCACTAAATGGGGTAGCGCGCATCGATCGGTACCATCCTTGAGCTTCTCCGACTTTCGGAAGGGTTAGGGTTAGGGTTAGGGATGAAAGCACATAGGAGAAAGAGATATTCTTGAATAACTTTTTTTGTGAAGGTCGGAGAGACTTGGAAAGTGGTTGCATCTGGACTAATTTGGGTCCTGCGGATCGATTGGTACCATCCCCGAGCTTGTACGACCTTCGAAAGAGGTCGACCGACGAAATTCCCCCAAATCTGAGGAGATATTCTTGAATAACTTTTTTTGTGAAGGTCGGAGAGACTTGCAAGTAGGCTCTACCCCCACTAAATGGGGTAGCGCGCATCGATCGGTACCATCCTTGAGCTTCTCCGACTTTCGGAAGGGTTAGGGTTAGGGTTAGGGATGAAAGCACATAGGAGAAAGAGATATTCTTGAATAACTTTTTTTGTGAAGGTCGGAGAGACTTGCAAGTAGGCTCTACCCCCACTAAATGGGGTAGCGCGCATCGATCAGTACCATCCTTGAGCTTCTCCGACTTTCGGAAGGGTTAGGGTTAGGGTTAGGGATGAAAGCACATAGGAGAAAGAGATATTCTTGAATAACTTTTTTTGTGAAGGTCGGAGAGACTTGCAAGTAGGCTCTACCCCCACTAAATGGGGTAGCGCGCATCGATCGGTACCATCCTTGAGCTTCTCCGACTTTCGGAAGGGTTAGGGTTAGGGTTAGGGATGAAAGCACATAGGAGAAAGAGATATTCTTGAATAACTTTTTTTGTGAAGGTCGGAGAGACTTGGAAAGTGGTTGCATCTGGACTAATTTGGGTCCTGCGGATCGATTGGTACCATCCCCGAGCTTGTACGACCTTCGAAAGAGGTCGACCGACGAAATTCCCCCAAATCTGAGGAGATATTCTTGAATAACTTTTTTTGTGAAGGTCGGAGAGACTTGCAAGTAGGCTCTACCCCCACTAAATGGGGTAGCGCACATCGATCGGTACCATCCTTGAGCTTCTCCGACTTTCGGAAGGGTTAGGGTTAGGGTTAGGGATGAAAGCACATAGGAGAAAGAGATATTCTTGAATAACTTTTTTTGTGAAGGTCGGAGAGACTTGCAAGTAGGCTCTACCCCCACTAAATGGGGTAGCGCACATCGATCGGTACCATCCTTGAGCTTCTCCGACTTTCGGAAGGGTTAGGGATGAAAGCACATAGGAGAAAGAGATATTCTTGAATAACTTTTTTTGTGAAGGTCGGAGAGACTTGGAAAGTGGTTGCATCTGGACTAATTTGGGTCCTGCGGATCGATTGGTACCATCCCCGAGCTTGTACGACCTTCGGAAGAGGTCGACCGACGAAATTCCCCCAAATCTGAGGAGATATTCTTGAATAACTTTTTTTGTGAAGGTCGGAGAGACTTGCAAGTAGGCTCTACCCCCACTAAATGGGGTAGCGCGCATCGATCAGTACTATCCTTGAGCTTCTCCGACTTTCGGAAGGGTTAGGGTTAGGGTTAGGGATGAAAGCACATAGGAGAAAGAGATATTCTTGAATAACTTTTTTTGTGAAGGTCGGAGAGACTTGAAAAGTGGTTGCATCTGGACTAATTTGGGTCCTGCGGATCGATTGGTACCATCCCCGAGCTTGTACGAGCTTCGGAAGAGGTCGACCGACGAAATTCCCCCAAATCTGAGGAGATATTCTTGAATAACTTTTTTTGTGAAGGTCGGAGAGACTTGCAAGTAGGCTTTACCCCAACTAAATGGGGTAGCGCGCATCGATCGGTACCATCCTTGAGCTTCTCCGACTTTCGGAAGGGTTAGGGTTAGGGTTAGGGATGAAAGCACATAGGAGAAAGAGATATTCTTGAATAACTTTTTTTGTGAAGGTCGGAGAGACTTGCAAGTAGGCTCTACCCCCACTAAATGGGGTAGCGCGCATCGATCGGTACCATCCTTGAGCTTCTCCGACTTTCGGAAGGGTTAGGGTTAGGGTTAGGGATGAAAGCACATAGGAGAAAGAGATATTCTTGAATAACTTTTTTTGTGAAGGTCGGAGAGACTTGGAAAGTGGTTGCATCTGGACTAATTTGGGTCCTGCGGATCGATTGGTACCATCCCCGAGCTTGTACGACCTTCGAAAGAGGTCGACCGACGAAATTCCCCCAAATCTGAGGAGATATTCTTGAATAACTTTTTTTGTGAAGGTCGGAGAGACTTGCAAGTAGGCTCTACCCCCACTAAATGGGGTAGCGCACATCGATCGGTACCATCCTTGAGCTTCTCCGACTTTCGGAAGGGTTAGGGTTAGGGTTAGGGATGAAAGCACATAGGAGAAAGAGATATTCTTGAATAACTTTTTTTGTGAAGGTCGGAGAGACTTGCAAGTAGGCTCTACCCCCACTAAATGGGGTAGCGCACATCGATCGGTACCATCCTTGAGCTTCTCCGACTTTCGGAAGGGTTAGGGATGAAAGCACATAGGAGAAAGAGATATTCTTGAATAACTTTTTTTGTGAAGGTCGGAGAGACTTGGAAAGTGGTTGCATCTGGACTAATTTGGGTCCTGCGGATCGATTGGTACCATCCCCGAGCTTGTACGACCTTCGGAAGAGGTCGACCGACGAAATTCCCCCAAATCTGAGGAGATATTCTTGAATAACTTTTTTTGTGAAGGTCGGAGAGACTTGCAAGTAGGCTCTACCCCCACTAAATGGGGTAGCGCGCATCGATCAGTACTATCCTTGAGCTTCTCCGACTTTCGGAAGGGTTAGGGTTAGGGTTAGGGATGAAAGCACATAGGAGAAAGAGATATTCTTGAATAACTTTTTTTGTGAAGGTCGGAGAGACTTGAAAAGTGGTTGCATCTGGACTAATTTGGGTCCTGCGGATCGATTGGTACCATCCCCGAGCTTGTACGAGCTTCGGAAGAGGTCGACCGACGAAATTCCCCCAAATCTGAGGAGATATTCTTGAATAACTTTTTTTGTGAAGGTCGGAGAGACTTGCAAGTAGGCTTTACCCCAACTAAATGGGGTAGCGCGCATCGATCGGTACCATCCTTGAGCTTCTCCGACTTTCGGAAGGGTTAGGGTTAGGGTTAGGGATGAAAGCACATAGGAGAAAGAGATATTCTTGAATAACTTTTTTTGTGAAGGTCGGAGAGACTTGCAAGTAGGCTCTACCCCCACTAAATGGGGTAGCGCGCATCGATCAGTACCATCCTTGAGCTTCTCCGACTTTCGGAAGGGTTAGGGTTAGGGTTAGGGATGAAAGCACATAGGAGAAAGAGATATTCTTGAATAACTTTTTTTGTGAAGGTCGGAGAGACTTGCAAGTAGGCTCTACCCCCACTAAATGGGGTAGCGCGCATCGATCGGTACCATCCTTGAGCTTCTCCGACTTTCGGAAGGGTTAGGGTTAGGGTTAGGGATGAAAGCACATAGGAGAAAGAGATATTCTTGAATAACTTTTTTTGTGAAGGTCGGAGAGACTTGAAAAGTGGTTGCATCTGGACTAATTTGGGTCCTGCGGATCGATTGGTACCATCCCCGAGCTTGTACGACCTTCGGAAGAGGTCGACCGACGAAATTCCCCCAAATCTGAGGAGATATTCTTGAATAACTTTTTTTGTGAAGGTCGGAGAGACTTGCAAGTAGGCTCTACCCCCACTAAATGGGGTAGCGCGCATCGATCGGTACCATCCTTGAGCTTCTCCGACTTTCGGAAGGGTTAGGGTTAGGGTTAGGGATGAAAGCACATAGGAGAAAGAGATATTCTTGAATAACTTTTTTTGTGAAGGTCGGAGAGACTTGCAAGTAGGCTCTACCCCCACTAAATGGGGTAGCGCGCATCGATCGGTACCATCCTTGAGCTTCTCCGACTTTCGGAAGGGTTAGGGTTAGGGTTAGGGCTGAAAGCACATAGGAGAAAGAGATATTCTTGAATAACTTTTTTTGTGAAGGTCGGAGAGACTTGCAAGTAGGCTCTACCCCCACTAAATGGGGTAGCGCGCATCGATCGGTACCATCCTTGAGCTTCTCCGACTTTCGGAAGGGTTAGGGTTAGGGTTAGGGATGAAAGCACATAGGAGAAAGAGATATTCTTGAATAACGTTTTTTGTGAAGGTCGGAGAGACTTGCAAGTAGGCTCTACCCCCACTAAATGGGGTAGCGCGCATCGATCGGTACCATCCTTGAGCTTCTCCGACTTTCGGAAGGGTTAGGGTTAGGGTTAGGGATGAAAGCACATAGGAGAAAGAGATATTCTTGAATAACTTTTTTTGTGAAGGTCGGAGAGACTTGGAAAGTGGTTGCATCTGGACTAATTTGGGTCCTGCAGATCGATTGGTACCATCCCCGAGCTTGTACAACCTTCGGAAGAGGTCGACCGACGAAATTCCCCCAAATCTGAGGAGATATTCTTGAATAACTTTTTTTGTGAAGGTCGGAGAGACTTGCAAGTAGGCTCTACCCCCACTAAATGGGGTAGCGCGCATCGATCGGTACCATCCTTGAGCTTCTCCGACTTTCGGAAGGGTTAGGGTTAGGGTTAGGGATGAAAGCACATAGGAGAAAGAGATATTCTTGAATAACTTTTTTTGTGAAGGTCGGAGAGACTTGCAAGTAGGCTCTACCCCCACTAAATGGGGTAGCGCGCATCGATCGGTACCATCCTTGAGCTTCTCCGACTTTCGGAAGGGTTAGGGTTAGGGTTAGGGATGAAAGCACATAGGAGAAAGAGATATTCTTGAATAACGTTTTTTGTGAAGGTCGGAGAGACTTGGAAAGTGGTTGCATCTGGACTAATTTAGGTCCTGCGGATCGATTGGTACCATCCCCGAGCTTGTACGACCTTCGGAAGAGGTCGACCGACGAAATTCCCCCAAATCTGAGGAGATATTCTTGAATAACTTTTTTTGTGAAGGTCGGAGAGACTTGCAAGAAGGCTCTACCCCCACTAAATGGGGTTGCGCGCATCGATCGGTACCATCCTTGAGCTTCTCCGACTTTCGGAAGGGTTAGGGTTAGGGTTAGGGATGAAAGCACATAGGAGAAAGAGATATTCTTGAATAACTTTTTTTGTGAAGGTCGGAGAGACTTGCAATTAGGCTCTACCCCCACTAAATGGGGTAGCGCGCATCGATCGGTACCATCTTTGAGCTTCTCCGACTTTCGGAAGGGTTAGGGTTAGGGTTAGGGATGAAAGCACATAGGAGAAAGAGATATTCTTGAATAACTTTTTTTGTGAAGGTCGGAGAGACTTGGAAAGTGGTTGCATCTGGACTAATTTGGGTCCTGCGGATCGATTGGTACCATCCCCGAGCTTGTACGACCTTCGGAAGAGGTCGACCGACGAAATTCCCCCAAATCTGAGGAGATATTCTTGAATAACTTTTTTTGTGAAGGTCGGAGAGACTTGCAAGTAGGCTCTACCCCCACTAAATGGGGTTGCGCGCATCGATCGGTACCATCCTTGAGCTTCCCTTACTTTCGGAAGGGTTAGGGTTAGGGTTAGGGATGAAAGCACATAGGAGAAAGAGATATTCTTGAATAACTTTTTTTGTGAAGGTCGGAGAGACTTGGAAAGTGGTTGCATCTGGACTAATTTGGGTCCTGCGGATCGATTGGTACCATCCCCGAGCTTGTACGACCTTTGGAAGAGGTCGACCGACGAAATTCCCCCAAATCTGAGGAGATATTCTTGAATAACTTTTTTTGTGAAGGTCGGAGAGACTTGCAAGTAGGCTCTACCCCCACTAAATGGGGTAGCGCGCATCGATCGGTACCATCCTTGAGCTTCTCCGACTTTCGGAAGGGTTAGGGTTAGGGTTAGGGATGAAAGCACATAGGAGAAAGAGATATTCTTGAATAACTTTTTTTGTGAAGGTCGGAGAGACTTGGAAAGTGGTTGCATCTGGACTAATTTGGGTCCTGCGGATCGATTGGTACCATCCCCGAGCTTGTACGACCTTCGGAAGAGGTCGACCGACGAAATTCCCCCAAATCTGAGGAGATATTCTTGAATAACTTTTTTTGTGAAGGTCGGAGAGACTTGCAAGTAGGCTCTACCCCCACTAAATGGGGTAGCGCACATCGATCGGTACCATTTTTGAGCTTCTCCGACTTTCGGAAGGGTTAGGGTTAGGGTTAGGGATGAAAGCACATAGGAGAAAGAGATATTCTTGAATAACTTTTTTTGTGAAGGTCGGAGAGACTTGGAAAGTGGTTGCATCTGGACTAATTTGGGTCCTGCGGATCGATTGGTACCATCCCCGAGCTTGTACGACCTTCGGAAGAGGTCGACCGACGAAATTCCCCCAAATCTGAGGAGATATTCTTGAATAACTTTTTTTGTGAAGGTCGGAGAGACTTGCAAGTAGGCTCTACCCCCACTAAATGGGGTAGCGCACATCGATCGGTACCATCCTTGAGCTTCTCCGACTTTCGGAAGGGTTAGGGTTAGGGTTAGGGATGAAAGCACATAGGAGAAAGAGATATTCTTGAATAACTTTTTTTGTGAAGGTCGGAGAGACTTGCAAGTAGGCTCTACCCCCACTAAATGGGGTAGCGCACATCGATCGGTACCATCCTTGAGCTTCTCCGACTTTCGGAAGGGTTAGGGTTAGGGATGAAAGCACATAGGAGAAAGAGATATTCTTGAATAACTTTTTTTGTGAAGGTCGGAGAGACTTGGAAAGTGGTTGCATCTGGACTAATTTGGGTCCTGCGGATCGATTGGTACCATCCCCGAGCTTGTACGACCTTCGGAAGAGGTCGACCGACGAAATTCCCCCAAATCTGAGGAGATATTCTTGAATAACTTTTTTTGTGAAGGTCGGAGAGACTTGCAAGTAGGCTCTACCCCCACTAAATGGGGTAGCGCGCATCGATCAGTACTATCCTTCAGCTTCTCCGACTTTCGGAAGGGTTAGGGTTAGGGTTAGGGATGAAAGCACATAGGAGAAAGAGATATTCTTGAATAACTTTTTTTGTGAAGGTCGGAGAGACTTGGAAAGTGGTTGCATCTGGACTAATTTGGGTCCTGCGGATCGATTGGTACCATCCCCGAGCTTGTACGAGCTTCGGAAGAGGTCGACCGACGAAATTCCCCCAAATCTGAGGAGATATTCTTGAATAACTTTTTTTGTGAAGGTCGGAGAGACTTGCAAGTAGGCTTTACCCCAACTAAATGGGGTAGCGCGCATCGATCGGTACCATCCTTGAGCTTCTCCGACTTTCGGAAGGGTTAGGGTTAGGGTTAGGGATGAAAGCACATAGGAGAAAGAGATATTCTTGAATAACTTTTTTTGTGAAGGTCGGAGAGACTTGCAAGTAGGCTCTACCCCCACTAAATGGGGTTGCGCGCATCGATCGGTACCATCCTTGAGCTTCCCTTACTTTCGGAAGGGTTAGGGTTAGGGTTAGGGATGAAAGCACATAGGAGAAAGAGATATTCTTGAATAACTTTTTTTGTGAAGGTCGGAGAGACTTGGAAAGTGGTTGCATCTGGACTAATTTGGGTCCTGCGGATCGATTGGTACCATCCCCGAGCTTGTACGACCTTTGGAAGAGGTCGACCGACGAAATTCCCCCAAATCTGAGGAGATATTCTTGAATAACTTTTTTTGTGAAGGTCGGAGAGACTTGCAAGTAGGCTCTACCCCCACTAAATGGGGTAGCGCGCATCGATCGGTACCATCCTTGAGCTTCTCCGACTTTCGGAAGGGTTAGGGTTAGGGATGAAAGCACATAGGAGAAAGAGATATTCTTGAATAACTTTTTTTGTGAAGGTCGGAGAGACTTGGAAAGTGGTTGCATCTGGACTAATTTGGGTCCTGCGGATCGATTGGTACCATCCCCGAGCTTGTACGACCTTCGGAAGAGGTCGACCGACGAAATTCCCCCAAATCTGAGGAGATATTCTTGAATAACTTTTTTTGTGAAGGTCGGAGAGACTTGCAAGTAGGCTCTACCCCCACTAAATGGGGTAGCGCGCATCGATCGGTACCATCCTTGAGCTTCTCCGACTTTCGGAAGGGTTAGGGTTAGGGTTAGGGATGAAAGCACATAGGAGAAAGAGATATTCTTGAATAACTTTTTTTGTGAAGGTCGGAGAGACTTGGAAAGTGGTTGCATCTGGACTAATTTGGGTCCTGCGGATCGATTGGTACCATCCCCGAGCTTGTACGACCTTCGGAAGAGGTCGACCGACGAAATTCCCCCAAATCTGAGGAGATATTCTTGAATAACTTTTTTTGTGAAGGTCGGAGAGACTTGCAAGTAGGCTCTACCCCCACTAAATGGGGTAGCGCACATCGATCGGTACCATTTTTGAGCTTCTCCGACTTTCGGAAGGGTTAGGGTTAGGGTTAGGGATGAAAGCACATAGGAGAAAGAGATATTCTTGAATAACTTTTTTTGTGAAGGTCGGAGAGACTTGGAAAGTGGTTGCATCTGGACTAATTTGGGTCCTGCGGATCGATTGGTACCATCCCCGAGCTTGTACGACCTTCGGAAGAGGTCGACCGACGAAATTCCCCCAAATCTGAGGAGATATTCTTGAATAACTTTTTTTGTGAAGGTCGGAGAGACTTGCAAGTAGGCTCTACCCCCACTAAATGGGGTAGCGCACATCGATCGGTACCATCCTTGAGCTTCTCCGACTTTCGGAAGGGTTAGGGTTAGGGTTAGGGATGAAAGCACATAGGAGAAAGAGATATTCTTGAATAACTTTTTTTGTGAAGGTCGGAGAGACTTGCAAGTAGGCTCTACCCCCACTAAATGGGGTAGCGCACATCGATCGGTACCATCCTTGAGCTTCTCCGACTTTCGGAAGGGTTAGGGTTAGGGATGAAAGCACATAGGAGAAAGAGATATTCTTGAATAACTTTTTTTGTGAAGGTCGGAGAGACTTGGAAAGTGGTTGCATCTGGACTAATTTGGGTCCTGCGGATCGATTGGTACCATCCCCGAGCTTGTACGACCTTCGGAAGAGGTCGACCGACGAAATTCCCCCAAATCTGAGGAGATATTCTTGAATAACTTTTTTTGTGAAGGTCGGAGAGACTTGCAAGTAGGCTCTACCCCCACTAAATGGGGTAGCGCGCATCGATCAGTACTATCCTTCAGCTTCTCCGACTTTCGGAAGGGTTAGGGTTAGGGTTAGGGATGAAAGCACATAGGAGAAAGAGATATTCTTGAATAACTTTTTTTGTGAAGGTCGGAGAGACTTGGAAAGTGGTTGCATCTGGACTAATTTGGGTCCTGCGGATCGATTGGTACCATCCCCGAGCTTGTACGAGCTTCGGAAGAGGTCGACCGACGAAATTCCCCCAAATCTGAGGAGATATTCTTGAATAACTTTTTTTGTGAAGGTCGGAGAGACTTGCAAGTAGGCTTTACCCCAACTAAATGGGGTAGCGCGCATCGATCGGTACCATCCTTGAGCTTCTCCGACTTTCGGAAGGGTTAGGGTTAGGGTTAGGGATGAAAGCACATAGGAGAAAGAGATATTCTTGAATAACTTTTTTTGTGAAGGTCGGAGAGACTTGCAAGTAGGCTCTACCCCCACTAAATGGGGTTGCGCGCATCGATCGGTACCATCCTTGAGCTTCCCTTACTTTCGGAAGGGTTAGGGTTAGGGTTAGGGATGAAAGCACATAGGAGAAAGAGATATTCTTGAATAACTTTTTTTGTGAAGGTCGGAGAGACTTGGAAAGTGGTTGCATCTGGACTAATTTGGGTCCTGCGGATCGATTGGTACCATCCCCGAGCTTGTACGACCTTTGGAAGAGGTCGACCGACGAAATTCCCCCAAATCTGAGGAGATATTCTTGAATAACTTTTTTTGTGAAGGTCGGAGAGACTTGCAAGTAGGCTCTACCCCCACTAAATGGGGTAGCGCGCATCGATCGGTACCATCCTTGAGCTTCTCCGACTTTCGGAAGGGTTAGGGTTAGGGATGAAAGCACATAGGAGAAAGAGATATTCTTGAATAACTTTTTTTGTGAAGGTCGGAGAGACTTGGAAAGTGGTTGCATCTGGACTAATTTGGGTCCTGCGGATCGATTGGTACCATCCCCGAGCTTGTACGACCTTCGGAAGAGGTCGACCGACGAAATTCCCCCAAATCTGAGGAGATATTCTTGAATAACTTTTTTTGTGAAGGTCGGAGAGACTTGCAAGTAGGCTCTACCCCCACTAAATGGGGTAGCGCACATCGATCGGTACCATTTTTGAGCTTCTCCGACTTTCGGAAGGGTTAGGGTTAGGGTTAGGGATGAAAGCACATAGGAGAAAGAGATATTCTTGAATAACTTTTTTTGTGAAGGTCGGAGAGACTTGGAAAGTGGTTGCATCTGGACTAATTTGGGTCCTGCGGATCGATTGGTACCATCCCCGAGCTTGTACGACCTTCGGAAGAGGTCGACCGACGAAATTCCCCCAAATCTGAGGAGATATTCTTGAATAACTTTTTTTGTGAAGGTCGGAGAGACTTGCAAGTAGGCTCTACCCCCACTAAATGGGGTAGCGCACATCGATCGGTACCATCCTTGAGCTTCTCCGACTTTCGGAAGGGTTAGGGTTAGGGTTAGGGATGAAAGCACATAGGAGAAAGAGATATTCTTGAATAACTTTTTTTGTGAAGGTCGGAGAGACTTGCAAGTAGGCTCTACCCCCACTAAATGGGGTAGCGCACATCGATCGGTACCATCCTTGAGCTTCTCCGACTTTCGGAAGGGTTAGGGTTAGGGATGAAAGCACATAGGAGAAAGAGATATTCTTGAATAACTTTTTTTGTGAAGGTCGGAGAGACTTGGAAAGTGGTTGCATCTGGACTAATTTGGGTCCTGCGGATCGATTGGTACCATCCCCGAGCTTGTACGACCTTCGGAAGAGGTCGACCGACGAAATTCCCCCAAATCTGAGGAGATATTCTTGAATAACTTTTTTTGTGAAGGTCGGAGAGACTTGCAAGTAGGCTCTACCCCCACTAAATGGGGTAGCGCGCATCGATCAGTACTATCCTTGAGCTTCTCCGACTTTCGGAAGGGTTAGGGTTAGGGTTAGGGATGAAAGCACATAGGAGAAAGAGATATTCTTGAATAACTTTTTTTGTGAAGGTCGGAGAGACTTGGAAAGTGGTTGCATCTGGACTAATTTGGGTCCTGCGGATCGATTGGTACCATCCCCGAGCTTGTACGAGCTTCGGAAGAGGTCGACCGACGAAATTCCCCCAAATCTGAGGAGATATTCTTGAATAACTTTTTTTGTGAAGGTCGGAGAGACTTGCAAGTAGGCTTTACCCCAACTAAATGGGGTAGCGCACATCGATCGGTACCATCCTTGAGCTTCTCCGACTTTCGGAAGGGTTAGGGTTAGGGTTAGGGATGAAAGCACATAGGAGAAAGAGATATTCTTGAATAACTTTTTTTGTGAAGGTCGGAGAGACTTGCAAGTAGGCTCTACCCCCACTAAATGGGGTAGCGCGCATCGATCAGTACCATCCTTGAGCTTCTCCGACTTTCGGAAGGGTTAGGGTTAGGGTTAGGGATGAAAGCACATAGGAGAAAGAGATATTCTTGAATAACTTTTTTTGTGAAGGTCGGAGAGACTTGCAAGTAGGCTCTACCCCCACTAAATGGGGTAGCGCGCATCGATCGGTACCATCCTTGAGCTTCTCCGACTTTCGGAAGGGTTAGGGTTAGGGTTAGGGATGAAAGCACATAGGAGAAAGAGATATTCTTGAATAACTTTTTTTGTGAAGGTCGGAGAGACTTGAAAAGTGGTTGCATCTGGACTAATTTGGGTCCTGCGGATCGATTGGTACCATCCCCGAGCTTGTACGACCTTCGGAAGAGGTCGACCGACGAAATTCCCTCAAATCTGAGGAGATATTCTTGAATAACTTTTTTTGTGAAGGTCGGAGAGACTTGCAAGTAGGCTCTACCCCCACTAAATGGGGTAGCGCGCATCGATCGGTACCATCCTTGAGCTTCTCCGACTTTCGGAAGGGTTAGGGTTAGGGTTAGGGATGAAAGCACATAGGAGAAAGAGATATTCTTGAATAACTTTTTTTGTGAAGGTCGGAGAGACTTGCAAGTAGGCTCTACCCCCACTAAATGGGGTAGCGCGCATCGATCGGTACCATCCTTGAGCTTCTCCGACTTTCGGAAGGGTTAGGGTTAGGGTTAGGGATGAAAGCACATAGGAGAAAGAGATATTCTTGAATAACTTTTTTTGTGAAGGTCGGAGAGACTTGCAAGTAGGCTCTACCCCCACTAAATGGGGTAGCGCGCATCGATCGGTACCATCCTTGAGCTTCTCCGACTTTCGGAAGGGTTAGGGTTAGGGTTAGGGCTGAAAGCACATAGGAGAAAGAGATATTCTTGAATAACGTTTTTTGTGAAGGTCGGAGAGACTTGCAAGTAGGCTCTACCCCCACTAAATGGGGTAGCGCGCATCGATCGGTACCATCCTTGAGCTTCTCCGACTTTCGGAAGGGTTAGGGTTAGGGTTAGGGATGAAAGCACATAGGAGAAAGAGATATTCTTGAATAACTTTTTTTGTGAAGGTCGGAGAGACTTGGAAAGTGGTTGCATCTGGACTAATTTGGGTCCTGCGGATCGATTGGTACCATCCCCGAGCTTGTACGACCTTCGGAAGAGGTCGACCGACGAAATTCCCCCAAATCTGAGGAGATATTCTTGAATAACTTTTTTTGTGAAGGTCGGAGAGACTTGCAAGTAGGCTCTACCCCCACTAAATGGGGTAGCGCGCATCGATCGGTACCATCCTTGAGCTTCTCCGACTTTCGGAAGGGTTAGGGTTAGGGTTAGGGATGAAAGCACATAGGAGAAAGAGATATTCTTGAATAACTTTTTTTGTGAAGGTCGGAGAGACTTGCAAGTAGGCTCTACCCCCACTAAATGGGGTAGCGCGCATCGATCGGTACCATCCTTGAGCTTCTCCGACTTTCGGAAGGGTTAGGGTTAGGGTTAGGGATGAAAGCACATAGGAGAAAGAGATATTCTTGAATAACGTTTTTTGTGAAGGTCGGAGAGACTTGGAAAGTGGTTGCATCTGGACTAATTTGGGTCCTGCGGATCGATTGGTACCATCCCCGAGCTTGTACGACCTTCGGAAGAGGTCGACCGACGAAATTCCCCCACATCTGAGGAGATATTCTTGAATAACTTTTTTTGTGAAGGTCGGAGAGACTTGCAAGTAGGCTCTACCCCCACTAAATGGGGTAGCGCACATCGATCGGTACCATCCTTGAGCTTCTCCGACTTTCGGAAGGGTTAGGGTTAGGGATGAAAGCACATAGGAGAAAGAGATATTCTTGAATAACTTTTTTTGTGAAGGTCGGAGAGACTTGGAAAGTGGTTGCATCTGGACTAATTTGGGTCCTGCGGATCGATTGGTACCATCCCCGAGCTTGTACGACCTTCGGAAGAGGTCGACCGACGAAATTCCCCCAAATCTGAGGAGATATTCTTGAATAACTTTTTTTGTGAAGGTCGGAGAGACTTGCAAGTAGGCTCTACCCCCACTAAATGGGGTAGCGCGCATCGATCAGTACTATCCTTGAGCTTCTCCGACTTTCGGAAGGGTTAGGGTTAGGGTTAGGGATGAAAGCACATAGGAGAAAGAGATATTCTTGAATAACTTTTTTTGTGAAGGTCGGAGAGACTTGGAAAGTGGTTGCATCTGGACTAATTTGGGTCCTGCGGATCGATTGGTACCATCCCCGAGCTTGTACGAGCTTCGGAAGAGGTCGACCGACGAAATTCCCCCAAATCTGAGGAGATATTCTTGAATAACTTTTTTTGTGAAGGTCGGAGAGACTTGCAAGTAGGCTTTACCCCAACTAAATGGGGTAGCGCGCATCGATCGGTACCATCCTTGAGCTTCTCCGACTTTCGGAAGGGTTAGGGTTAGGGTTAGGGATGAAAGCACATAGGAGAAAGAGATATTCTTGAATAACTTTTTTTGTGAAGGTCGGAGAGACTTGCAAGTAGGCTCTACCCCCACTAAATGGGGTTGCGCGCATCGATCGGTACCATCCTTGAGCTTCCCTTACTTTCGGAAGGGTTAGGGTTAGGGTTAGGGATGAAAGCACATAGGAGAAAGAGATATTCTTGAATAACTTTTTTTGTGAAGGTCGGAGAGACTTGGAAAGTGGTTGCATCTGGACTAATTTGGGTCCTGCGGATCGATTGGTACCATCCCCGAGCTTGTACGACCTTTGGAAGAGGTCGACCGACGAAATTCCCCCAAATCTGAGGAGATATTCTTGAATAACTTTTTTTGTGAAGGTCGGAGAGACTTGCAAGTAGGCTCTACCCCCACTAAATGGGGTAGCGCGCATCGATCGGTACCATCCTTGAGCTTCTCCGACTTTCGGAAGGGTTAGGGTTAGGGTTAGGGATGAAAGCACATAGGAGAAAGAGATATTCTTGAATAACTTTTTTTGTGAAGGTCGGAGAGACTTGGAAAGTGGTTGCATCTGGACTAATTTGGGTCCTGCGGATCGATTGGTACCATCCCCGAGCTTGTACGACCTTCGGAAGAGGTCGACCGACGAAATTCCCCCAAATCTGAGGAGATATTCTTGAATAACTTTTTTTGTGAAGGTCGGAGAGACTTGCAAGTAGGCTCTACCCCCACTAAATGGGGTAGCACACATCGATCGGTACCATTTTTGAGCTTCTCCGACTTTCGGAAGGGTTAGGGTTAGGGTTAGGGATGAAAGCACATAGGAGAAAGAGATATTCTTGAATAACTTTTTTTGTGAAGGTCGGAGAGACTTGGAAAGTGGTTGCATCTGGACTAATTTGGGTCCTGCGGATCGATTGGTACCATCCCCGAGCTTGTACGACCTTCGGAAGAGGTCGACCGACGAAATTCCCCCAAATCTGAGGAGATATTCTTGAATAACTTTTTTTGTGAAGGTCGGAGAGACTTGCAAGTAGGCTCTACCCCCACTAAATGGGGTAGCGCACATCGATCGGTACCATCCTTGAGCTTCTCCGACTTTCGGAAGGGTTAGGGTTAGGGTTAGGGATGAAAGCACATAGGAGAAAGAGATATTCTTGAATAACTTTTTTTGTGAAGGTCGGAGAGACTTGCAAGTAGGCTCTACCCCCACTAAATGGGGTAGCGCACATCGATCGGTACCATCCTTGAGCTTCTCCGACTTTCGGAAGGGTTAGGGTTAGGGATGAAAGCACATAGGAGAAAGAGATATTCTTGAATAACTTTTTTTGTGAAGGTCGGAGAGACTTGGAAAGTGGTTGCATCTGGACTAATTTGGGTCCTGCGGATCGATTGGTACCATCCCCGAGCTTGTACGACCTTCGGAAGAGGTCGACCGACGAAATTCCCCCAAATCTGAGGAGATATTCTTGAATAACTTTTTTTGTGAAGGTCGGAGAGACTTGCAAGTAGGCTCTACCCCCACTAAATGGGGTAGCGCGCATCGATCAGTACTATCCTTGAGCTTCTCCGACTTTCGGAAGGGTTAGGGTTAGGGTTAGGGATGAAAGCACATAGGAGAAAGAGATATTCTTGAATAACTTTTTTTGTGAAGGTCGGAGAGACTTGGAAAGTGGTTGCATCTGGACTAATTTGGGTCCTGCGGATCGATTGGTACCATCCCCGAGCTTGTACGAGCTTCGGAAGAGGTCGACCGACGAAATTCCCCCAAATCTGAGGAGATATTCTTGAATAACTTTTTTTGTGAAGGTCGGAGAGACTTGCAAGTAGGCTTTACCCCAACTAAATGGGGTAGCGCGCATCGATCGGTACCATCCTTGAGCTTCTCCGACTTTCGGAAGGGTTAGGGTTAGGGTTAGGGATGAAAGCACATAGGAGAAAGAGATATTCTTGAATAACTTTTTTTGTGAAGGTCGGAGAGACTTGCAAGTAGGCTCTACCCCCACTAAATGGGGTAGCGCGCATCGATCAGTACCATCCTTGAGCTTCTCCGACTTTCGGAAGGGTTAGGGTTAGGGTTAGGGATGAAAGCACATAGGAGAAAGAGATATTCTTGAATAACTTTTTTTGTGAAGGTCGGAGAGACTTGCAAGTAGGCTCTACCCCCACTAAATGGGGTAGCGCGCATCGATCGGTACCATCCTTGAGCTTCTCCGACTTTCGGAAGGGTTAGGGTTAGGGTTAGGGATGAAAGCACATAGGAGAAAGAGATATTCTTGAATAACTTTTTTTGTGAAGGTCGGAGAGACTTGAAAAGTGGTTGCATCTGGACTAATTTGGGTCCTGCGGATCGATTGGTACCATCCCCGAGCTTGTACGACCTTCGGAAGAGGTCGACCGACGAAATTCCCTCAAATCTGAGGAGATATTCTTGAATAACTTTTTTTGTGAAGGTCGGAGAGACTTGCAAGTAGGCTCTACCCCCACTAAATGGGGTAGCGCGCATCGATCGGTACCATCCTTGAGCTTCTCCGACTTTCGGAAGGGTTAGGGTTAGGGTTAGGGATGAAAGCACATAGGAGAAAGAGATATTCTTGAATAACTTTTTTTGTGAAGGTCGGAGAGACTTGCAAGTAGGCTCTACCCCCACTAAATGGGGTAGCGCGCATCGATCGGTACCATCCTTGAGCTTCTCCGACTTTCGGAAGGGTTAGGGTTAGGGTTAGGGATGAAAGCACATAGGAGAAAGAGATATTCTTGAATAACTTTTTTTGTGAAGGTCGGAGAGACTTGCAAGTAGGCTCTACCCCCACTAAATGGGGTAGCGCGCATCGATCGGTACCATCCTTGAGCTTCTCCGACTTTCGGAAGGGTTAGGGTTAGGGTTAGGGCTGAAAGCACATAGGAGAAAGAGATATTCTTGAATAACGTTTTTTGTGAAGGTCGGAGAGACTTGCAAGTAGGCTCTACCCCCACTAAATGGGGTAGCGCGCATCGATCGGTACCATCCTTGAGCTTCTCCGACTTTCGGAAGGGTTAGGGTTAGGGTTAGGGATGAAAGCACATAGGAGAAAGAGATATTCTTGAATAACTTTTTTTGTGAAGGTCGGAGAGACTTGGAAAGTGGTTGCATCTGGACTAATTTGGGTCCTGCGGATCGATTGGTACCATCCCCGAGCTTGTACGACCTTCGGAAGAGGTCGACCGACGAAATTCCCCCAAATCTGAGGAGATATTCTTGAATAACTTTTTTTGTGAAGGTCGGAGAGACTTGCAAGTAGGCTCTACCCCCACTAAATGGGGTAGCGCGCATCGATCGGTACCATCCTTGAGCTTCTCCGACTTTCGGAAGGGTTAGGGTTAGGGTTAGGGATGAAAGCACATAGGAGAAAGAGATATTCTTGAATAACTTTTTTTGTGAAGGTCGGAGAGACTTGCAAGTAGGCTCTACCCCCACTAAATGGGGTAGCGCGCATCGATCGGTACCATCCTTGAGCTTCTCCGACTTTCGGAAGGGTTAGGGTTAGGGTTAGGGATGAAAGCACATAGGAGAAAGAGATATTCTTGAATAACGTTTTTTGTGAAGGTCGGAGAGACTTGGAAAGTGGTTGCATCTGGACTAATTTGGGTCCTGCGGATCGATTGGTACCATCCCCGAGCTTGTACGACCTTCGGAAGAGGTCGACCGACGAAATTCCCCCACATCTGAGGAGATATTCTTGAATAACTTTTTTTGTGAAGGTCGGAGAGACTTGCAAGTAGGCTCTACCCCCACTAAATGGGGTTGCGCGCATCGATCGGTACCATCCTTGAGCTTCTCCGACTTTCGGAAGGGTTAGGGTTAGGGTTAGGGATGAAAGCACATAGGAGAAAGAGATATTCTTGAATAACTTTTTTTGTGAAGGTCGGAGAGACTTGCAAGTAGGCTCTACCCCCACTAAATGGGGTAGCGCGCATCGATCGGTACCATCCTTGAGCTTCTCCGACTTTCGGAAGGGTTAGGGTTAGGGTTAGGGATGAAAGCACATAGGAGAAAGAGATATTCTTGAATAACTTTTTTTGTGAAGGTCGGAGAGACTTGGAAAGTGGTTGCATCTGGACTAATTTGGGTCCTGCGGATCGATTGGTACCATCCCCGAGCTTGTACGACCTTCGGAAGAGGTCGACCGACGAAATTCCCCCAAATCTGAGGAGATATTCTTGAATAACTTTTTTTGTGAAGGTCGGAGAGACTTGCAAGTAGGCTCTACCCCCACTAAATGGGGTAGCGCGCATCGATCAGTACTATCCTTGAGCTTCTCCGACTTTCGGAAGGGTTAGGGTTAGGGTTAGGGATGAAAGCACATAGGAGAAAGAGATATTCTTGAATAACTTTTTTTGTGAAGGTCGGAGAGACTTGGAAAGTGGTTGCATCTGGACTAATTTGGGTCCTGCGGATCGATTGGTACCATCCCCGAGCTTGTACGACCTTTGGAAGAGGTCGACCGACGAAATTCCCCCAAATCTGAGGAGATATTCTTGAATAACTTTTTTTGTGAAGGTCGGAGAGACTTGCAAGTAGGCTCTACCCCCACTAAATGGGGTAGCGCGCATCGATCGGTACCATCCTTGAGCTTCTCCGACTTTCGGAAGGGTTAGGGTTAGGGTTAGGGATGAAAGCACATAGGAGAAAGAGATATTCTTGAATAACTTTTTTTGTGAAGGTCGGAGAGACTTGGAAAGTGGTTGCATCTGGACTAATTTGGGTCCTGCGGATCGATTGGTACCATCCCCGAGCTTGTACGACCTTCGGAAGAGGTCCACCGACGAAATTCCCCCAAATCTGAGGAGATATTCTTGAATAACTTTTTTTTTGAAGGTCGGAGAGACTTGCAAGTAGGCTCTACTCCCACTAAATGGGGTAGCGCGCATCGATCGGTACCATCCTTGAGCTTCTCCGACTTTCGGAAGGGTTAGGGTTAGGGTTAGGGATGAAAGCACATAGGAGAAAGAGATATTCTTGAATAACTTTTTTTGTGAAGGTCGGAGAGACTTGCAAGTAGGCTCTACCCCCACTAAATGGGGTAGCGCGCATCGATCGGTACCATCCTTGAGCTTCTCCGACTTTCGGAAGGGTTAGGGTTAGGGTTAGGGATGAAAGCACATAGGAGAAAGAGATATTCTTGAATAACTTTTTTTGTGAAGGTCGGAGAGACTTGGAAAGTGGTTGCATCTGGACTAATTTGGGTCCTGCGGATCGATTGGTACCATCCCCGAGCTTGTACGACCTTCGGAAGAGGTCGACCGACGAAATTCCCCCAAATCTGAGGAGATATTCTTGAATAACTTTTTTTGTGAAGGTCGGAGAGACTTGCAAGTAGGCTCTACCCCCACTAAATGGGGTAGCGCGCATCGATCGGTACCATCCTTGAGCTTCTCCGACTTTCGGAAGGGTTAGGGTTAGGGTTAGGGATGAAAGCACATAGGAGAAAGAGATATTCTTGAATAACTTTTTTTGTGAAGGTCGGAGAGACTTGCAAGTAGGCTCTACCCCCACTAAATGGGGTAGCGCGCATCGATCGGTACCATCCTTGAGCTTCTCCGACTTTCGGAAGGGTTAGGGTTAGGGTTAGGGATGAAAGCACATAGGAGAAAGAGATATTCTTGAATAACTTTTTTTTTGAAGGTCGGAGAGACTTGCAAGTAGGCTCTACCCCCACTAAATGGGGTAGCGCGCATCGATCGGTACCATCCTTGAGCTTCTCCGACTTTCGGAAGGGTTAGGGTTAGGGTTAGGGATGAAAGCACATAGGAGAAAGAGATATTCTTGAATAACGTTTTTTGTGAAGGTCGGAGAGACTTGCAAGTAGGCTCTACCCCCACTAAATGGGGTAGCGCGCATCGATCGGTACCATCCTTGAGCTTCTCCGACTTTCGGAAGGGTTAGGGTTAGGGTTAGGGATGAAAGCACATAGGAGAAAGAGATATTCTTGAATAACTTTTTTTGTGAAGGTCGGAGAGACTTGGAAAGTGGTTGCATCTGGACTAATTTGGGTCCTGCGGATCGATTGGTACCATCCCCGAGCTTGTACGACCTTCGGAAGAGGTCGACCGACGAAATTCCCCCAAATCTGAGGAGATATTCTTGAATAACTTTTTTTGTGAAGGTCGGAGAGACTTGCAAGTAGGCTCTACCCCCACTAAATGGGGTTGCGCGCATCGATCGGTACCATCCTTGAGCTTCTCCGACTTTCGGAAGGGTTAGGGTTAGGGTTAGGGATGAAAGCACATAGGAGAAAGAGATATTCTTGAATAACTTTTTTTGTGAAGGTCGGAGAGACTTGCAAGTAGGCTCTACCCCCACTAAATGGGGTAGCGCGCATCGATCGGTACCATCCTTGAGCTTCTCCGACTTTCGGAAGGGTTAGGGTTAGGGTTAGGGATGAAAGCACATAGGAGAAAGAGATATTCTTGAATAACTTTTTTTGTGAAGGTTGGAGAGACTTGGAAAGTGGTTGCATCTGGACTAATTTGGGTCCTGCGGATCGATTGGTACCATCCCCGAGCTTGTACGACCTTCGGAAGAGGTCGACAAACGAAATTCCCCCAAATCTGAGGAGATATTCTTGAATAACTTTTTTTGTGAAGGTCGGAGAGACTTGCAAGTAGGCTCTACCCCCACTAAATGGGGTTGCGCGCATCGATCGGTACCATCCTTGAGCTTCCCTTACTTTCGGAAGGGTTAGGGTTAGGGATGAAAGCACATAGGAGAAAGAGATATTCTTGAATAACTTTTTTTGTGAAGGTCGGAGAGACTTGGAAAGTGGTTGCATCTGGACTAATTTGGGTCCTGCGGATCGATTGGTACCATCCCCGAGCTTGTACGACCTTTGGAAGAGGTCGACCGACGAAATTCCCCCAAATCTGAGGAGATATTCTTGAATAACTTTTTTTGTGAAGGTCGGAGAGACTTGCAAGTAGGCTCTACCCCCACTAAATGGGGTAGCGCGCATCGATCGGTACCATCCTTGAGCTTCTCCGACTTTCGGAAGGGTTAGGGTTAGGGTTAGGGATGAAAGCACATAGGAGAAAGAGATATTCTTGAATAACTTTTTTTGTGAAGGTCAGAGAGACTTGGAAAGTGGTTGCATCTGGACTAATTTGGGTCCTGCGGATCGATTGGTACCATCCCCGAGCTTGTACGACCTTCGGAAGAGGTCGACCGACGAAATTCCCCCAAATCTGAGGAGATATTCTTGAATAACTTTTTTTTTGAAGGTCGGAGAGACTTGCAAGTAGGCTCTACTCCCACTAAATGGGGTAGCGCGCATCGATCGGTACCATCCTTGAGCTTCTCCGACTTTCGGAAGGGTTAGGGTTAGGGTTAGGGATGAAAGCACATAGGAGAAAGAGATATTCTTGAATAACTTTTTTTGTGAAGGTCGGAGAGACTTGCAAGTAGGCTCTACCCCCACTAAATGGGGTAGCGCGCATCGATCGGTACCATCCTTGAGCTTCTCCGACTTTCGGAAGGGTTAGGGTTAGGGTTAGGGATGAAAGCACATAGGAGAAAGAGATATTCTTGAATAACTTTTTTTGTGAAGGTCGGAGAGACTTGGAAAGTGGTTGCATCTGGACTAATTTGGGTCCTGCGGATCGATTGGTACCATCCCCGAGCTTGTACGACCTTCGGAAGAGGTCGACCGACGAAATTCCCCCAAATCTGAGGAGATATTCTTGAATAACTTTTTTTGTGAAGGTCGGAGAGACTTGCAAGTAGGCTCTACCCCCACTAAATGGGGTAGCGCGCATCGATCGGTACCATCCTTGAGCTTCTCCGACTTTCGGAAGGGTTAGGGTTAGGGTTAGGGATGAAAGCACATAGGAGAAAGAGATATTCTTGAATAACTTTTTTTGTGAAGGTCGGAGAGACTTGCAAGTAGGCTCTACCCCCACTAAATGGGGTAGCGCGCATCGATCGGTACCATCCTTGAGCTTCTCCGACTTTCGGAAGGGTTAGGGTTAGGGTTAGGGATGAAAGCACATAGGAGAAAGAGATATTCTTGAATAACTTTTTTTGTGAAGGTCGGAGAGACTTGCAAGTAGGCTCTACCCCCACTAAATGGGGTAGCGCGCATCGATCGGTACCATCCTTGAGCTTCTCCGACTTTCGGAAGGGTTAGGGTTAGGGTTAGGGATGAAAGCACATAGGAGAAAGAGATATTCTTGAATAACGTTTTTTGTGAAGGTCGGAGAGACTTGCAAGTAGGCTCTACCCCCACTAAATGGGGTAGCGCGCATCGATCGGTACCATCCTTGAGCTTCTCCGACTTTCGGAAGGGTTAGGGTTAGGGTTAGGGATGAAAGCACATAGGAGAAAGAGATATTCTTGAATAACTTTTTTTGTGAAGGTCGGAGAGACTTGGAAAGTGGTTGCATCTGGACTAATTTGGGTCCTGCGGATCGATTGGTACCATCCCCGAGCTTGTACGACCTTCGGAAGAGGTCGACCGACGAAATTCCCCCAAATCTGAGGAGATATTCTTGAATAACTTTTTTTGTGAAGGTCGGAGAGACTTGCAAGTAGGCTCTACCCCCACTAAATGGGGTAGCGCGCATCGATCGGTACCATCCTTGAGCTTCTCCGACTTTCGGAAGGGTTAGGGTTAGGGTTAGGGATGAAAGCACATAGGAGAAAGAGATATTCTTGAATAACTTTTTTTGTGAAGGTCGGAGAGACTTGCAAGTAGGCTCTACCCCCACTAAATGGGGTAGCGCGCATCGATCGGTACCATCCTTGAGCTTCTCCGACTTTCGGAAGGGTTAGGGTTAGGGATGAAAGCACATAGGAGAAAGAGATATTCTTGAATAACTTTTTTTGTGAAGGTCGGAGAGACTTGCAAGTAGGCTCTACCCCCACTAAATGGGGTAGCGCGCATCGATCGGTACCATCCTTGAGCTTCTCCGACTTTCGGAAGGGTTAGGGTTAGGGTTAGGGATGAAAGCACATAGGAGAAAGAGATATTCTTGAATAACGTTTTTTGTGAAGGTCGGAGAGACTTGCAAGTAGGCTCTACCCCCACTAAATGGGGTAGCGCGCATCGATCGGTACCATCCTTGAGCTTCTCCGACTTTCGGAAGGGTTAGGGTTAGGGTTAGGGATGAAAGCACATAGGAGAAAGAGATATTCTTGAATAACTTTTTTTGTGAAGGTCGGAGAGACTTGGAAAGTGGTTGCATCTGGACTAATTTGGGTCCTGCGGATCGATTGGTACCATCCCCGAGCTTGTACGACCTTCGGAAGAGGTCGACCGACGAAATTCCCCCAAATCTGAGGAGATATTCTTGAATAACTTTTTTTGTGAAGGTCGGAGAGACTTGCAAGTAGGCTGTACCCCCACTAAATGGGGTAGCGCGCATCGATCGGTACCATCCTTGAGCTTCTCCGACTTTCGGAAGGGTTAGGGTTAGGGTTAGGGATGAAAGCACATAGGAGAAAGAGATATTCTTGAATAACTTTTTTTGTGAAGGTCGGAGAGACTTGCAAGTAGGCTCTACCCCCACTAAATGGGGTAGCGCGCATCGATCGGTACCATCCTTGAGCTTCTCCGACTTTCGGAAGGGTTAGGGTTAGGGTTAGGGATGAAAGCACATAGGAGAAAGAGATATTCTTGAATAACTTTTTTTGTGAAGGTCGGAGAGACTTGCAAGTAGGCTCTACCCCCACTAAATGGGGTAGCGCACATCGATCGGTACCATCCTTGAGCTTCTCCGACTTTCGGAAGGGTTAGGGTTAGGGTTAGGGATGAAAGCACATAGGAGAAAGAGATATTCTTGAATAACGTTTTTTGTGAAGGTCGGAGAGACTTGCAAGTAGGCTCTACCCCCACTAAATGGGGTAGCGCGCATCGATCGGTACCATCCTTGAGCTTCTCCGACTTTCGGAAGGGTTAGGGTTAGGGTTAGGGATGAAAGCACATAGGAGAAAGAGATATTCTTGAATAACTTTTTTTGTGAAGGTCGGAGAGACTTGGAAAGTGGTTGCATCTGGACTAATTTGGGTCCTGCGGATCGATTGGTACCATCCCCGAGCTTGTACGACCTTCGGAAGAGGTCGACCGACGAAATTCCCCCAAATCTGAGGAGATATTCTTGAATAACTTTTTTTGTGAAGGTCGGAGAGACTTGCAAGTAGGCTCTACCCCCACTAAATGGGGTAGCGCGCATCGATCGGTACCATCCTTGAGCTTCTCCGACTTTCGGAAGGGTTAGGGTTAGGGTTAGGGATGAAAGCACATAGGAGAAAGAGATATTCTTGAATAACTTTTTTTGTGAAGGTCGGAGAGACTTGCAAGTAGGCTCTACCCCCACTAAATGGGGTAGCGCGCATCGATCGGTACCATCCTTGAGCTTCTCCGACTTTCGGAAGGGTTAGGGTTAGGGTTAGGGATGAAAGCACATAGGAGAAAGAGATATTCTTGAATAACTTTTTTTGTGAAGGTCGGAGAGACTTGCAAGTAGGCTCTACCCCCACTAAATGGGGTAGCGCGCATCGATCGGTACCATCCTTGAGCTTCTCCGACTTTCGGAAGGGTTAGGGTTAGGGTTAGGGATGAAAGCACATAGGAGAAAGAGATATTCTTGAATAACTTTTTTTGTGAAGGTCAGAGAGACTTGGAAAGTGGTTGCATCTGGACTAATTTGGGTCCTGCGGATCGATTGGTACCATCCCCGAGCTTGTACGACCTTCGGAAGAGGTCGACCGACGAAATTCCCCCAAATCTGAGGAGATATTCTTGAATAACTTTTTTTTTGAAGGTCGGAGAGACTTGCAAGTAGGCTCTACTCCCACTAAATGGGGTAGCGCGCATCGATCGGTACCATCCTTGAGCTTCTCCGACTTTCGGAAGGGTTAGGGTTAGGGTTAGGGATGAAAGCACATAGGAGAAAGAGATATTCTTGAATAACTTTTTTTGTGAAGGTCGGAGAGACTTGCAAGTAGGCTTTACCCCCACTAAATGGGGTAGCGCGCATCGATCGGTACCATCCTTGAGCTTCTCCGACTTTCGGAAGGGTTAGGGTTAGGGTTAGGGATGAAAGCACATAGGAGAAAGAGATATTCTTGAATAACTTTTTTTGTGAAGGTCGGAGAGACTTGGAAAGTGGTTGCATCTGGACTAATTTGGGTCCTGCAGATCGATTGGTACCATCCCCGAGCTTGTACGACCTTCGGAAGAGGTCGACCGACGAAATTCCCCCAAATCTGAGGAGATATTCTTGAATAACTTTTTTTGTGAAGGTCGGAGAGACTTGCAAGTAGGCTCTACCCCCACTAAATGGGGTAGCGCGCATCGATCGGTACCATCCTTGAGCTTCTCCGACTTTCGGAAGGGTTAGGGTTAGGGTTAGGGATGAAAGCACATAGGAGAAAGAGATATTCTTGAATAACTTTTTTTGTGAAGGTCGGAGAGACTTGCAAGTAGGCTCTACCCCCACTAAATGGGGTAGCGCGCATCGATCGGTACCATCCTTGAGCTTCTCCGACTTTCGGAAGGGTTAGGGTTAGGGTTAGGGATGAAAGCACATAGGAGAAAGAGATATTCTTGAATAACTTTTTTTGTGAAGGTCGGAGAGACTTGCAAGTAGGCTCTACCCCCACTAAATGGGGTAGCGCGCATCGATCGGTACCATCCTTGAGCTTCTCCGACTTTCGGAAGGGTTAGGGTTAGGGTTAGGGATGAAAGCACATAGGAGAAAGAGATATTCTTGAATAACGTTTTTTGTGAAGGTCGGAGAGACTTGCAAGTAGGCTCTACCCCCACTAAATGGGGTAGCGCGCATCGATCGGTACCATCCTTGAGCTTCTCCGACTTTCGGAAGGGTTAGGGTTAGGGTTAGGGATGAAAGCACATAGGAGAAAGAGATATTCTTGAATAACTTTTTTTGTGAAGGTCGGAGAGACTTGGAAAGTGGTTGCATCTGGACTAATTTGGGTCCTGCGGATCGATTGGTACCATCCCCGAGCTTGTACGACCTTCGGAAGAGGTCGACCGACGAAATTCCCCCAAATCTGAGGAGATATTCTTGAATAACTTTTTTTGTGAAGGTCGGAGAGACTTGCAAGTAGGCTCTACCCCCACTAAATGGGGTAGCGCGCATCGATCGGTACCATCCTTGAGCTTCTCCGACTTTCGGAAGGGTTAGGGTTAGGGTTAGGGATGAAAGCACATAGGAGAAAGAGATATTCTTGAATAACTTTTTTTGTGAAGGTCGGAGAGACTTGCAAGTAGGCTCTACCCCCACTAAATGGGGTAGCGCGCATCGATCGGTACCATCCTTGAGCTTCTCCGACTTTCGGAAGGGTTAGGGTTAGGGATGAAAGCACATAGGAGAAAGAGATATTCTTGAATAACTTTTTTTGTGAAGGTCGGAGAGACTTGCAAGTAGGCTCTACCCCCACTAAATGGGGTAGCGCGCATCGATCGGTACCATCCTTGAGCTTCTCCGACTTTCGGAAGGGTTAGGGTTAGGGTTAGGGATGAAAGCACATAGGAGAAAGAGATATTCTTGAATAACGTTTTTTGTGAAGGTCGGAGAGACTTGCAAGTAGGCTCTACCCCCACTAAATGGGGTAGCGCGCATCGATCGGTACCATCCTTGAGCTTCTCCGACTTTCGGAAGGGTTAGGGTTAGGGTTAGGGATGAAAGCACATAGGAGAAAGAGATATTCTTGAATAACTTTTTTTGTGAAGGTCGGAGAGACTTGGAAAGTGGTTGCATCTGGACTAATTTGGGTCCTGCGGATCGATTGGTACCATCCCCGAGCTTGTACGACTTTCGGAAGAGGTCGACCGACGAAATTCCCCCAAATCTGAGGAGATATTCTTGAATAACTTTTTTTGTGAAGGTCGGAGAGACTTGCAAGTAGGCTCTACCCCCACTAAATGGGGTAGCGCGCATCGATCGGTACCATCCTTGAGCTTCTCCGACTTTCGGAAGGGTTAGGGTTAGGGTTAGGGATGAAAGCACATAGGAGAAAGAGATATTCTTGAATAACTTTTTTTGTGAAGGTCGGAGAGACTTGCAAGTAGGCTCTACCCCCACTAAATGGGGTAGCGCGCATCGATCGGTACCATCCTTGAGCTTCTCCGACTTTCGGAAGGGTTAGGGTTAGGGTTAGGGATGAAAGCACATAGGAGAAAGAGATATTCTTGAATAACTTATTTTGTGAAGGTCGGAGAGACTTGGAAAGTGGTTGCATCTGGACTAATTTGGGTCCTGCGGATCGATTGGTACCATCCCCGAGCTTGTACGACCTTCGGAAGAGGTCGACCGACGAAATTCCCCCAAATCTGAGGAGATATTCTTGAATAACTTTTTTTGTGAAGGTCGGAGAGACTTGCAAGTAGGCTCTACCCCCACTAAATGGGGTTGCGCGCATCGATCGGTACCATCCTTGAGCTTCTCCGACTTTCGGAAGGGTTAGGGTTAGGGTTAGGGTTAGGGATGAAAGCACATAGGAGAAAGAGATATTCTTGAATAACTTTTTTTGTGAAGGTCGGAGAGACTTGCAAGTAGGCTCTACCCCCACTAAATGGGGTAGCGCGCATCGATCGGTACCATCCTTGAGCTTCTCCGACTTTCGGAAGGGTTAGGGTTAGGGTTAGGGATGAAAGCACATAGGAGAAAGAGATATTCTTGAATAACTTTTTTTGTGAAGGTCGGAGAGACTTGAAAAGTGGTTGCATCTGGACTAATTTGGGTCCTGCGGATCGATTGGTACCATCCCCGAGCTTGTACGACCTTCGGAAGAGGTCGACCGACGAAATTCCCCCAAATCTGAGGAGATATTCTTGAATAACTTTTTTTGTGAAGGTCGGAGAGACTTGCAAGTAGGCTCTACCCCCACTAAATGGGGTAGCGCGCATCGATCGGTACCATCCTTGAGCTTCTCCGACTTTCGGAAGGGTTAGGGTTAGGGTTAGGGATGAAAGCACATAGGAGAAAGAGATATTCTTGAATAACTTTTTTTGTGAAGGTCGGAGAGACTTGCAAGTAGGCTCTACCCCCACTAAATGGGGTAGCGCGCATCGATCGGTACCATCCTTGAGCTTCTCCGACTTTCGGAAGGGTTAGGGTTAGGGTTAGGGATGAAAGCACATAGGAGAAAGAGATATTCTTGAATAACGTTTTTTGTGAAGGTCGGAGAGACTTGGAAAGTGGTTGCATCTGGACTAATTTGGGTCCTGCGGATCGATTGGTACCATCCCCGAGCTTGTACGACCTTCGGAAGAGGTCGACCGACGAAATTCCCCCAAATCTGAGGAGATATTCTTGAATAACTTTTTTTGTGAAGGTCGGAGAGACTTGCAAGTAGGCTCTACCCCCACTAAATGGGGTTGCGCGCATCGATCGGTACCATCCTTGAGCTTCTCCGACTTTCGGAAGGGTTAGGGTTAGGGTTAGGGATGAAAGCACATAGGAGAAAGAGATATTCTTGAATAACTTTTTTTGTGAAGGTCGGAGAGACTTGCAAGTAGGCTCTACCCCCACTAAATGGGGTAGCGCGCATCGATCGGTACCATCCTTGAGCTTCTCCGACTTTCGGAAGGGTTAGGGTTAGGGTTAGGGATGAAAGCACATAGGAGAAAGAGATATTCTTGAATAACGTTTTTTGTGAAGGTCGGAGAGACTTGGAAAGTGGTTGCATCTGGACTAATTTGGGTCCTGCGGATCGATTGGTACCATCCCCGAGCTTGTACGACCTTCGGAAGAGGTCGACCGACGAAATTCCCCCAAATCTGAGGAGATATTCTTGAATAACTTTTTTTGTGAAGGTCGGAGAGACTTGCAAGTAGGCTCTACCCCCACTAAATGGGGTTGCGCGCATCGATCGGTACCATCCTTGAGCTTCTCCGACTTTCGGAAGGGTTAGGGTTAGGGTTAGGGATGAAAGCACATAGGAGAAAGAGATATTCTTGAATAACTTTTTTTGTGAAGGTCGGAGAGACTTGCAAGTAGGCTCTACCCCCACTAAATGGGGTAGCGCGCATCGATCGGTACCATCCTTGAGCTTCTCCGACTTTCGGAAGGGTTAGGGTTAGGGTTAGGGATGAAAGCACATAGGAGAAAGAGATATTCTTGAATAACTTTTTTTGTGAAGGTCGGAGAGACTTGGAAAGTGGTTGCATCTGGACTAATTTGGGTCCTGCGGATCGATTGGTACCATCCCCGAGCTTGTACGACCTTCGGAAGAGGTCGACCGACGAAATTCCCCCAAATCTGAGGAGATATTCTTGAATAACTTTTTTTGTGAAGGTCGGAGAGACTTGCAAGTAGGCTCTACCCCCACTAAATGGGGTTGCGCGCATCGATCGGTACCATCCTTGAGCTTCTCCGACTTTCGGAAGGGTTAGGGTTAGGGTTAGGGATGAAAGCACATAGGAGAAAGAGATATTCTTGAATAACTTTTTTTGTGAAGGTTGGAGAGACTTGCAAGTAGGCTCTACCCCCACTAAATGGGGTAGCGCGCATCGATAAGTACCATCCTTGAGCTTCTCCGACTTTCGGAAGGGTTAGGGTTAGGGTTAGGGATGAAAGCACATAGGAGAAAGAGATATTCTTGAATAACTTTTTTTGTGAAGGTCGGAGAGACTTGGAAAGTGGTTGCATCTGGACTAATTTGGGTCCTGCGGATCGATTGGTACCATCCCCGAGCTTGTACGACCTTCGGAAGAGGTCGACCGACGAAATTCCCCCAAATCTGAGGAGATATTCTTGAATAACTTTTTTTGTGAAGGTCGGAGAGACTTGCAAGTAGGCTTCTACCCCCACTAAATGGGGTAGCGCGCATCGATCGGTACCATCCTTGAGCTTCTCCGACTTTCGGAAGGGTTAGGGTTAGGGTTAGGGATGAAAGCACATAGGAGAAAGAGATATTCTTGAATAACTTTTTTTGTGAAGGTCGGAGAGACTTGGAAAGTGGTTGCATCTGGACTAATTTGGGTCCTGCGGATCGATTGGTACCATCCCCGAGCTTGTACGACCTTTGGAAGAGGTCGACCGACAAATTCCCCCAAATCTGAGGAGATATTCTTGAATAACTTTTTTTGTGAAGGTCGGAGAGACTTGCAAGTAGGCTCTACCCCCACTAAATGGGGTAACGCGCATCGATCGGTACCATCCTTGAGCTTCTCCGACTTTCGGAAGGGTTAGGGTTAGGGTTAGGGATGAAAGCACATAGGAGAAAGAGATATTCTTGAATAACGTTTTTTGTGAAGGTCGGAGAGACTTGGAAAGTGGTTGCATCTGGACTAATTTGGGTCCTGCGGATCGATTGGTACCATCCCCGAGCTTGTACGACCTTCGGAAGAGGTCGACCGACGAAATTCCCCCAAATCTGAGGAGATATTCTTGAATAACTTTTTTTTTGAAGGTCGGAGAGACTTGCAAGTAGGCTCTACCCCCACTAAATGGGGTAGCGCGCATCGATCGGTACCATCCTTGAGCTTCTCCGACTTTCGGAAGGGTTAGGGTTAGGGTTAGGGATGAAAGCACATAGGAGAAAGAGATATTCTTGAATAACTTATTTTGTGAAGGTCGGAGAGACTTGAAAAGTGGTTGCATCTGGACTAATTTGGGTCCTGCGGATCGATTGGTACCATCCCCGAGCTTGTACGACCTTCGGAAGAGGTCGACCGACGAAATTCCCCCAAATCTGAGGAGATATTCTTGAATAACTTTTTTTGTGAAGGTCGGAGAGACTTGCAAGTAGGCTCTACCCCCACTAAATGGGGTTGCGCGCATCGATCGGTACCATCTTTGAGCTTCTCCGACTTTCGGAAGGGTTAGGGTTAGGGTTAGGGATGAAAGCACATAGGAGAAAGAGATATTCTTGAATAACTTTTTTTGTGAAGGTCGGAGAGACTTGCAAGTAGGCTCTACCCCCACTAAATGGGGTAGCGCGCATCGATCGGTACCATCCTTGAGCTTCTCCGACTTTCGGAAGGGTTAGGGTTAGGGTTAGGGATGAAAGCACATAGGAGAAAGAGATATTCTTGAATAACTTTTTTTGTGAAGGTCGGAGAGACTTGAAAAGTGGTTGCATCTGGACTAATTTGGGTCCTGCGGATCGATTGGTACCATCCCCGAGCTTGTACGACCTTCGGAAGAGGTCGACCGACGAAATTCCCCCAAATCTGAGGAGATATTCTTGAATAACTTTTTTTGTGAAGGTCGGAGAGACTTGCAAGTAGGCTCTACCCCCACTAAATGGGGTAGCGCGCATCGATCGGTACCATCCTTGAGCTTCTCCGACTTTCGGAAGGGTTAGGGTTAGGGTTAGGGATGAAAGCACATAGGAGAAAGAGATATTCTTGAATAACTTTTTTTGTGAAGGTCGGAGAGACTTGCAAGTAGGCTCTACCCCCACTAAATGGGGTAGCGCGCATCGATCGGTACCATCCTTGAGCTTCTCCGACTTTCGGAAGGGTTAGGGTTAGGGTTAGGGATGAAAGCACATAGGAGAAAGAGATATTCTTGAATAACGTTTTTTGTGAAGGTCGGAGAGACTTGCAAGTAGGCTCTACCCCCACTAAATGGGGTAGCGCGCATCGATCGGTACCATCCTTGAGCTTCTCCGACTTTCGGAAGGGTTAGGGTTAGGGTTAGGGATGAAAGCACATAGGAGAAAGAGATATTCTTGAATAACTTTTTTTGTGAAGGTCGGAGAGACTTGGAAAGTGGTTGCATCTGGACTAATTTGGGTCCTGCGGATCGATTGGTACCATCCCCGAGCTTGTACGACCTTCGGAAGAGGTCGACCGACGAAATTCCCCCAAATCTGAGGAGATATTCTTGAATAACTTTTTTTGTGAAGGTCGGAGAGACTTGCAAGTAGGCTCTACCCCCACTAAATGGGGTAGCGCGCATCGATCGGTACCATCCTTGAGCTTCTCCGACTTTCGGAAGGGTTAGGGTTAGGGTTAGGGATGAAAGCACATAGGAGAAAGAGATATTCTTGAATAACTTTTTTTGTGAAGGTCGGAGAGACTTGCAAGTAGGCTCTACCCCCACTAAATGGGGTAGCGCGCATCGATCGGTACCATCCTTGAGCTTCTCCGACTTTCGGAAGGGTTAGGGTTAGGGTTAGGGATGAAAGCACATAGGAGAAAGAGATATTCTTGAATAACTTATTTTGTGAAGGTCGGAGAGACTTGGAAAGTGGTTGCATCTGGACTAATTTGGGTCCTGCGGATCGATTGGTACCATCCCCGAGCTTGTACGACCTTCGGAAGAGGTCGACCGACGAAATTCCCCCAAATCTGAGGAGATATTCTTGAATAACTTTTTTTGTGAAGGTCGGAGAGACTTGCAAGTAGGCTCTACCCCCACTAAATGGGGTTGCGCGCATCGATCGGTACCATCCTTGAGCTTCTCCGACTTTCGGAAGGGTTAGGGTTAGGGTTAGGGATGAAAGCACATAGGAGAAAGAGATATTCTTGAATAACTTTTTTTGTGAAGGTCGGAGAGACTTGCAAGTAGGCTCTACCCCCACTAAATGGGGTAGCGCGCATCGATCGGTACCATCCTTGAGCTTCTCCGACTTTCGGAAGGGTTAGGGTTAGGGTTAGGGATGAAAGCACATAGGAGAAAGAGATATTCTTGAATAACTTTTTTTGTGAAGGTCGGAGAGACTTGAAAAGTGGTTGCATCTGGACTAATTTGGGTCCTGCGGATCGATTGGTACCATCCCCGAGCTTGTACGACCTTCGGAAGAGGTCGACCGACGAAATTCCCCCAAATCTGAGGAGATATTCTTGAATAACTTTTTTTGTGAAGGTCGGAGAGACTTGCAAGTAGGCTCTACCCCCACTAAATGGGGTAGCGCGCATCGATCGGTACCATCCTTGAGCTTCTCCGACTTTCGGAAGGGTTAGGGTTAGGGTTAGGGATGAAAGCACATAGGAGAAAGAGATATTCTTGAATAACTTTTTTTGTGAAGGTCGGAGAGACTTGCAAGTAGGCTCTACCCCCACTAAATGGGGTAGCGCGCATCGATCGGTACCATCCTTGAGCTTCTCCGACTTTCGGAAGGGTTAGGGTTAGGGTTAGGGATGAAAGCACATAGGAGAAAGAGATATTCTTGAATAACGTTTTTTGTGAAGGTCGGAGAGACTTGGAAAGTGGTTGCATCTGGACTAATTTGGGTCCTGCGGATCGATTGGTACCATCCCCGAGCTTGTACGACCTTCGGAAGAGGTCGACCGACGAAATTCCCCCAAATCTGAGGAGATATTCTTGAATAACTTTTTTTGTGAAGGTCGGAGAGACTTGCAAGTAGGCTCTACCCCCACTAAATGGGGTTGCGCGCATCGATCGGTACCATCCTTGAGCTTCTCCGACTTTCGGAAGGGTTAGGGTTAGGGTTAGGGATGAAAGCACATAGGAGAAAGAGATATTCTTGAATAACTTTTTTTGTGAAGGTCGGAGAGACTTGCAAGTAGGCTCTACCCCCACTAAATGGGGTAGCGCGCATCGATCGGTACCATCCTTGAGCTTCTCCGACTTTCGGAAGGGTTAGGGTTAGGGTTAGGGATGAAAGCACATAGGAGAAAGAGATATTCTTGAATAACGTTTTTTGTGAAGGTCGGAGAGACTTGGAAAGTGGTTGCATCTGGACTAATTTGGGTCCTGCGGATCGATTGGTACCATCCCCGAGCTTGTACGACCTTCGGAAGAGGTCGACCGACGAAATTCCCCCAAATCTGAGGAGATATTCTTGAATAACTTTTTTTGTGAAGGTCGGAGAGACTTGCAAGTAGGCTCTACCCCCACTAAATGGGGTTGCGCGCATCGATCGGTACCATCCTTGAGCTTCTCCGACTTTCGGAAGGGTTAGGGTTAGGGTTAGGGATGAAAGCACATAGGAGAAAGAGATATTCTTGAATAACTTTTTTTGTGAAGGTCGGAGAGACTTGCAAGTAGGCTCTACCCCCACTAAATGGGGTAGCGCGCATCGATCGGTACCATCCTTGAGCTTCTCCGACTTTCGGAAGGGTTAGGGTTAGGGTTAGGGATGAAAGCACATAGGAGAAAGAGATATTCTTGAATAACTTTTTTTGTGAAGGTCGGAGAGACTTGGAAAGTGGTTGCATCTGGACTAATTTGGGTCCTGCGGATCGATTGGTACCATCCCCGAGCTTGTACGACCTTCGGAAGAGGTCGACCGACGAAATTCCCCCAAATCTGAGGAGATATTCTTGAATAACTTTTTTTGTGAAGGTCGGAGAGACTTGCAAGTAGGCTCTACCCCCACTAAATGGGGTTGCGCGCATCGATCGGTACCATCCTTGAGCTTCTCCGACTTTCGGAAGGGTTAGGGTTAGGGTTAGGGATGAAAGCACATAGGAGAAAGAGATATTCTTGAATAACTTTTTTTGTGAAGGTCGGAGAGACTTGCAAGTAGGCTCTACCCCCACTAAATGGGGTAGCGCGCATCGATCGGTACCATCCTTGAGCTTCTCCGACTTTCGGAAGGGTTAGGGTTAGGGTTAGGGATGAAAGCACATAGGAGAAAGAGATATTCTTGAATAACTTTTTTTGTGAAGGTCGGAGAGACTTGGAAAGTGGTTGCATCTGGACTAATTTGGGTCCTGCGGATCGATTGGTACCATCCCCGAGCTTGTACGACCTTCGGAAGAGGTCGACCGACGAAATTCCCCCAAATCTGAGGAGATATTCTTGAATAACTTTTTTTGTGAAGGTCGGAGAGACTTGCAAGTAGGCTCTACCCCCACTAAATGGGGTTGCGCGCATCGATCGGTACCATCCTTGAGCTTCTCCGACTTTCGGAAGGGTTAGGGTTAGGGTTAGGGATGAAAGCACATAGGAGAAAGAGATATTCTTGAATAACTTTTTTTGTGAAGGTCGGAGAGACTTGGAAAGTGGTTGCATCTGGACTAATTTGGGTCCTGCGGATCGATTGGTACCATCCCCGAGCTTGTACGACCTTTGGAAGAGGTCGACCGACGAAATTCCCCCAAATCTGAGGAGATATTCTTGAATAACTTTTTTTGTGAAGGTCGGAGAGACTTGCAAGTAGGCTCTACCCCCACTAAATGGGGTAACGCGCATCGATCGGTACCATCCTTGAGCTTCTCCGACTTTCGGAAGGGTTAGGGTTAGGGTTAGGGATGAAAGCACATAGGAGAAAGAGATATTCTTGAATAACGTTTTTTGTGAAGGTCGGAGAGACTTGGAAAGTGGTTGCATCTGGACTAATTTGGGTCCTGCGGATCGATTGGTACCATCCCCGAGCTTGTACGACCTTCGGAAGAGGTCGACCGACGAAATTCCCCCAAATCTGAGGAGATATTCTTGAATAACTTTTTTTTTGAAGGTCGGAGAGACTTGCAAGTAGGCTCTACCCCCACTAAATGGGGTAGCGCGCATCGATCGGTACCATCCTTGAGCTTCTCCGACTTTCGGAAGGGTTAGGGTTAGGGTTAGGGATGAAAGCACATAGGAGAAAGAGATATTCTTGAATAACTTTTTTTGTGAAGGTCGGAGAGACTTGGAAAGTGGTTGCATCTGGACTAATTTGGGTCCTGCGGATCGATTGGTACCATCCCCGAGCTTGTACGACCTTCGGAAGAGGTCGACCGACGAAATTCCCCCAAATCTGAGGAGATATTCTTGAATAACTTTTTTTGTGAAGGTCGGAGAGACTTGCAAGTAGGCTCTACCCCCACTAAATGGGGTTGCGCGCATCGATCGGTACCATCCTTGAGCTTCTCCGACTTTCGGAAGGGTTAGGGTTAGGGTTAGGGATGAAAGCACATAGGAGAAAGAGATATTCTTGAATAACTTTTTTTGTGAAGGTCGGAGAGACTTGCAAGTAGGCTCTACCCCCACTAAATGGGGTAGCGCGCATCGATCGGTACCATCCTTGAGCTTCTCCGACTTTCGGAAGGGTTAGGGTTAGGGTTAGGGATGAAAGCACATAGGAGAAAGAGATATTCTTGAATAACTTTTTTTGTGAAGGTCGGAGAGACTTGGAAAGTGGTTGCATCTGGACTAATTTGGGTCCTGCGGATCGATTGGTACCATCCCCGAGCTTGTACGACCTTCGGAAGAGGTCGACCGACGAAATTCCCCCAAATCTGAGGAGATATTCTTGAATAACTTTTTTTGTGAAGGTCGGAGAGACTTGCAAGTAGGCTCTACCCCCACTAAATGGGGTTGCGCGCATCGATCGGTACCATCCTTGAGCTTCTCCGACTTTCGGAAGGGTTAGGGTTAGGGTTAGGGATGAAAGCACATAGGAGAAAGAGATATTCTTGAATAACTTTTTTTGTGAAGGTCGGAGAGACTTGGAAAGTGGTTGCATCTGGACTAATTTGGGTCCTGCGGATCGATTGGTACCATCCCCGAGCTTGTACGACCTTTGGAAGAGGTCGACCGACGAAATTCCCCCAAATCTGAGGAGATATTCTTGAATAACTTTTTTTGTGAAGGTCGGAGAGACTTGCAAGTAGGCTCTACCCCCACTAAATGGGGTAACGCGCATCGATCGGTACCATCCTTGAGCTTCTCCGACTTTCGGAAGGGTTAGGGTTAGGGTTAGGGATGAAAGCACATAGGAGAAAGAGATATTCTTGAATAACGTTTTTTGTGAAGGTCGGAGAGACTTGGAAAGTGGTTGCATCTGGACTAATTTGGGTCCTGCGGATCGATTGGTACCATCCCCGAGCTTGTACGACCTTCGGAAGAGGTCGACCGACGAAATTCCCCCAAATCTGAGGAGATATTCTTGAATAACTTTTTTTTTGAAGGTCGGAGAGACTTGCAAGTAGGCTCTACCCCCACTAAATGGGGTAGCGCGCATCGATCGGTACCATCCTTGAGCTTCTCCGACTTTCGGAAGGGTTAGGGTTAGGGTTAGGGATGAAAGCACATAGGAGAAAGAGATATTCTTGAATAACTTATTTTGTGAAGGTCGGAGAGACTTGAAAAGTGGTTGCATCTGGACTAATTTGGGTCCTGCGGATCGATTGGTACCATCCCCGAGCTTGTACGACCTTCGGAAGAGGTCGACCGACGAAATTCCCCCAAATCTGAGGAGATATTCTTGAATAACTTTTTTTGTGAAGGTCGGAGAGACTTGCAAGTAGGCTCTACCCCCACTAAATGGGGTTGCGCGCATCGATCGGTACCATCTTTGAGCTTCTCCGACTTTCGGAAGGGTTAGGGTTAGGGTTAGGGATGAAAGCACATAGGAGAAAGAGATATTCTTGAATAACTTTTTTTGTGAAGGTCGGAGAGACTTGCAAGTAGGCTCTACCCCCACTAAATGGGGTAGCGCGCATCGATCGGTACCATCCTTGAGCTTCTCCGACTTTCGGAAGGGTTAGGGTTAGGGTTAGGGATGAAAGCACATAGGAGAAAGAGATATTCTTGAATAACTTTTTTTGTGAAGGTCGGAGAGACTTGAAAAGTGGTTGCATCTGGACTAATTTGGGTCCTGCGGATCGATTGGTACCATCCCCGAGCTTGTACGACCTTCGGAAGAGGTCGACCGACGAAATTCCCCCAAATCTGAGGAGATATTCTTGAATAACTTTTTTTGTGAAGGTCGGAGAGACTTGCAAGTAGGCTCTACCCCCACTAAATGGGGTAGCGCGCATCGATCGGTACCATCCTTGAGCTTCTCCGACTTTCGGAAGGGTTAGGGTTAGGGTTAGGGATGAAAGCACATAGGAGAAAGAGATATTCTTGAATAACTTTTTTTGTGAAGGTCGGAGAGACTTGCAAGTAGGCTCTACCCCCACTAAATGGGGTAGCGCGCATCGATCGGTACCATCCTTGAGCTTCTCCGACTTTCGGAAGGGTTAGGGTTAGGGTTAGGGATGAAAGCACATAGGAGAAAGAGATATTCTTGAATAACTTTTTTTGTGAAGGTCGGAGAGACTTGCAAGTAGGCTCTACCCCCACTAAATGGGGTAGCGCGCATCGATCGGTACCATCCTTGAGCTTCTCCGACTTTCGGAAGGGTTAGGGTTAGGGTTAGGGATGAAAGCACATAGGAGAAAGAGATATTCTTGAATAACGTTTTTTGTGAAGGTCGGAGAGACTTGCAAGTAGGCTCTACCCCCACTAAATGGGGTAGCGCGCATCGATCGGTACCATCCTTGAGCTTCTCCGACTTTCGGAAGGGTTAGGGTTAGGGTTAGGGATGAAAGCACATAGGAGAAAGAGATATTCTTGAATAACTTTTTTTGTGAAGGTCGGAGAGACTTGGAAAGTGGTTGCATCTGGACTAATTTGGGTCCTGCGGATCGATTGGTACCATCCCCGAGCTTGTACGACCTTCGGAAGAGGTCGACCGACGAAATTCCCCCAAATCTGAGGAGATATTCTTGAATAACTTTTTTTGTGAAGGTCGGAGAGACTTGCAAGTAGGCTCTACCCCCACTAAATGGGGTAGCGCGCATCGATCGGTACCATCCTTGAGCTTCTCTGACTTTCGGAAGGGTTAGGGTTAGGGTTAGGGATGAAAGCACATAGGAGAAAGAGATATTCTTGAATAACTTTTTTTGTGAAGGTCGGAGAGACTTGCAAGTAGGCTCTACCCCCACTAAATGGGGTAGCGCGCATCGATCGGTACCATCCTTGAGCTTCTCCGACTTTCGGAAGGGTTAGGGTTAGGGTTAGGGATGAAAGCACATAGGAGAAAGAGATATTCTTGAATAACTGTTTTTGTGAAGGTCGGAGAGACTTGCAAGTAGGCTCTACCCCCACTAAATGGGGTAGCGCGCATCGATCGGTACCATCCTTGAGCTTCTCCGACTTTCGGAAGGGTTAGGGTTAGGGTTAGGGATGAAAGCACATAGGAGAAAGAGATATTCTTGAATAACGTTTTTTGTGAAGGTCGGAGAGACTTGCAAGTAGGCTCTACCCCCACTAAATGGGGTAGCGCGCATCGATCGGTACCATCCTTGAGCTTCTCCGACTTTCGGAAGGGTTAGGGTTAGGGTTAGGGATGAAAGCACATAGGAGAAAGAGATATTCTTGAATAACTTTTTTTGTGAAGGTCGGAGAGACTTGGAAAGTGGTTGCATCTGGACTAATTTGGGTCCTGCGGATCGATTGGTACCATCCCCGAGCTTGTACGACCTTCGGAAGAGGTCGACCGACGAAATTCCCCCAAATCTGAGGAGATATTCTTGAATAACTTTTTTTGTGAAGGTCGGAGAGACTTGCAAGTAGGCTCTACCCCCACTAAATGGGGTAGCGCGCATCGATCGGTACCATCCTTGAGCTTCTCTGACTTTCGGAAGGGTTAGGGTTAGGGTTAGGGATGAAAGCACATAGGAGAAAGAGATATTCTTGAATAACTTTTTTTGTGAAGGTCGGAGAGACTTGCAAGTAGGCTCTACCCCCACTAAATGGGGTAGCGCGCATCGATCGGTACCATCCTTGAGCTTCTCCGACTTTCGGAAGGGTTAGGGTTAGGGTTAGGGATGAAAGCACATAGGAGAAAGAGATATTCTTGAATAACGTTTTTTGTGAAGGTCGGAGAGACTTGGAAAGTGGTTGCATCTGGACTAATTTGGGTCCTGCGGATCGATTGGTACCATCCCCGAGCTTGTACGACCTTCGGAAGAGGTCGACCGACGAAATTCCCCCAAATCTGAGGAGATATTCTTGAATAACTTTTTTTGTGAAGGTCGGAGAGACTTGCAAGTAGGCTCTACCCCCACTAAATGGGGTTGCGCGCATCGATCGGTACCATCCTTGAGCTTCTCCGACTTTCGGAAGGGTTAGGGTTAGGGTTAGGGATGAAAGCACATAGGAGAAAGAGATATTCTTGAATAACTTTTTTTGTGAAGGTCGGAGAGACTTGCAAGTAGGCTCTACCCCCACTAAATGGGGTAGCGCGCATCGATCGGTACCATCCTTGAGCTTCTCCGACTTTCGGAAGGGTTAGGGTTAGGGTTAGGGATGAAAGCACATAGGAGAAAGAGATATTCTTGAATAACTTTTTTTGTGAAGGTCGGAGAGACTTGGAAAGTGGTTGCATCTGGACTAATTTGGGTCCTGCGGATCGATTGGTACCATCCCCGAGCTTGTACGACCTTCGGAAGAGGTCGACCGACGAAATTCCCCCAAATCTGAGGAGATATTCTTGAATAACTTTTTTTGTGAAGGTCGGAGAGACTTGAAAGTAGGCTCTACCCCCACTAAATGGGGTTGCGCGCATCGATCGGTACCATCCTTGAGCTTCTCCGACTTTCGGAAGGGTTAGGGTTAGGGTTAGGGATGAAAGCACATAGGAGAAAGAGATATTCTTGAATAACTTTTTTTGTGAAGGTCGGAGAGACTTGGAAAGTGGTTGCATCTGGACTAATTTGGGTCCTGCGGATCGATTGGTACCATCCCCGAGCTTGTACGACCTTTGGAAGAGGTCGACCGACGAAATTCCCCCAAATCTGAGGAGATATTCTTGAATAACTTTTTTTGTGAAGGTCGGAGAGACTTGCAAGTAGGCTCTACCCCCACTAAATGGGGTAGCGCGCATCGATCGGTACCATCCTTGAGCTTCTCCGACTTTCGGAAGGGTTAGGGTTAGGGTTAGGGATGAAAGCACATAGGAGAAAGAGATATTCTTGAATAACTTTTTTTGTGAAGGTCGGAGAGACTTGGAAAGTGGTTGCATCTGGACTAATTTGGGTCCTGCGGATCGATTGGTACCATCCCCGAGCTTGTACGACCTTCGGAAGAGGTCGACCGACGAAATTCCCCCAAATCTGAGGAGATATTCTTGAATAACTTTTTTTTTGAAGGTCGGAGAGACTTGCAAGTAGGCTCTACCCCCACTAAATGGGGTAGCGCGCATCGATCGGTACTATCCTTGAGCTTCTCCGACTTTCGGAAGGGTTAGGGTTAGGGTTAGGGATGAAAGCACATAGGAGAAAGAGATATTCTTGAATAACTTTTTTTGTGAAGGTCGGAGAGACTTGCAAGTAGGCTCTACCCCCACTAAATGGGGTAGCGCGCATCGATCGGTACCATCCTTGAGCTTCTCCGACTTTCGGAAGGGTTAGGGTTAGGGTTAGGGATGAAAGCACATAGGAGAAAGAGATATTCTTGAATAACTTTTTTTGTGAAGGTCGGAGAGACTTGAAAAGTGGTTGCATCTGGACTAATTTGGGTCCTGCGGATCGATTGGTACCATCCCCGAGCTTGTACGACCTTCGGAAGAGGTCGACCGACGAAATTCCCCCAAATCTGAGGAGATATTCTTGAATAACTTTTTTTGTGAAGGTCAGAGACTTGCAAGTAGGCTCTACCCCCACTAAATGGGGTAGCGCGCATCGATCGGTACCATCCTTGAGCTTCTCCGACTTTCGGAAGGGTTAGGGTTAGGGTTAGGGATGAAAGCACATAGGAGAAAGAGATATTCTTGAATAACTTTTTTTGTGAAGGTCGGAGAGACTTGCAAGTAGGCTCTACCCCCACTAAATGGGGTAGCGCGCATCGATCGGTACCATCCTTGAGCTTCTCCGACTTTCGGAAGGGTTAGGGTTAGGGTTAGGGATGAAAGCACATAGGAGAAAGAGATATTCTTGAATAACTTTTTTTGTGAAGGTCGGAGAGACTTGCAAGTAGGCTCTACCCCCACTAAATGGGGTAGCGCGCATCGATCGGTACCATCCTTGAGCTTCTCCGACTTTCGGAAGGGTTAGGGTTAGGGTTAGGGATGAAAGCACATAGGAGAAAGAGATATTCTTGAATAACGTTTTTTGTGAAGGTCGGAGAGACTTGCAAGTAGGCTCTACCCCCACTAAATGGGGTAGCGCACATCGATCGGTACCATCCTTGAGCTTCTCCGACTTTCGGAAGGGTTAGGGTTAGGGTTAGGGATGAAAGCACATAGGAGAAAGAGATATTCTTGAATAACTTTTTTTGTGAAGGTCGGAGAGACTTGCAAGTAGGCTCTACCCCCACTAAATGGGGTAGCGCGCATCGATCGGTACCATCCTTGAGCTTCTCCGACTTTCGGAAGGGTTAGGGTTAGGGTTAGGGATGAAAGCACATAGGAGAAAGAGATATTCTTGAATAACTTTTTTTGTGAAGGTCGGAGAGACTTGGAAAGTGGTTGCATCTGGACTAATTTGGGTCCTGCGGATCGATTGGTACCATCCCCGAGCTTGTACGACCTTCGGAAGAGGTCGACCGACGAAATTCCCCCAAATCTGAGGAGATATTCTTGAATAACTTTTTTTGTGAAGGTCGGAGAGACTTGCAAGTAGGCTCTACCCCCACTAAATGGGGTAGCGCGCATCGATCGGTACCATCCTTGAGCTTCTCTGACTTTCGGAAGGGTTAGGGTTAGGGTTAGGGATGAAAGCACATAGGAGAAAGAGATATTCTTGAATAACTTTTTTTGTGAAGGTCGGAGAGACTTGCAAGTAGGCTCTACCCCCACTAAATGGGGTAGCGCGCATCGATCGGTACCATCCTTGAGCTTCTCCGACTTTCGGAAGGGTTAGGGTTAGGGTTAGGGATGAAAGCACATAGGAGAAAGAGATATTCTTGAATAACGTTTTTTGTGAAGGTCGGAGAGACTTGGAAAGTGGTTGCATCTGGACTAATTTGGGTCCTGCGGATCGATTGGTACCATCCCCGAGCTTGTACGACCTTCGGAAGAGGTCGACCGACGAAATTCCCCCAAATCTGAGGAGATATTCTTGAATAACTTTTTTTGTGAAGGTCGGAGAGACTTGCAAGTAGGCTCTACCCCCACTAAATGGGGTTGCGCGCATCGATCGGTACCATCCTTGAGCTTCTCCGACTTTCGGAAGGGTTAGGGTTAGGGTTAGGGATGAAAGCACATAGGAGAAAGAGATATTCTTGAATAACTTTTTTTGTGAAGGTCGGAGAGACTTGCAAGTAGGCTCTACCCCCACTAAATGGGGTAGCGCGCATCGATCGGTACCATCCTTGAGCTTCTCCGACTTTCGGAAGGGTTAGGGTTAGGGTTAGGGATGAAAGCACATAGGAGAAAGAGATATTCTTGAATAACTTTTTTTGTGAAGGTCGGAGAGACTTGGAAAGTGGTTGCATCTGGACTAATTTGGGTCCTGCGGATCGATTGGTACCATCCCCGAGCTTGTACGACCTTCGGAAGAGGTCGACCGACGAAATTCCCCCAAATCTGAGGAGATATTCTTGAATAACTTTTTTTGTGAAGGTCGGAGAGACTTGAAAGTAGGCTCTACCCCCACTAAATGGGGTTGCGCGCATCGATCGGTACCATCCTTGAGCTTCTCCGACTTTCGGAAGGGTTAGGGTTAGGGTTAGGGATGAAAGCACATAGGAGAAAGAGATATTCTTGAATAACTTTTTTTGTGAAGGTCGGAGAGACTTGGAAAGTGGTTGCATCTGGACTAATTTGGGTCCTGCGGATCGATTGGTACCATCCCCGAGCTTGTACGACCTTTGGAAGAGGTCGACCGACGAAATTCCCCCAAATCTGAGGAGATATTCTTGAATAACTTTTTTTGTGAAGGTCGGAGAGACTTGCAAGTAGGCTCTACCCCCACTAAATGGGGTAGCGCGCATCGATCGGTACCATCCTTGAGCTTCTCTGACTTTCGGAAGGGTTAGGGTTAGGGTTAGGGATGAAAGCACATAGGAGAAAGAGATATTCTTGAATAACTTTTTTTGTGAAGGTCGGAGAGACTTGCAAGTAGGCTCTACCCCCACTAAATGGGGTAGCGCGCATCGATCGGTACCATCCTTGAGCTTCTCCGACTTTCGGAAGGGTTAGGGTTAGGGTTAGGGATGAAAGCACATAGGAGAAAGAGATATTCTTGAATAACTGTTTTTGTGAAGGTCGGAGAGACTTGCAAGTAGGCTCTACCCCCACTAAATGGGGTAGCGCGCATCGATCGGTACCATCCTTGAGCTTCTCCGACTTTCGGAAGGGTTAGGGTTAGGGTTAGGGATGAAAGCACATAGGAGAAAGAGATATTCTTGAATAACGTTTTTTGTGAAGGTCGGAGAGACTTGCAAGTAGGCTCTACCCCCACTAAATGGGGTAGCGCGCATCGATCGGTACCATCCTTGAGCTTCTCCGACTTTCGGAAGGGTTAGGGTTAGGGTTAGGGATGAAAGCACATAGGAGAAAGAGATATTCTTGAATAACTTTTTTTGTGAAGGTCGGAGAGACTTGGAAAGTGGTTGCATCTGGACTAATTTGGGTCCTGCGGATCGATTGGTACCATCCCCGAGCTTGTACGACCTTCGGAAGAGGTCGACCGACGAAATTCCCCCAAATCTGAGGAGATATTCTTGAATAACTTTTTTTGTGAAGGTCGGAGAGACTTGCAAGTAGGCTCTACCCCCACTAAATGGGGTAGCGCGCATCGATCGGTACCATCCTTGAGCTTCTCTGACTTTCGGAAGGGTTAGGGTTAGGGTTAGGGATGAAAGCACATAGGAGAAAGAGATATTCTTGAATAACTTTTTTTGTGAAGGTCGGAGAGACTTGCAAGTAGGCTCTACCCCCACTAAATGGGGTAGCGCGCATCGATCGGTACCATCCTTGAGCTTCTCCGACTTTCGGAAGGGTTAGGGTTAGGGTTAGGGATGAAAGCACATAGGAGAAAGAGATATTCTTGAATAACGTTTTTTGTGAAGGTCGGAGAGACTTGGAAAGTGGTTGCATCTGGACTAATTTGGGTCCTGCGGATCGATTGGTACCATCCCCGAGCTTGTACGACCTTCGGAAGAGGTCGACCGACGAAATTCCCCCAAATCTGAGGAGATATTCTTGAATAACTTTTTTTGTGAAGGTCGGAGAGACTTGCAAGTAGGCTCTACCCCCACTAAATGGGGTTGCGCGCATCGATCGGTACCATCCTTGAGCTTCTCCGACTTTCGGAAGGGTTAGGGTTAGGGTTAGGGATGAAAGCACATAGGAGAAAGAGATATTCTTGAATAACTTTTTTTGTGAAGGTCGGAGAGACTTGCAAGTAGGCTCTACCCCCACTAAATGGGGTAGCGCGCATCGATCGGTACCATCCTTGAGCTTCTCCGACTTTCGGAAGGGTTAGGGTTAGGGTTAGGGATGAAAGCACATAGGAGAAAGAGATATTCTTGAATAACTTTTTTTGTGAAGGTCGGAGAGACTTGGAAAGTGGTTGCATCTGGACTAATTTGGGTCCTGCGGATCGATTGGTACCATCCCCGAGCTTGTACGACCTTCGGAAGAGGTCGACCGACGAAATTCCCCCAAATCTGAGGAGATATTCTTGAATAACTTTTTTTGTGAAGGTCGGAGAGACTTGAAAGTAGGCTCTACCCCCACTAAATGGGGTTGCGCGCATCGATCGGTACCATCCTTGAGCTTCTCCGACTTTCGGAAGGGTTAGGGTTAGGGTTAGGGATGAAAGCACATAGGAGAAAGAGATATTCTTGAATAACTTTTTTTGTGAAGGTCGGAGAGACTTGGAAAGTGGTTGCATCTGGACTAATTTGGGTCCTGCGGATCGATTGGTACCATCCCCGAGCTTGTACGACCTTTGGAAGAGGTCGACCGACGAAATTCCCCCAAATCTGAGGAGATATTCTTGAATAACTTTTTTTGTGAAGGTCGGAGAGACTTGCAAGTAGGCTCTACCCCCACTAAATGGGGTAGCGCGCATCGATCGGTACCATCCTTGAGCTTCTCCGACTTTCGGAAGGGTTAGGGTTAGGGTTAGGGATGAAAGCACATAGGAGAAAGAGATATTCTTGAATAACTTTTTTTGTGAAGGTCGGAGAGACTTGGAAAGTGGTTGCATCTGGACTAATTTGGGTCCTGCGGATCGATTGGTACCATCCCCGAGCTTGTACGACCTTCGGAAGAGGTCGACCGACGAAATTCCCCCAAATCTGAGGAGATATTCTTGAATAACTTTTTTTTTGAAGGTCGGAGAGACTTGCAAGTAGGCTCTACCCCCACTAAATGGGGTAGCGCGCATCGATCGGTACTATCCTTGAGCTTCTCCGACTTTCGGAAGGGTTAGGGTTAGGGTTAGGGATGAAAGGACATAGGAGAAAGAGATATTCTTGAATAACTTTTTTTGTGAAGGTCGGAGAGACTTGCAAGTAGGCTCTACCCCCACTAAATGGGGTAGCGCGCATCGATCGGTACCATCCTTGAGCTTCTCCGACTTTCGGAAGGGTTAGGGTTAGGGTTAGGGATGAAAGCACATAGGAGAAAGAGATATTCTTGAATAACTTTTTTTGTGAAGGTCGGAGAGACTTGAAAAGTGGTTGCATCTGGACTAATTTGGGTCCTGCGGATCGATTGGTACCATCCCCGAGCTTGTACGACCTTCGGAAGAGGTCGACCGACGAAATTCCCCCAAATCTGAGGAGATATTCTTGAATAACTTTTTTTGTGAAGGTCAGAGACTTGCAAGTAGGCTCTACCCCCACTAAATGGGGTAGCGCGCATCGATCGGTACCATCCTTGAGCTTCTCCGACTTTCGGAAGGGTTAGGGTTAGGGTTAGGGATGAAAGCACATAGGAGAAAGAGATATTCTTGAATAACTTTTTTTGTGAAGGTCGGAGAGACTTGCAAGTAGGCTCTACCCCCACTAAATGGGGTAGCGCGCATCGATCGGTACCATCCTTGAGCTTCTCCGACTTTCGGAAGGGTTAGGGTTAGGGTTAGGGATGAAAGCACATAGGAGAAAGAGATATTCTTGAATAACTTTTTTTGTGAAGGTCGGAGAGACTTGCAAGTAGGCTCTACCCCCACTAAATGGGGTAGCGCGCATCGATCGGTACCATCCTTGAGCTTCTCCGACTTTCGGAAGGGTTAGGGTTAGGGTTAGGGATGAAAGCACATAGGAGAAAGAGATATTCTTGAATAACGTTTTTTGTGAAGGTCGGAGAGACTTGCAAGTAGGCTCTACCCCCACTAAATGGGGTAGCGCACATCGATCGGTACCATCCTTGAGCTTCTCCGACTTTCGGAAGGGTTAGGGTTAGGGTTAGGGATGAAAGCACATAGGAGAAAGAGATATTCTTGAATAACTTTTTTTGTGAAGGTCGGAGAGACTTGGAAAGTGGTTGCATCTGGACTAATTTGGGTCCTGCGGATCGATTGGTACCATCCCCGAGCTTGTACGACCTTCGGAAGAGGTCGACCGACGAAATTCCCCCAAATCTGAGGAGATATTCTTGAATAACTTTTTTTGTGAAGGTCGGAGAGACTTGCAAGTAGGCTCTACCCCCACTAAATGGGGTAGCGCGCATCGATCGGTACCATCCTTGAGCTTCTCCGACTTTCGGAAGGGTTAGGGTTAGGGTTAGGGATGAAAGCACATAGGAGAAAGAGATATTCTTGAATAACTTTTTTTGTGAAGGTCGGAGAGACTTGCAAGTAGGCTCTACCCCCACTAAATGGGGTAGCGCGCATCGATCGGTACCATCCTTGAGCTTCTCCGACTTTCGGAAGGGTTAGGGTTAGGGTTAGGGATGAAAGCACATAGGAGAAAGAGATATTCTTGAATAACGTTTTTTGTGAAGGTCGGAGAGACTTGGAAAGTGGTTGCATCTGGACTAATTTGGGTCCTGCGGATCGATTGGTACCATCCCCGAGCTTGTACGACCTTCGGAAGAGGTCGACCGACGAAATTCCCCCAAATCTGAGGAGATATTCTTGAATAACTTTTTTTGTGAAGGTCGGAGAGACTTGCAAGTAGGCTCTACCCCCACTAAATGGGGTTGCGCGCATCGATCGGTACCATCCTTGAGCTTCTCCGACTTTCGGAAGGGTTAGGGTTAGGGTTAGGGATGAAAGCACATAGGAGAAAGAGATATTCTTGAATAACTTTTTTTGTGAAGGTCGGAGAGACTTGCAAGTAGGCTCTACCCCCACTAAATGGGGTAGCGCGCATCGATCGGTACCATCCTTGAGCTTCTCCGACTTTCGGAAGGGTTAGGGTTAGGGTTAGGGATGAAAGCACATAGGAGAAAGAGATATTCTTGAATAACTTTTTTTGTGAAGGTCGGAGAGACTTGCAAGTAGGCTCTACCCCCACTAAATGGGGTAGCGCGCATCGATCGGTACCATCCTTGAGCTTCTCCGACTTTCGGAAGGGTTAGGGTTAGGGTTAGGGATGAAAGCACATAGGAGAAAGAGATATTCTTGAATAACTTTTTTTGTGAAGGTCGGAGAGACTTGGAAAGTGGTTGCATCTGGACTAATTTGGGTCCTGTGGATCGATTGGTACCATCCCCGAGCTTGTACGACCTTCGGAAGAGGTCGACCGACGAAATTCCCCCAAATCTGAGGAGATATTCTTGAATAACTTTTTTTGTGAAGGTCGGAGAGACTTGCAAGTAGGCTCTACCCCCACTAAATGGGGTTGCGCGCATCGATCGGTACCATCCTTGAGCTTCTCCGACTTTCGGAAGGGTTAGGGTTAGGGTTAGGGATGAAAGCACATAGGAGAAAGAGATATTCTTGAATAACTTTTTTTGTGAAGGTCGGAGAGACTTGGAAAGTGGTTGCATCTGGACTAATTTGGGTCCTGCGGATCGATTGGTACCATCCCCGAGCTTGTACGACCTTCGGAAGAGGTCGACCGACGAAATTCCCCCAAATCTGAGGAGATATTCTTGAATAACTTTTTTTGTGAAGGTCGGAGAGACTTGCAAGTAGGCTCTACCCCCACTAAATGGGGTAGCGCGCATCGATCGGTACCATCCTTGAGCTTCTCCGACTTTCGGAAGGGTTAGGGTTAGGGTTAGGGATGAAAGCACATAGGAGAAAGAGATATTCTTGAATAACTTTTTTTGTGAAGGTCGGAGAGACTTGCAAGTAGGCTCTACCCCCACTAAATGGGGTAGCGCGCATCGATCGGTACCATCCTTGAGCTTCTCCGACTTTCGGAAGGGTTAGGGTTAGGGTTAGGGATGAAAGCACATAGGAGAAAGAGATATTCTTGAATAACGTTTTTTGTGAAGGTCGGAGAGACTTGGAAAGTGGTTGCATCTGGACTAATTTGGGTCCTGCGGATCGATTGGTACCATCCCCGAGCTTGTACGACCTTCGGAAGAGGTCGACCGACGAAATTCCCCCAAATCTGAGGAGATATTCTTGAATAACTTTTTTTGTGAAGGTCGGAGAGACTTGCAAGTAGGCTCTACCCCCACTAAATGGGGTTGCGCGCATCGATCGGTACCATCCTTGAGCTTCTCCGACTTTCGGAAGGGTTAGGGTTAGGGTTAGGGATGAAAGCACATAGGAGAAAGAGATATTCTTGAATAACTTTTTTTGTGAAGGTCGGAGAGACTTGCAAGTAGGCTCTACCCCCACTAAATGGGGTAGCGCGCATCGATCGGTACCATCCTTGAGCTTCTCCGACTTTCGGAAGGGTTAGGGTTAGGGTTAGGGATGAAAGCACATAGGAGAAAGAGATATTCTTGAATAACTTTTTTTGTGAAGGTCGGAGAGACTTGCAAGTAGGCTCTACCCCCACTAAATGGGGTAGCGCGCATCGATCGGTACCATCCTTGAGCTTCTCCGACTTTCGGAAGGGTTAGGGTTAGGGTTAGGGATGAAAGCACATAGGAGAAAGAGATATTCTTGAATAACTTTTTTTGTGAAGGTCGGAGAGACTTGGAAAGTGGTTGCATCTGGACTAATTTGGGTCCTGTGGATCGATTGGTACCATCCCCGAGCTTGTACGACCTTCGGAAGAGGTCGACCGACGAAATTCCCCCAAATCTGAGGAGATATTCTTGAATAACTTTTTTTGTGAAGGTCGGAGAGACTTGCAAGTAGGCTCTACCCCCACTAAATGGGGTTGCGCGCATCGATCGGTACCATCCTTGAGCTTCTCCGACTTTCGGAAGGGTTAGGGTTAGGGTTAGGGATGAAAGCACATAGGAGAAAGAGATATTCTTGAATAACTTTTTTTGTGAAGGTCGGAGAGACTTGGAAAGTGGTTGCATCTGGACTAATTTGGGTCCTGCGGATCGATTGGTACCATCCCCGAGCTTGTACGACCTTTGGAAGAGGTCGACCGACGAAATTCCCCCAAATCTGAGGAGATATTCTTGAATAACTTTTTTTGTGAAGGTCGGAGAGACTTGCAAGTAGGCTCTACCCCCACTAAATGGGGTAGCGCGCATCGATCGGTACCATCCTTGAGCTTCTCCGACTTTCGGAAGGGTTAGGGTTAGGGTTAGGGATGAAAGCACATAGGAGAAAGAGATATTCTTGAATAACTTTTTTTGTGAAGGTCGGAGAGACTTGGAAAGTGGTTGCATCTGGACTAATTTGGGTCCTGCGGATCGATTGGTACCATCCCCGAGCTTGTACGACCTTCGAAAGAGGTCGACCGACGAAATTCCCCCAAATCTGAGGAGATATTCTTGAATAACTTTTTTTGTGAAGGTCGGAGAGACTTGCAAGTAGGCTCTACCCCCACTAAATGGGGTAGCGCGCATCGATCGGTACCATCCTTGAGCTTCTCCGACTTTCGGAAGGGTTAGGGTTAGGGTTAGGGATGAAAGCACATAGGAGAAAGAGATATTCTTGAATAACTTTTTTTGTGAAGGTCGGAGAGACTTGCAAGTAGGCTCTACCCCCACTAAATGGGGTAACGCGCATCGATCGGTACCATCCTTGAGCTTCTCCGACTTTTGGAAGGGTTAGGGTTAGGGTTAGGGATGAAAGCACATAGGAGAAAGAGATATTCTTGAATAACTTTTTTTGTGAAGGTCGGAGAGACTTGCAAGTAGGCTCTACCCCCACTAAATTGGGTAGCGCGCATCGATCGGTACCATCCTTGAGCTTCTCCGACTTTTGGAAGGGTTAGGGTTAGGGTTAGGGATGAAAGCACATAGGAGAAAGAGATATTCTTGAATAACTTTTTTTGTGAAGGTCGGAGAGACTTGCAAGTAGGCTCTTCCCCCACTAAATGGGGTAGCACGCATCGATCGGTACCATCCTTGAGCTTCTCCGACTTTCGGAAGGGTTAGGGTTAGGGTTAGGGATGAAAGCACATAGCAGAAAGAGATATTCTTGAATAACTTTTTTTGTGAAGGTCGGAGAGACTTGCAAGTAGGCTTTACCCCCACTAAATGGGGTAGCGCGCATCGATCGGTACCATCCTTGAGCTTCTCCGACTTTCGGAAGGGTTAGGGTTAGGGTTAGGGATGAAAGCACATAGGAGAAAGAGATATTCTTGAATAACTTTTTTTGTGAAGGTCGGAGAGACTTGCAAGTAGGCTCTACCCCCACTAAATGGGGTAGCGCGCATCGATCGGTACCATCCTTGAGCTTCTCCGACTTTCGGAAGGGTTAGGGTTAGGGTTAGGGATGAAAGCACATAGGAGAAAGAGATATTCTTGAATAACTTTTTTTGTGAAGGTCGGAGAGACTTGCAAGTAGGCTCTACCCCCACTAAATGGGGTAGCGCGCATCGATCGGTACCATCCTTGAGCTTCTCCGACTTTCGGAAGGGTTAGGGTTAGGGTTAGGGATGAAAGCACATAGGAGAAAGAGATATTCTTGAATAACTTTTTTTGTGAAGGTCGGAGAGACTTGCAAGTAGGCTCTACCCCCACTAAATGGGGTAGCGCGCATCGATCGGTACCATCCTTGAGCTTCTCCGACTTTCGGAAGGGTTAGGGTTAGGGTTAGGGATGAAAGCACATAGGAGAAAGAGATATTCTTGAATAACTTTTTTTGTGAAGGTCGGAGAGACTTGGAAAGTGGTTGCATCTGGACTAATTTGGGTCCTGCGGATCGATTGGTACCATCCCCGAGCTTGTACGACCTTCGGAAGAGGTCGACCGACGAAATTCCCCCAAATCTGAGGAGATATTCTTGAATAACTTTTTTTGTGAAGGTCGGAGAGACTTGCAAGTAGGCTCTACCCCCACTAAATGGGGTAGCGCGCATCGATCGGTACCATCCTTGAGCTTCTCCGACTTTCGGAAGGGTTAGGGTTAGGGTTAGGGATGAAAGCACATAGGAGAAAGAGATATTCTTGAATAACTTTTTTTGTGAAGGTCGGAGAGACTTGCAAGTAGGCTCTACCCCCACTAAATGGGGTAGCGCGCATCGATCGGTACCATCCTTGAGCTTCTCCGACTTTCGGAAGGGTTAGGGTTAGGGTTAGGGATGAAAGCACATAGGAGAAAGAGATATTCTTGAATAACTTTTTTTGTGAAGGTCGGAGAGACTTGCAAGTAGGCTCTACCCCCACTAAATGGGGTAGCGCGCATCGATCGGTACCATCCTTGAGCTTCTCCGACTTTCGGAAGGGTTAGGGTTAGGGTTAGGGATGAAAGCACATAGGAGAAAGAGATATTCTTGAATAACTTTTTTTGTGAAGGTCGGAGAGACTTGGAAAGTGGTTGCATCTGGACTAATTTGGGTCCTGCGGATCGATTGGTACCATCCCCGAGCTTGTACGACCTTCGGAAGAGGTCGACCGACGAAATTCCCCCAAATCTGAGGAGATATTCTTGAATAACTTTTTTTGTGAAGGTCGGAGAGACTTGCAAGTAGGCTCTACCCCCACTAAATGGGGTAGCGCGCATCGATCGGTACCATCCTTGAGCTTCTCCGACTTTCGGAAGGGTTAGGGTTAGGGTTAGGGATGAAAGCACATAGGAGAAAGAGATATTCTTGAATAACTTTTTTTGTGAAGGTCGGAGAGACTTGCAAGTAGGCTCTACCCCCACTAAATGGGGTAGCGCGCATCGATCGGTACCATCCTTGAGCTTCTCCGACTTTCGGAAGGGTTAGGGTTAGGGTTAGGGATGAAAGCACATAGGAGAAAGAGATATTCTTGAATAACTTTTTTTGTGAAGGTCGGAGAGACTTGGAAAGTGGTTGCATCTGGACTAATTTGGGTCCTGCGGATCGATTGGTACCATCCCCGAGCTTGTACGACCTTCGGAAGAGGTCGACCGACGAAATTCCCCCAAATCTGAGGAGATATTCTTGAATAACTTTTTTTGTGAAGGTCGGAGAGACTTGCAAGTAGGCTCTACCCCCACTAAATGGGGTAGCGCGCATCGATCGGTACCATCCTTGAGCTTCTCCGACTTTCGGAAGGGTTAGGGTTAGGGTTAGGGATGAAAGCACATAGGAGAAAGAGATATTCTTGAATAACTTTTTTTGTGAAGGTCGGAGAGACTTGCAAGTAGGCTCTACCCCCACTAAATGGGGTAGCGCGCATCGATCGGTACCATCCTTGAGCTTCTCCGACTTTCGGAAGGGTTAGGGTTAGGGTTAGGGATGAAAGCACATAGGAGAAAGAGATATTCTTGAATAACGTTTTCTGTGAAGGTCGGAGAGACTTGGAAAGTGGTTGCATCTGGACTAATTTGGGTCCTGCGGATCGATTGGTACCATCCCCGAGCTTGTACGACCTTCGGAAGAGGTCGACCGACGAAATTCCCCCAAATCTGAGGAGATATTCTTGAATAACTTTTTTTGTGAAGGTCGGAGAGACTTGCAAGTAGGCTCTACCCCCACTAAATGGGGTAGCGCGCATCGATCGGTACCATCGTTGAGCTTCTCCGACTTTCGGAAGGGTTAGGGTTAGGGTTAGGGATGAAAGCACATAGGAGAAAGAGATATTCTTGAATAACTTTTTTTGTGAAGGTCGGAGAGACTTGGAAAGTGGTTGCATCTGGACTAATTTGGGTCCTGCGGATCGATTGGTACCATCCCCGAGCTTGTACGACCTTCGGAAGAGGTCAACCGACGAAATTCCCCCAAATCTGAGGAGATATTCTTGAATAACTTTTTTTTTGAAGGTCGGAGAGACTTGCAAGTAGGCTCTACTCCCACTAAATGGGGTAGCGCGCATCGATCGGTACCATCCTTGAGCTTCTCCGACTTTCGGAAGGGTTAGGGTTAGGGTTAGGGATGAAAGCACATAGGAGAAAGAGATATTCTTGAATAACTTTTTTTGTGAAGGTCGGAGAGACTTGGAAAGTGGTTGCATCTGGACTAATTTGGGTCCTGCGGATCGATTGGTACCATCCCCGAGCTTGTACGACCTTCGGAAGAGGTCGACCGACGAAATTCCCCCAAATCTGAGGAGATATTCTTGAATAACTTTTTTTGTGAAGGTCGGAGAGACTTGCAAGTAGGCTCTACCCCCACTAAATGGGGTAGCGCGCATCGATCGGTACCATCCTTGAGCTTCTCCGACTTTCGGAAGGGTTAGGGTTAGGGTTAGGGATGAAAGCACATAGGAGAAAGAGATATTCTTGAATAACTTTTTTTGTGAAGGTCGGAGAGACTTGGAAAGTGGTTGCATCTGGACTAATTTGGGTCCTGCGGATCGATTGGTACCATCCCCGAGCTTGTACGACCTTCGGAAGAGGTCGACCGACGAAATTCCCCCAAATCTGAGGAGATATTCTTGAATAACTTTTTTTTTGAAGGTCGGAGAGACTTGCAAGTAGGCTCTACTCCCACTAAATGGGGTAGCGCGCATCGATCGGTACCATCCTTGAGCTTCTCCGACTTTCGGAAGGGTTAGGGTTAGGGTTAGGGATGAAAGCACATAGGAGAAAGAGATATTCTTGAATAACTTTTTTTGTGAAGGTCGGAGAGACTTGCAAGTAGGCTCTACCCCCACTAAATGGGGTAGCGCGCATCGATCGGTACCATCCTTGAGCTTCTCCGACTTTCGGAAGGGTTAGGGTTAGGGTTAGGGATGAAAGCACATAGGAGAAAGAGATATTCTTGAATAACTTTTTTTGTGAAGGTCGGAGAGACTTGGAAAGTGGTTGCATCTGGACTAATTTGGGTCCTGCGGATCGATTGGTACCATCCCCGAGCTTGTACGACCTTCGAAAGAGGTCGACCGACGAAATTCCCCCAAATCTGAGGAGATATTCTTGAATAACTTTTTTTGTGAAGGTCGGAGAGACTTGCAAGTAGGCTCTACCCCCACTAAATGGGGTAGCGCGCATCGATCGGTACCATCCTTGAGCTTCTCCGACTTTCGGAAGGGTTAGGGTTAGGGTTAGGGATGAAAGCACATAGGAGAAAGAGATATTCTTGAATAACTTTTTTTGTGAAGGTCGGAGAGACTTGCAAGTAGGCTCTACCCCCACTAAATGGGGTAACGCACATCGATCGGTACCATCCTTGAGCTTCTCCGACTTTTGGAAGGGTTAGGGTTAGGGTTAGGGATGAAAGCACATAGGAGAAAGAGATATTCTTGAATAACTTTTTTTGTGAAGGTCGGAGAGACTTGCAAGTAGGCTCTACCCCCACTAAATTGGGTAGCGCGCATCGATCGGTACCATCCTTGAGCTTCTCCGACTTTTGGAAGGGTTAGGGTTAGGGTTAGGGATGAAAGCACATAGGAGAAAGAGATATTCTTGAATAACTTTTTTTGTGAAGGTCGGAGAGACTTGCAAGTAGGCTCTACCCCCACTAAATGGGGTAGCGCGCATCGATCGGTACCATCCTTGAGCTTCTCCGACTTTCGGAAGGGTTAGGGTTAGGGTTAGGGATGAAAGCACATAGGAGAAAGAGATATTCTTGAATAACTTTTTTTGTGAAGGTCGGAGAGACTTGCAAGTAGGCTCTACCCCCACTAAATGGGGTAGCGCGCATCGATCGGTACCATCCTTGAGCTTCTCCGACTTTCGGAAGGGTTAGGGTTAGGGTTAGGGATGAAAGCACATAGGAGAAAGAGATATTCTTGAATAACTTTTTTTGTGAAGGTCGGAGAGACTTGGAAAGTGGTTGCATCTGGACTAATTTGGGTCCTGCGGATCGATTGGTACCATCCCCGAGCTTGTACGACCTTCGGAAGAGGTCGACCGACGAAATTCCCCCAAATCTGAGGAGATATTCTTGAATAACTTTTTTTGTGAAGGTCGGAGAGACTTGCAAGTAGGCTCTACCCCCACTAAATGGGGTAGCGCGCATCGATCGGTACCATCCTTGAGCTTCTCCGACTTTCGGAAGGGTTAGGGTTAGGGTTAGGGATGAAAGCACATAGGAGAAAGAGATATTCTTGAATAACTTTTTTTGTGAAGGTCGGAGAGACTTGCAAGTAGGCTCTACCCCCACTAAATGGGGTAGCGCGCATCGATCGGTACCATCCTTGAGCTTCTCCGACTTTCGGAAGGGTTAGGGTTAGGGTTAGGGATGAAAGCACATAGGAGAAAGAGATATTCTTGAATAACTTTTTTTGTGAAGGTCGGAGAGACTTGGAAAGTGGTTGCATCTGGACTAATTTGGGTCCTGCGGATCGATTGGTACCATCTCCGAGCTTGTACGACCTTCGGAAGAGGTCGACCGACGAAATTCCCCCAAATCTGAGGAGATATTCTTGAATAACTTTTTTTGTGAAGGTCGGAGAGACTTGCAAGTAGGCTCTACCCCCACTAAATGGGGTAGCGCGCATCGATCGGTACCATCCTTGAGCTTCTCCGACTTTCGGAAGGGTTAGGGTTAGGGTTAGGGATGAAAGCACATAGGAGAAAGAGATATTCTTGAATAACTTTTTTTGTGAAGGTCGGAGAGACTTGCAAGTAGGCTCTACCCCCACTAAATGGGGTAGCGCGCATCGATCGGTACCATCCTTGAGCTTCTCCGACTTTCGGAAGGGTTAGGGTTAGGGTTAGGGATGAAAGCACATAGGAGAAAGAGATATTCTTGAATAACGTTTTCTGTGAAGGTCGGAGAGACTTGGAAAGTGGTTGCATCTGGACTAATTTGGGTCCTGCGGATCGATTGGTACCATCCCCGAGCTTGTACGACCTTCGGAAGAGGTCGACCGACGAAATTCCCCCAAATCTGAGGAGATATTCTTGAATAACTTTTTTTGTGAAGGTCGGAGAGACTTGCAAGTAGGCTCTACCCCCACTAAATGGGGTAGCGCGCATCGATCGGTACCATCGTTGAGCTTCTCCGACTTTCGGAAGGGTTAGGGTTAGGGTTAGGGATGAAAGCACATAGGAGAAAGAGATATTCTTGAATAACTTTTTTTGTGAAGGTCGGAGAGACTTGGAAAGTGGTTGCATCTGGACTAATTTGGGTCCTGCGGATCGATTGGTACCATCCCCGAGCTTGTACGACCTTCGGAAGAGGTCAACCGACGAAATTCCCCCAAATCTGAGGAGATATTCTTGAATAACTTTTTTTTTGAAGGTCGGAGAGACTTGCAAGTAGGCTCTACTCCCACTAAATGGGGTAGCGCGCATCGATCGGTACCATCCTTGAGCTTCTCCGACTTTCGGAAGGGTTAGGGTTAGGGTTAGGGATGAAAGCACATAGGAGAAAGAGATATTCTTGAATAACTTTTTTTGTGAAGGTCGGAGAGACTTGGAAAGTGGTTGCATCTGGACTAATTTGGGTCCTGCGGATCGATTGGTACCATCCCCGAGCTTGTACGACCTTCGGAAGAGGTCGACCGACGAAATTCCCCCAAATCTGAGGAGATATTCTTGAATAACTTTTTTTGTGAAGGTCGGAGAGACTTGCAAGTAGGCTCTACCCCCACTAAATGGGGTAGCGCGCATCGATCGGTACCATCCTTGAGCTTCTCCGACTTTCGGAAGGGTTAGGGTTAGGGTTAGGGATGAAAGCACATAGGAGAAAGAGATATTCTTGAATAACTTTTTTTGTGAAGGTCGGAGAGACTTGGAAAGTGGTTGCATCTGGACTAATTTGGGTCCTGCGGATCGATTGGTACCATCCCCGAGCTTGTACGACCTTCGGAAGAGGTCGACCGACGAAATTCCCCCAAATCTGAGGAGATATTCTTGAATAACTTTTTTTTTGAAGGTCGGAGAGACTTGCAAGTAGGCTCTACTCCCACTAAATGGGGTAGCGCGCATCGATCGGTACCATCCTTGAGCTTCTCCGACTTTCGGAAGGGTTAGGGTTAGGGTTAGGGATGAAAGCACATAGGAGAAAGAGATATTCTTGAATAACTTTTTTTGTGAAGGTCGGAGAGACTTGCAAGTAGGCTCTACCCCCACTAAATGGGGTAGCGCGCATCGATCGGTACCATCCTTGAGCTTCTCCGACTTTCGGAAGGGTTAGGGTTAGGGTTAGGGATGAAAGCACATAGGAGAAAGAGATATTCTTGAATAACTTTTTTTGTGAAGGTCGGAGAGACTTGGAAAGTGGTTGCATCTGGACTAATTTGGGTCCTGCGGATCGATTGGTACCATCCCCGAGCTTGTACGACCTTCGAAAGAGGTCGACCGACGAAATTCCCCCAAATCTGAGGAGATATTCTTGAATAACTTTTTTTGTGAAGGTCGGAGAGACTTGCAAGTAGGCTCTACCCCCACTAAATGGGGTAGCGCGCATCGATCGGTACCATCCTTGAGCTTCTCCGACTTTCGGAAGGGTTAGGGTTAGGGTTAGGGATGAAAGCACATAGGAGAAAGAGATATTCTTGAATAACTTTTTTTGTGAAGGTCGGAGAGACTTGCAAGTAGGCTCTACCCCCACTAAATGGGGTAACGCACATCGATCGGTACCATCCTTGAGCTTCTCCGACTTTTGGAAGGGTTAGGGTTAGGGTTAGGGATGAAAGCACATAGGAGAAAGAGATATTCTTGAATAACTTTTTTTGTGAAGGTCGGAGAGACTTGCAAGTAGGCTCTACCCCCACTAAATTGGGTAGCGCGCATCGATCGGTACCATCCTTGAGCTTCTCCGACTTTTGGAAGGGTTAGGGTTAGGGTTAGGGATGAAAGCACATAGGAGAAAGAGATATTCTTGAATAACTTTTTTTGTGAAGGTCGGAGAGACTTGCAAGTAGGCTCTACCCCCACTAAATGGGGTAGCGCGCATCGATCGGTACCATCCTTGAGCTTCTCCGACTTTCGGAAGGGTTAGGGTTAGGGTTAGGGATGAAAGCACATAGGAGAAAGAGATATTCTTGAATAACTTTTTTTGTGAAGGTCGGAGAGACTTGCAAGTAGGCTCTACCCCCACTAAATGGGGTAGCGCGCATCGATCGGTACCATCCTTGAGCTTCTCCGACTTTCGGAAGGGTTAGGGTTAGGGTTAGGGATGAAAGCACATAGGAGAAAGAGATATTCTTGAATAACTTTTTTTGTGAAGGTCGGAGAGACTTGGAAAGTGGTTGCATCTGGACTAATTTGGGTCCTGCGGATCGATTGGTACCATCCCCGAGCTTGTACGACCTTCGGAAGAGGTCGACCGACGAAATTCCCCCAAATCTGAGGAGATATTCTTGAATAACTTTTTTTGTGAAGGTCGGAGAGACTTGCAAGTAGGCTCTACCCCCACTAAATGGGGTAGCGCGCATCGATCGGTACCATCCTTGAGCTTCTCCGACTTTCGGAAGGGTTAGGGTTAGGGTTAGGGATGAAAGCACATAGGAGAAAGAGATATTCTTGAATAACTTTTTTTGTGAAGGTCGGAGAGACTTGCAAGTAGGCTCTACCCCCACTAAATGGGGTAGCGCGCATCGATCGGTACCATCCTTGAGCTTCTCCGACTTTCGGAAGGGTTAGGGTTAGGGTTAGGGCTGAAAGCACATAGGAGAAAGAGATATTCTTGAATAACTTTTTTTGTGAAGGTCGGAGAGACTTGCAAGTAGGCTCTACCCCCACTAAATGGGGTAGCGCGCATCGATCGGTACCATCCTTGAGCTTCTCCGACTTTCGGAAGGGTTAGGGTTAGGGTTAGGGATGAAAGCACATAGGAGAAAGAGATATTCTTGAATAACTTTTTTTGTGAAGGTCGGAGAGACTTGGAAAGTGGTTGCATCTGGACTAATTTGGGTCCTGCGGATCGATTGGTACCATCCCCGAGCTTGTACGACCTTCGGAAGAGGTCGACCGACGAAATTCCCCCAAATCTGAGGAGATATTCTTGAATAACTTTTTTTGTGAAGGTCGGAGAGACTTGCAAGTAGGCTCTACCCCCACTAAATGGGGTAGCGCGCATCGATCGGTACCATCCTTGAGCTTCTCCGACTTTCGGAAGGGTTAGGGTTAGGGTTAGGGATGAAAGCACATAGGAGAAAGAGATATTCTTGAATAACTTTTTTTGTGAAGGTCGGAGAGACTTGCAAGTAGGCTCTACCCCCACTAAATGGGGTAGCGCGCATCGATCGGTACCATCCTTGAGCTTCTCCGACTTTCGGAAGGGTTAGGGTTAGGGTTAGGGATGAAAGCACATAGGAGAAAGAGATATTCTTGAATAACTTTTTTTGTGAAGGTCGGAGAGACTTGCAAGTAGGCTCTACCCCCACTAAATGGGGTAGCGCGCATCGATCGGTACCATCCTTGAGCTTCTCCGACTTTCGGAAGGGTTAGGGTTAGGGTTAGGGATGAAAGCACATAGGAGAAAGAGATATTCTTGAATAACTTTTTTTGTGAAGGTCGGAGAGACTTGCAAGTAGGCTCTACCCCCACTAAATGGGGTAGCGCGCATCGATCGGTACCATCGTTGAGCTTCTCCGACTTTCGGAAGGGTTAGGGTTAGGGTTAGGGATGAAAGCACATAGGAGAAAGAGATATTCTTGAATAACTTTTTTTGTGAAGGTCGGAGAGACTTGGAAAGTGGTTGCATCTGGACTAATTTGGGTCCTGCGGATCGATTGGTACCATCCCCGAGCTTGTACGACCTTCGGAAGAGGTCGACCGACGAAATTCCCCCAAATCTGAGGAGATATTCTTGAATAACTTTTTTTGTGAAGGTCGGAGAGACTTGCAAGTAGGCTCTACCCCCACTAAATGGGGTAGCGCGCATCGATCGGTACCATCCTTGAGCTTCTCCGACTTTCGGAAGGGTTAGGGTTAGGGTTAGGGATGAAAGCACATAGGAGAAAGAGATATTCTTGAATAACGTTTTTTGTGAAGGTCGGAGAGACTTGGAAAGTGGTTGCATCTGGACTAATTTGGGTCCTGCGGATCGATTGGTACCATCCCCGAGCTTGTACGACCTTCGGAAGAGGTCGACCGACGAAATTCCCCCAAATCTGAGGAGATATTCTTGAATAACTTTTTTTGTGAAGGTCGGAGAGACTTGCAAGTAGGCTCTACCCCCACTAAATGGGGTAGCGCGCATCGATCGGTACCATCCTTGAGCTTCTCCGACTTTCGGAAGGGTTAGGGTTAGGGTTAGGGATGAAAGCACATAGGAGAAAGAGATATTCTTGAATAACTTTTTTTGTGAAGGTCGGAGAGACTTGGAAAGTGGTTGCATCTGGACTAATTTGGGTCCTGCGGATCGATTGGTACCATCCCCGAGCTTGTACGACCTTCGGAAGAGGTCGACCGACGAAATTCCCCCAAATCTGAGGAGATATTCTTGAATAACTTTTTTTTTGAAGGTCGGAGAGACTTGCAAGTAGGCTCTACTCCCACTAAATGGGGTAGCGCGCATCGATCGGTACCATCCTTGAGCTTCTCCGACTTTCGGAAGGGTTAGGGTTAGGGTTAGGGATGAAAGCACATAGGAGAAAGAGATATTCTTGAATAACTTTTTTTGTGAAGGTCGGAGAGACTTGCAAGTAGGCTCTACCCCCACTAAATGGGGTAGCGCGCATCGATTGGTACCATCCTTGAGCTTCTCCGACTTTCGGAAGGGTTAGGGTTAGGGTTAGGGATGAAAGCACATAGGAGAAAGAGATATTCTTGAATAACTTTTTTTGTGAAGGTCGGAGAGACTTGGAAAGTGGTTGCATCTGGACTAATTTGGGTCCTGCGGATCGATTGGTACCATCCCCGAGCTTGTACGACCTTCGGAAGAGGTCGACCGACGAAATTCCCCCAAATCTGAGGAGATATTCTTGAATAACTTTTTTTGTGAAGGTCGGAGAGACTTGCAAGTAGGCTCTACCCCCACTAAATGGGGTAGCGCGCATCGATCGGTACCATCCTTGAGCTTCTCCGACTTTCGGAAGGGTTAGGGTTAGGGTTAGGGATGAAAGCACATAGGAGAAAGAGATATTCTTGAATAACTTTTTTTGTGAAGGTCGGAGAGACTTGCAAGTAGGCTCTACCCCCACTAAATGGGGTAACGCGCATCGATCGGTACCATCCTTGAGCTTCTCCGACTTTTGGAAGGGTTAGGGTTAGGGTTAGGGATGAAAGCACATAGGAGAAAGAGATATTCTTGAATAACTTTTTTTGTGAAGGTCGGAGAGACTTGCAAGTAGGCTCTACCCCCACTAAATTGGGTAGCGCGCATCGATCGGTACCATCCTTGAGCTTCTCCGACTTTTGGAAGGGTTAGGGTTAGGGTTAGGGATGAAAGCACATAGGAGAAAGAGATATTCTTGAATAACTTTTTTTGTGAAGGTCGGAGAGACTTGCAAGTAGGCTCTACCCCCACTAAATGGGGTAGCGCGCATCGATTGGTACCATCCTTGAGCTTCTCCGACTTTCGGAAGGGTTAGGGTTAGGGTTAGGGATGAAAGCACATAGGAGAAAGAGATATTCTTGAATAACTTTTTTTGTGAAGGTCGGAGAGACTTGCAAGTAGGCTCTACCCCCACTAAATGGGGTAGCGCGCATCGATCGGTACCATCCTTGAGCTTCTCCGACTTTCGGAAGGGTTAGGGTTAGGGTTAGGGATGAAAGCACATAGGAGAAAGAGATATTCTTGAATAACTTTTTTTGTGAAGGTCGGAGAGACTTGGAAAGTGGTTGCATCTGGACTAATTTGGGTCCTGCGGATCGATTGGTACCATCCCCGAGCTTGTACGACCTTCGGAAGAGGTCGACCGACGAAATTCCCCCAAATCTGAGGAGATATTCTTGAATAACTTTTTTTGTGAAGGTCGGAGAGACTTGCAAGTAGGCTCTACCCCCACTAAATGGGGTAGCGCGCATCGATCGGTACCATCCTTGAGCTTCTCCGACTTTCGGAAGGGTTAGGGTTAGGGTTAGGGATGAAAGCACATAGGAGAAAGAGATATTCTTGAATAACTTTTTTTGTGAAGGTCGGAGAGACTTGCAAGTAGGCTCTACCCCCACTAAATGGGGTAGCGCGCATCGATCGGTACCATCCTTGAGCTTCTCCGACTTTCGGAAGGGTTAGGGTTAGGGTTAGGGATGAAAGCACATAGGAGAAAGAGATATTCTTGAATAACTTTTTTTGTGAAGGTCGGAGAGACTTGCAAGTAGGCTCTACCCCCACTAAATGGGGTAGCGCGCATCGATCGGTACCATCCTTGAGCTTCTCCGACTTTCGGAAGGGTTAGGGTTAGGGTTAGGGATGAAAGCACATAGGAGAAAGAGATATTCTTGAATAACTTTTTTTGTGAAGGTCGGAGAGACTTGAAAGTGGTTGCATCTGGACTAATTTGGGTCCTGCGGATCGATTGGTACCATCCCCGAGCTTGTACGACCTTCGGAAGAGGTCGACCGACGAAATTCCCCCAAATCTGAGGAGATATTCTTGAATAACTTTTTTTGTGAAGGTCGGAGAGACTTGCAAGTAGGCTCTACCCCCACTAAATGGGGTAGCGCGCATCGATCGGTACCATCCTTGAGCTTCTCCGACTTTCGGAAGGGTTAGGGTTAGGGTTAGGGATGAAAGCACATAGGAGAAAGAGATATTCTTGAATAACTTTTTTTGTGAAGGTCGGAGAGACTTGCAAGTAGGCTCTACCCCCACTAAATGGGGTAGCGCGCATCGATCGGTACCATCCTTGAGCTTCTCCGACTTTCGGAAGGGTTAGGGTTAGGGTTAGGGATGAAAGCACATAGGAGAAAGAGATATTCTTGAATAACTTTTTTTGTGAAGGTCGGAGAGACTTGCAAGTAGGCTCTACCCCCACTAAATGGGGTAGCGCGCATCGATCGGTACCATCCTTGAGCTTCTCCGACTTTCGGAAGGGTTAGGGTTAGGGTTAGGGATGAAAGCACATAGGAGTAAGAGATATTCTTGAATAACTTTTTTTGTGAAGGTCGGAGAGACTTGCAAGTAGGCTCTACCCCCACTAAATGGGGTAGCGCGCATCGATCGGTACCATCCTTGAGCTTCTCCGACTTTCGGAAGGGTTAGGGTTAGGGTTAGGGATGAAAGCACATAGGAGAAAGAGATATTCTTGAATAACTTTTTTTGTGAAGGTCGGAGAGACTTGGAAAGTGGTTGCATCTGGACTAATTTGGGTCCTGCGGATCGATTGGTACCATCCCCGAGCTTGTACGACCTTCGGAAGAGGTCGACCGACGAAATTCCCCCAAATCTGAGGAGATATTCTTGAATAACTTTTTTTGTGAAGGACGGAGAGACTTGCAAGTAGGCTCTACCCCCACTAAATGGGGTAGCGCGCATCGATCGGTACCATCCTTGAGCTTCTCCGACTTTCGGAAGGGTTAGGGTTAGGGTTAGGGATGAAAGCACATAGGAGAAAGAGATATTCTTGAATAACTTTTTTTGTGAAGGTCGGAGAGACTTGCAAGTAGGCTCTACCCCCACTAAATGGGGTAGCGCGCATCGATCGGTACCATCCTTGAGCTTCTCCGACTTTCGGAAGGGTTAGGGTTAGGGTTAGGGATGAAAGCACATAGGAGAAAGAGATATTCTTGAATAACGTTTTTTGTGAAGGTCGGAGAGACTTGGAAAGTGGTTGCATCTGGACTAATTTGGGTCCTGCGGATCGATTGGTACCATCCCCGAGCTTGTACGACCTTCGGAAGAGGTCGACCGACGAAATTCCCCCAAATCTGAGGAGATATTCTTGAATAACTTTTTTTGTGAAGGTCGGAGAGACTTGCAAGTAGGCTCTACCCCCACTAAATGGGGTTGCGCGCATCGATCGGTACCATCCTTGAGCTTCTCCGACTTTCGGAAGGGTTAGGGTTAGGGTTAGGGATGAAAGCACATAGGAGAAAGAGATATTCTTGAATAACTTTTTTTGTGAAGGTCGGAGAGACTTGCAAGTAGGCTCTACCCCCACTAAATGGGGTAGCGCGCATCGATCGGTACCATCCTTGAGCTTCTCCGACTTTCGGAAGGGTTAGGGTTAGGGTTAGGGATGAAAGCACATAGGAGAAAGAGATATTCTTGAATAACTTTTTTTGTGAAGGTCGGAGAGACTTGAAAAGTGGTTGCATCTGGACTAATTTGGGTCCTGCGGATCGATTGGTACCATCCCCGAGCTTGTACGACCTTCGGAAGAGGTCGACCGACGAAATTCCCCCAAATCTGAGGAGATATTCTTGAATAACTTTTTTTGTGAAGGTCGGAGAGACTTGCAAGTAGGCTCTACCCCCACTAAATGGGGTAGCGCGCATCGATCGGTACCATCCTTGAGCTTCTCCGACTTTCGGAAGGGTTAGGGTTAGGGTTAGGGATGAAAGCACATAGGAGAAAGAGATATTCTTGAATAACTTTTTTTGTGAAGGTCGGAGAGACTTGCAAGTAGGCTCTACCCCCACTAAATGGGGTAGCGCGCATCGATCGGTACCATCCTTGAGCTTCTCCGACTTTCGGAAGGGTTAGGGTTAGGGTTAGGGATGAAAGCACATAGGAGAAAGAGATATTCTTGAATAACTTTTTTTGTGAAGGTCGGAGAGACTTGCAAGTAGGCTCTACCCCCACTAAATGGGGTAGCGCGCATCGATCGGTACCATCCTTGAGCTTCTCCGACTTTCGGAAGGGTTAGGGTTAGGGTTAGGGATGAAAGCACATAGGAGAAAGAGATATTCTTGAATAACTTTTTTTGTGAAGGTCGGAGAGACTTGCAAGTAGGCTCTACCCCCACTAAATGGGGTAGCGCGCATCGATCGGTACCATCCTTGAGCTTCTCCGACTTTCGGAAGGGTTAGGGTTAGGGTTAGGGATGAAAGCACATAGGAGAAAGAGATATTCTTGAATAACTTTTTTTGTGAAGGTCGGAGAGACTTGGAAAGTGGTTGCATCTGGACTAATTTGGGTCCTGCGGATCGATTGGTACCATCTCCGAGCTTGTACGACCTTCGGAAGAGGTCGACCGACGAAATTCCCCCAAATCTGAGGAGATATTCTTGAATAACTTTTTTTGTGAAGGTCGGAGAGACTTGCAAGTAGGCTCTACCCCCACTAAATGGGGTAGCGCGCATCGATCGGTACCATCCTTGAGCTTCTCCGACTTTCGGAAGGGTTAGGGTTAGGGTTAGGGATGAAAGCACATAGGAGAAAGAGATATTCTTGAATAACTTTTTTTGTGAAGGTCGGAGAGACTTGCAAGTAGGCTCTACCCCCACTAAATGGGGTAGCGCGCATCGATCGGTACCATCCTTGAGCTTCTCCGACTTTCGGAAGGGTTAGGGTTAGGGTTAGGGATGAAAGCACATAGGAGAAAGAGATATTCTTGAATAACGTTTTTTGTGAAGGTCGGAGAGACTTGGAAAGTGGTTGCATCTGGACTAATTTGGGTCCTGCGGATCGATTGGTACCATCCCCGAGCTTGTACGACCTTCGGAAGAGGTCGACCGACGAAATTCCCCCAAATCTGAGGAGATATTCTTGAATAACTTTTTTTGTGAAGGTCGGAGAGACTTGCAAGTAGGCTCTACCCCCACTAAATGGGGTTGCGCGCATCGATCGGTACCATCCTTGAGCTTCTCCGACTTTCGGAAGGGTTAGGGTTAGGGTTAGGGATGAAAGCACATAGGAGAAAGAGATATTCTTGAATAACTTTTTTTGTGAAGGTCGGAGAGACTTGCAAGTAGGCTCTACCCCCACTAAATGGGGTAGCGCGCATCGATCGGTACCATCCTTGAGCTTCTCCGACTTTCGGAAGGGTTAGGGTTAGGGTTAGGGATGAAAGCACATAGGAGAAAGAGATATTCTTGAATAACTTTTTTTGTGAAGGTCGGAGAGACTTGAAAAGTGGTTGCATCTGGACTAATTTGGGTCCTGCGGATCGATTGGTACCATCCCCGAGCTTGTACGACCTTCGGAAGAGGTCGACCGACGAAATTCCCCCAAATCTGAGGAGATATTCTTGAATAACTTTTTTTGTGAAGGTCGGAGAGACTTGCAAGTAGGCTCTACCCCCACTAAATGGGGTAGCGCGCATCGATCGGTACCATCCTTGAGCTTCTCCGACTTTCGGAAGGGTTAGGGTTAGGGTTAGGGATGAAAGCACATAGGAGAAAGAGATATTCTTGAATAACTTTTTTTGTGAAGGTCGGAGAGACTTGCAAGTAGGCTCTACCCCCACTAAATGGGGTAGCGCGCATCGATCGGTACCATCCTTGAGCTTCTCCGACTTTCGGAAGGGTTAGGGTTAGGGTTAGGGATGAAAGCACATAGGAGAAAGAGATATTCTTGAATAACTTTTTTTGTGAAGGTCGGAGAGACTTGCAAGTAGGCTCTACCCCCACTAAATGGGGTAGCGCGCATCGATCGGTACCATCCTTGAGCTTCTCCGACTTTCGGAAGGGTTAGGGTTAGGGTTAGGGATGAAAGCACATAGGAGAAAGAGATATTCTTGAATAACTTTTTTTGTGAAGGTCGGAGAGACTTGCAAGTAGGCTCTACCCCCACTAAATGGGGTAGCGCGCATCGATCGGTACCATCCTTGAGCTTCTCCGACTTTCGGAAGGGTTAGGGTTAGGGTTAGGGATGAAAGCACATAGGAGAAAGAGATATTCTTGAATAACTTTTTTTGTGAAGGTCGGAGAGACTTGGAAAGTGGTTGCATCTGGACTAATTTGGGTCCTGCGGATCGATTGGTACCATCCCCGAGCTTGTACGACCTTCGGAAGAGGTCGACCGACGAAATTCCCCCAAATCTGAGGAGATATTCTTGAATAACTTTTTTTGTGAAGGTCGGAGAGACTTGCAAGTAGGCTCTACCCCCACTAAATGGGGTAGCGCGCATCGATCGGTACCATCCTTGAGCTTCTCCGACTTTCGGAAGGGTTAGGGTTAGGGTTAGGGATGAAAGCACATAGGAGAAAGAGATATTCTTGAATAACTTTTTTTGTGAAGGTCGGAGAGACTTGCAAGTAGGCTCTACCCCCACTAAATGGGGTAGCGCGCATCGATCGGTACCATCCTTGAGCTTCTCCGACTTTCGGAAGGGTTAGGGTTAGGGTTAGGGATGAAAGCACATAGGAGAAAGAGATATTCTTGAATAACGTTTTTTGTGAAGGTCGGAGAGACTTGGAAAGTGGTTGCATCTGGACTAATTTGGGTCCTGCGGATCGATTGGTACCATCCCCGAGCTTGTACGACCTTCGGAAGAGGTCGACCGACGAAATTCCCCCAAATCTGAGGAGATATTCTTGAATAACTTTTTTTGTGAAGGTCGGAGAGACTTGCAAGTAGGCTCTACCCCCACTAAATGGGGTAGCGCGCATCGATCGGTACCATCCTTGAGCTTCTCCGACTTTCGGAAGGGTTAGGGTTAGGGTTAGGGATGAAAGCACATAGGAGAAAGAGATATTCTTGAATAACTTTTTTTGTGAAGGTCGGAGAGACTTGCAAGTAGGCTCTACCCCCACTAAATGGGGTAGCGCGCATCGATCGGTACCATCCTTGAGCTTCTCCGACTTTCGGAAGGGTTAGGGTTAGGGTTAGGGATGAAAGCACATAGGAGAAAGAGATATTCTTGAATAACTTTTTTTGTGAAGGTCGGAGAGACTTGCAAGTAGGCTCTACCCCCACTAAATGGGGTAGCGCGCATCGATCGGTACCATCCTTGAGCTTCTCCGACTTTCGGAAGGGTTAGGGTTAGGGTTAGGGATGAAAGCACATAGGAGAAAGAGATATTCTTGAATAACTTTTTTTGTGAAGGTCGGAGAGACTTGCAAGTAGGCTCTACCCCCACTAAATGGGGTAGCGCGCATCGATCGGTACCATCCTTGAGCTTCTCCGACTTTCGGAAGGGTTAGGGTTAGGGTTAGGGATGAAAGCACATAGGAGAAAGAGATATTCTTGAATAACTTTTTTTGTGAAGGTCGGAGAGACTTGGAAAGTGGTTGCATCTGGACTAATTTGGGTCCTGCGGATCGATTGGTACCATCCCCGAGCTTGTACGACCTTCGGAAGAGGTCGACCGACGAAATTCCCCCAAATCTGAGGAGATATTCTTGAATAACTTTTTTTGTGAAGGTCGGAGAGACTTGCAAGTAGGCTCTACCCCCACTAAATGGGGTAGCGCGCATCGATCGGTACCATCCTTGAGCTTCTCCGACTTTCGGAAGGGTTAGGGTTAGGGTTAGGGATGAAAGCACATAGGAGAAAGAGATATTCTTGAATAACTTTTTTTGTGAAGGTCGGAGAGACTTGCAAGTAGGCTCTACCCCCACTAAATGGGGTAGCGCGCATCGATCGGTACCATCCTTGAGCTTCTCCGACTTTCGGAAGGGTTAGGGTTAGGGTTAGGGATGAAAGCACATAGGAGAAAGAGATATTCTTGAATAACGTTTTTTGTGAAGGTCGGAGAGACTTGGAAAGTGGTTGCATCTGGACTAATTTGGGTCCTGCGGATCGATTGGTACCATCCCCGAGCTTGTACGACCTTCGGAAGAGGTCGACCGACGAAATTCCCCCAAATCTGAGGAGATATTCTTGAATAACTTTTTTTGTGAAGGTCGGAGAGACTTGCAAGTAGGCTCTACCCCCACTAAATGGGGTTGCGCGCATCGATCGGTACCATCCTTGAGCTTCTCCGACTTTCGGAAGGGTTAGGGTTAGGGTTAGGGATGAAAGCACATAGGAGAAAGAGATATTCTTGAATAACTTTTTTTGTGAAGGTCGGAGAGACTTGCAAGTAGGCTCTACCCCCACTAAATGGGGTAGCGCGCATCGATCGGTACCATCCTTGAGCTTCTCCGACTTTCGGAAGGGTTAGGGTTAGGGTTAGGGATGAAAGCACATAGGAGAAAGAGATATTCTTGAATAACTTTTTTTGTGAAGGTCGGAGAGACTTGAAAAGTGGTTGCATCTGGACTAATTTGGGTCCTGCGGATCGATTGGTACCATCCCCGAGCTTGTACGACCTTCGGAAGAGGTCGACCGACGAAATTCCCCCAAATCTGAGGAGATATTCTTGAATAACTTTTTTTGTGAAGGTCGGAGAGACTTGCAAGTAGGCTCTACCCCCACTAAATGGGGTTGCGCGCATCGATCAGTACCATCCTTGAGCTTCTCCGACTTTCGGAAGGGTTAGGGTTAGGGTTAGGGATGAAAGCACATAGGAGAAAGAGATATTCTTGAATAACTTTTTTTGTGAAGGTCGGAGAGACTTGAAAAGTGGTTGCATCTGGACTAATTTGGGTCCTGCGGATCGATTGGTACCATCCCCGAGCTTGTACGACCTTCGGAAGAGGTCGACCGACGAAATTCCCCCAAATCTGAGGAGATATTCTTGAATAACTTTTTTTGTGAAGGTCGGAGAGACTTGCAAGTAGGCTCTACCCCCACTAAATGGGGTAGCGCGCATCGATCGGTACCATCCTTGAGCTTCTCCGACTTTCGGAAGGGTTAGGGTTAGGGTTAGGGATGAAAGCACATAGGAGAAAGAGATATTCTTGAATAACTTTTTTTGTGAAGGTCGGAGAGACTTGCAAGTAGGCTCTACCCCCACTAAATGGGGTAGCGCGCATCGATCGGTACCATCCTTGAGCTTCTCCGACTTTCGGAAGGGTTAGGGTTAGGGTTAGGGATGAAAGCACATAGGAGAAAGAGATATTCTTGAATAACTTTTTTTGTGAAGGTCGGAGAGACTTGCAAGTAGGCTCTACCCCCACTAAATGGGGTAGCGCGCATCGATCGGTACCATCCTTGAGCTTCTCCGACTTTCGGAAGGGTTAGGGTTAGGGTTAGGGATGAAAGCACATAGGAGAAAGAGATATTCTTGAATAACTTTTTTTGTGAAGGTCGGAGAGACTTGCAAGTAGGCTCTACCCCCACTAAATGGGGTAGCGCACATCGATCGGTACCATCCTTGAGCTTCTCCGACTTTCGGAAGGGTTAGGGTTAGGGTTAGGGATGAAAGCACATAGGAGAAAGAGATATTCTTGAATAACTTTTTTTGTGAAGGTCGGAGAGACTTGGAAAGTGGTTGCATCTGGACTAATTTGGGTCCTGCGGATCGATTGGTACCATCCCCGAGCTTGTACGACCTTCGGAAGAGGTCGACCGACGAAATTCCCCCAAATCTGAGGAGATATTCTTGAATAACTTTTTTTGTGAAGGTCGGAGAGACTTGCAAGTAGGCTCTACCCCCACTAAATGGGGTAGCGCGCATCGATCGGTACCATCCTTGAGCTTCTCCGACTTTCGGAAGGGTTAGGGTTAGGGTTAGGGATGAAAGCACATAGGAGAAAGAGATATTCTTGAATAACTTTTTTTGTGAAGGTCGGAGAGACTTGCAAGTAGGCTCTACCCCCACTAAATGGGGTAGCGCGCATCGATCGGTACCATCCTTGAGCTTCTCCGACTTTCGGAAGGGTTAGGGTTAGGGTTAGGGATGAAAGCACATAGGAGAAAGAGATATTCTTGAATAACTTTTTTTGTGAAGGTCGGAGAGACTTGCAAGTAGGCTCTACCCCCACTAAATGGGGTAGCGCGCATCGATCGGTACCATCCTTGAGCTTCTCCGACTTTCGGAAGGGTTAGGGTTAGGGTTAGGGATGAAAGCACATAGGAGAAAGAGATATTCTTGAATAACTTTTTTTGTGAAGGTCGGAGAGACTTGCAAGTAGGCTCTACCCCCACTAAATGGGGTAGCGCGCATCGATCGGTACCATCCTTGAGCTTCTCCGACTTTCGGAAGGGTTAGGGTTAGGGTTAGGGATGAAAGCACATAGGAGAAAGAGATATTCTTGAATAACTTTTTTTGTGAAGGTCGGAGAGACTTGGAAAGTGGTTGCATCTGGACTAAATTGGGTCCTGCGGATCGATTGGTACCATCCCCGAGCTTGTACGACCTTCGGAAGAGGTCGACCGACGAAATTCCCCCAAATCTGAGGAGATATTCTTGAATAACTTTTTTTGTGAAGGTCGGAGAGACTTGCAAGTAGGCTCTACCCCCACTAAATGGGGTAGCGCGCATCGATCGGTACCATCCTTGAGCTTCTCCGACTTTCGGAAGGGTTAGGGTTAGGGTTAGGGATGAAAGCACATAGGAGAAAGAGATATTCTTGAATAACTTTTTTTGTGAAGGTCGGAGAGACTTGCAAGTAGGCTCTACCCCCACTAAATGGGGTAGCGCGCATCGATCGGTACCATCCTTGAGCTTCTCCGACTTTCGGAAGGGTTAGGGTTAGGGTTAGGGATGAAAGCACATAGGAGAAAGAGATATTCTTGAATAACGTTTTTTGTGAAGGTCGGAGAGACTTGGAAAGTGGTTGCATCTGGACTAATTTGGGTCCTGCGGATCGATTGGTACCATCCCCGAGCTTGTACGACCTTCGGAAGAGGTCGACCGACGAAATTCCCCCAAATCTGAGGAGATATTCTTGAATAACTTTTTTTGTGAAGGTCGGAGAGACTTGCAAGTAGGCTCTACCCCCACTAAATGGGGTTGCGCGCATCGATCGGTACCATCCTTGAGCTTCTCCGACTTTCGGAAGGGTTAGGGTTAGGGTTAGGGATGAAAGCACATAGGAGAAAGAGATATTCTTGAATAACTTTTTTTGTGAAGGTCGGAGAGACTTGCAAGTAGGCTCTACCCCCACTAAATGGGGTAGCGCGCATCGATCGGTACCATCCTTGAGCTTCTCCGACTTTCGGAAGGGTTAGGGTTAGGGTTAGGGATGAAAGCACATAGGAGAAAGAGATATTCTTGAATAACTTTTTTTGTGAAGGTCGGAGAGACTTGAAAAGTGGTTGCATCTGGACTAATTTGGGTCCTGCGGATCGATTGGTACCATCCCCGAGCTTGTACGACCTTCGGAAGAGGTCGACCGACGAAATTCCCCCAAATCTGAGGAGATATTCTTGAATAACTTTTTTTGTGAAGGTCGGAGAGACTTGCAAGTAGGCTCTACCCCCACTAAATGGGGTTGCGCGCATCGATCAGTACCATCCTTGAGCTTCTCCGACTTTCGGAAGGGTTAGGGTTAGGGTTAGGGATGAAAGCACATAGGAGAAAGAGATATTCTTGAATAACTTTTTTTGTGAAGGTCAGAGAGACTTGGAAAGTGGTTGCATCTGGACTAATTTGGGTCCTGCGGATCGATTGGTACCATCCCCGAGCTTGTACGACCTTTGGAAGAGGTCGACCGACGAAATTCCCCCAAATCTGAGGAGATATTCTTGAATAACTTTTTTTGTGAAGGTCGGAGAGACTTGCAAGTAGGCTCTACCCCCACTAAATGGGGTAGCGCGCATCGATCGGTACCATCCTTGAGCTTCTCCGACTTTCGGAAGGGTTAGGGTTAGGGTTAGGGATGAAAGCACATAGGAGAAAGAGATATTCTTGAATAACTTTTTTTGTGAAGGTCGGAGAGACTTGGAAAGTGGTTGCATCTGGACTAATTTGGGTCCTGCGGATCGATTGGTACCATCCCCGAGCTTGTACGACCTTCGGAAGAGGTCGACCGACGAAATTCCCCCAAATCTGAGGAGATATTCTTGAATAACTTTTTTTGTGAAGGTCGGAGAGACTTGCAAGTAGGCTCTACTCCCACTAAATGGGGTAGCGCGCATCGATCGGTACCATCCTTGAGCTTCTCCGACTTTCGGAAGGGTTAGGGTTAGGGTTAGGGATGAAAGCACATAGGAGAAAGAGATATTCTTGAATAACTTTTTTTGTGAAGGTCGGAGAGACTTGCAAGTAGGCTCTACCCCCACTAAATGGGGTAGCGCGCATCGATCGGTACCATCCTTGAGCTTCTCCGACTTTCGGAAGGGTTAGGGTTAGGGTTAGGGATGAAAGCACATAGGAGAAAGAGATATTCTTGAATAACTTTTTTTGTGAAGGTCGGAGAGACTTGGAAAGTGGTTGCATCTGGACTAATTTGGGTCCTGCGGATCGATTGGTACCATCCCCGAGCTTGTACGACCTTCGGAAGAGGTCGACCGACGAAATTCCCCCAAATCTGAGGAGATATTCTTGAATAACTTTTTTTGTGAAGGTCGGAGAGACTTGCAAGTAGGCTCTACCCCCACTAAATGGGGTTGCGCGCATCGATCAGTACCATCCTTGAGCTTCTCCGACTTTCGGAAGGGTTAGGGTTAGGGTTAGGGATGAAAGCACATAGGAGAAAGAGATATTCTTGAATAACTTTTTTTGTGAAGGTCAGAGAGACTTGGAAAGTGGTTGCATCTGGACTAATTTGGGTCCTGCGGATCGATTGGTACCATCCCCGAGCTTGTACGACCTTTGGAAGAGGTCGACCGACGAAATTCCCCCAAATCTGAGGAGATATTCTTGAATAACTTTTTTTGTGAAGGTCGGAGAGACTTGCAAGTAGGCTCTACCCCCACTAAATGGGGTAGCGCGCATCGATCGGTACCATCCTTGAGCTTCTCCGACTTTCGGAAGGGTTAGGGTTAGGGTTAGGGATGAAAGCACATAGGAGAAAGAGATATTCTTGAATAACTTTTTTTGTGAAGGTCGGAGAGACTTGGAAAGTGGTTGCATCTGGACTAATTTGGGTCCTGCGGATCGATTGGTACCATCCCCGAGCTTGTACGACCTTCGGAAGAGGTCGACCGACGAAATTCCCCCAAATCTGAGGAGATATTCTTGAATAACTTTTTTTGTGAAGGTCGGAGAGACTTGCAAGTAGGCTCTACTCCCACTAAATGGGGTAGCGCGCATCGATCGGTACCATCCTTGAGCTTCTCCGACTTTCGGAAGGGTTAGGGTTAGGGTTAGGGATGAAAGCACATAGGAGAAAGAGATATTCTTGAATAACTTTTTTTGTGAAGGTCGGAGAGACTTGCAAGTAGGCTCTACCCCCACTAAATGGGGTAGCGCGCATCGATCGGTACCATCCTTGAGCTTCTCCGACTTTCGGAAGGGTTAGGGTTAGGGTTAGGGATGAAAGCACATAGGAGAAAGAGATATTCTTGAATAACTTTTTTTGTGAAGGTCGGAGAGACTTGGAAAGTGGTTGCATCTGGACTAATTTGGGTCCTGCGGATCGATTGGTACCATCCCCGAGCTTGTACGACCTTCGGAAGAGGTCGACCGACGAAATTCCCCCAAATCTGAGGAGATATTCTTGAATAACTTTTTTTGTGAAGGTCGGAGAGACTTGCAAGTAGGCTCTACCCCCACTAAATGGGGTAGCGCGCATCGATCGGTACCATCCTTGAGCTTCTCCGACTTTCGGAAGGGTTAGGGTTAGGGTTAGGGATGAAAGCACATAGGAGAAAGAGATATTCTTGAATAACTTTTTTTGTGAAGGTCGGAGAGACTTGCAAGTAGGCTCTACCCCCACTAAATGGGGTAACGCGCATCGATCGGTACCATCCTTGAGCTTCTCCGACTTTTGGAAGGGTTAGGGTTAGGGATGAAAGCACATAGGAGAAAGAGATATTCTTGAATAACTTTTTTTGTGAAGGTCGGAGAGACTTGCAAGTAGGCTCTACCCCCACTAAATTGGGTAGCGCGCATCGATCGGTACCATCCTTGAGCTTCTCCGACTTTTGGAAGGGTTAGGGTTAGGGTTAGGGATGAAAGCACATAGGAGAAAGAGATATTCTTGAATAACTTTTTTTGTGAAGGTCGGAGAGACTTGCAAGTAGGCTCTACCCCCACTAAATGGGGTAGCGCGCATCGATCGGTACCATCCTTGAGCTTCTCCGACTTTCGGAAGGGTTAGGGTTAGGGTTAGGGATGAAAGCACATAGGAGAAAGAGATATTCTTGAATAACTTTTTTTGTGAAGGTCGGAGAGACTTGCAAGTAGGCTCTACCCCCACTAAATGGGGTAGCGCGCATCGATCGGTACCATCCTTGAGCTTCTCCGACTTTCGGAAGGGTTAGGGTTAGGGTTAGGGATGAAAGCACATAGGAGAAAGAGATATTCTTGAATAACGTTTTTTGTGAAGGTCGGAGAGACTTGGAAAGTGGTTGCATCTGGACTAATTTGGGTCCTGCGGATCGATTGGTACCATCCCCGAGCTTGTACGACCTTCGGAAGAGGTCGACCGACGAAATTCCCCCAAATCTGAGGAGATATTCTTGAATAACTTTTTTTGTGAAGGTCGGAGAGACTTGCAAGTAGGCTCTACCCCCACTAAATGGGGTTGCGCGCATCGATCGGTACCATCCTTGAGCTTCTCCGACTTTCGGAAGGGTTAGGGTTAGGGTTAGGGATGAAAGCACATAGGAGAAAGAGATATTCTTGAATAACTTTTTTTGTGAAGGTCGGAGAGACTTGCAAGTAGGCTCTACCCCCACTAAATGGGGTAGCGCGCATCGATCGGTACCATCCTTGAGCTTCTCCGACTTTCGGAAGGGTTAGGGTTAGGGTTAGGGATGAAAGCACATAGGAGAAAGAGATATTCTTGAATAACTTTTTTTGTGAAGGTCGGAGAGACTTGAAAAGTGGTTGCATCTGGACTAATTTGGGTCCTGCGGATCGATTGGTACCATCCCCGAGCTTGTACGACCTTCGAAAGAGGTCGACCGACGAAATTCCCCCAAATCTGAGGAGATATTCTTGAATAACTTTTTTTGTGAAGGTCGGAGAGACTTGCAAGTAGGCTCTACCCCCACTAAATGGGGTAGCGCGCATCGATCGGTACCATCCTTGAGCTTCTCCGACTTTCGGAAGG